>NC_140579.1:145759766-146299766 GCF_964204655.1 Triturus cristatus | reverse complement strand
GGTAATTGTGTGACCACAGTAATATTGTCCTCGATAGGAATCATTGAAATGGAATCATGATTGTAAGTAATTCTTTAAGCAAAAATGAATGCTGTTCCTCTATTGGTGGTGCCTAGTTAACTTAGGTACGCGGACCAACCGCCAACAGGTAGGTGGTGGTGGAGGGGTAATACTGGGAGAAAAAGGGATGTGGGGATCCCGCTCTTGCGGAACTAGGGTCCTCACACACCCAGCAAGCTAGGTGTCATGCTTCATCATCTGGACCTGCTCCTCGTTGGGTCAGCGCTGCAATACCCAACGGGCACCCGCGAAGGGGCTCTTTGTCGGTGTGTGGCCTTTGAAGGTGTAGATATAGTGAAGTGCAGTGAGTGCATTAAAAAAGGTTAGATATTCCAAATAATATTTTTATTCCGGTTGGTAATCCACCTCGTTAAAAACGTGTAGAGTGGCAATTCCCCTGTGGAGGGGGTTCAGTTGAAACTATGCTCATCTCTTAGGGTCAACATGTTTCTTGTCTGCTGGTTGCTAAATACCGTGGCAATTCTTCAGGACCTATTATGCGAAAGTTGAATATATCTACACTAAATGGTGCAGTTAATCGCTAACTACCATAGGAAAACACTACATCAGGACGCTCCAGTAGTGCTCTTTGAAAACCTGGGGAGACAATATGCAAAAGAGTATATCAGTTCACATAAATTGTCCTCTACGATATCGTGAACATCCCTATAATTAAATGCTGATCACATGCAACCTCCTCATTCACTTATGGTAATTAAAAACTCATTAAAATCCCAATGGCATACCATACGCCATCGTAGTACACCAAGTGTTAGTAAAACCTGGGTGTGATGGTCAACCTCAAAAGCATTAAAAAGGCATTTAGTTGGAGGCTGTCCAACCATACATCAGAAGACATGTCTAACTGAACCCCCTCCACAGGGGACTTGCCACTTTACACGCTTTTAACGAGGTGGATTACCAACCGGAATAAAAATATTATTTGGAATATCTAACCTTTTTTAATGCACTCACTGCACTTCACTATATCTACTCCTTCACGGGCCACACACCCCCACTTCATCATACGGCAAAGAAACAAAAGATCTCCGACAAAGAGCCCCTTCGCGGGTGCACGTTGGGTATTGCAGCGCCGACCCAACAAGGAGCAGATCCAGATGATGAAGCATGACACCTAGCTTGCTGGGTGTGTGGAGACCCTAGTTCCGCAAGAGCGGGATCCCCATATCCCTTTTTCTCCCAGTATTACCCCTTCACCACCACCTACCTGTTGGCAGTTGGTCCACGTACCTAAGTTAACTAGGCACCACCAATAGAGGAACAGCATCCATTTTTGCTTAAAGGATCTGACAGGGCACCTATGCTGGACCCCTTTAAAAAGCCCCACTGTCCCTCTTTTTGACAAAGGTGTAAGAAATTCTTGCCTCTTCTTCATTTAGTTTCACGTGCAGTTTGGCCGTATTTATTTTAAATGAAACTTTTCAATTCTGTGAACAATTAACAGAATGAATATGAAAATGTTTTAGATGAAACTACAAATGCATAGTCTTTTCATTATTTCTATTTCAAATGTTGTATCGTGTCTGGCACATTGATTATATGAGATCCGGAACTCACCACATGGTAATGTGACCAAGACCCTGTGTGACATCGAAACGCATCTTTTGCTGCCGAATAAACACCTTGTTAATACATCCCAATCTGGAGTAGCTCGTAATTCTTACCAGAACAATATTAGGTCCTAACTATAACTACCTACTGGCTGTTGCCAGTAGGTAGTTATAGTTAGGACCTAGTTTCAATAGGAAAAGCTTTTTTTGTTTTGCCAATAACTTTTGTAACGTTAGACAAATCTTCAAGACATTTTCAAAACTAGTATGACAGTTGATTCAGCTTGTGTTTTGAAGGTTTCGTGGTGATTTGTCAAGAGGGGGACGAGAAAAAGAGGCGTTTCCAAAACGCTTTTTTTCCCCCACGCAATTTTTCATAGGGATTTTAGTCACGACTACAGCCCATATCGCTGGACGGAATTGTAACAAATTTAGCAGAAATTTAGCTTTTGGTCCAGAAAGCAACCTTTTTGTGCATTGGTGTAAATCCGTTGATACTAAGGAAAATCCAAATTTGTATATATAGGGGCGTGAAGGCTTCGCAAACCCTCCTGATCTCATGCTGAGATCTGATTGGCTGCAAACAGTTCAGCCAGAAGGTGTTGGTAGCCATCTTGGGACTCTGCTTCAGTCAAGTCCCACAAATCACATTTAAAAAACAAAAAGGGGGCAAGGTAGGAATACCCTGACCCCTTAGCTCTGGTCTTAGGGTCCCAGAGGAACCCAAACGGGCTACAAAGCACTTTAAAAAAATTGTTTCAAAGACGCGACCGAGACGCAAATCCACAGCAGAAAGAAAAATTGGAATACAGCCCCATGGTGGGCCAGCTCCAGGGGCATTTTTTAAACAAGGAGGAGGGCACATGGGGCCCCCCTCCTGAGCCTCATAGAGCCCCGGGGACCACCACCGCCCCAGGGCTAACGAAAAATTAATAGGGGGGGCGCGGACCTCCCAACCCCCGGGGACCACCACCTCCCTGAGACTAAATAACACCCACAAGTAAGTCCCCTGCTGTGGGATTGTTCAGACCTTGTCGGAGGCCCACCCTCTTTCTCAATCACTCTGCAAAGGGCCTCCTGGTGCAATAATTGGTTAGGGGATTAGGTCCCCATCCCTGCTGAGGGTAGTTGGGGGCCAAGAACCCCCTATTGTTGCCGCATGTAAGTCCCCACAAAGGGATTTCTCAGACCTCGGCTGAGGCCCCACCCCCTTTCTCAACCACTCTGCAAAGGGATATCCTGGCACGCTACTGGATGGTGGATGAAGTCCCCTTGGCTGCTGAGGGTTGTTGAAGGCCAAGAACCCCTATTGTTGCCACATGTAAATCCCCCACAGCGGGATTGCTGAGACCTCGTCAGAGGGCCACCTCCTGACTCAAACACTCTGCAAAGGGGCCTCCTCGTGCACTTTGTCTTGGGGGTGAAGTCCCCTTGGCTGCTGAGGGTTGTTGGTGGCCAAGAACCTCTATTATTGCTACAAGTTAGTTCCCCACAGCAGGACTGCTGAGATCGCGTCGGAGGCCCCATCCCCTTTCTCAGCCACTCGGCAAACGGGCCTCCTGGTATACTACTGGTTGACGGATGAAGTTCTCTTGGCTGCTGTGGGCCGTTGGGGTCCAGGAACCACTATTGTTGCCCCAAGCAAGTCCCCCACAGTGGGATTTCTCAGAATTCATCAGAGGCCACGCCCCCTTTCTCAACCAGTCTGCATAGGGGTCTCTTGGAACACTACTGATTGGTGGATGCAGTCCCCTTAACAGCTGAGGGTCGTTGGGGTCCAAAACCCCTATTGTTGCCCCAAGTAAGTTCCCCATAGCAGGATTGCTGGGACCTCGTCAGAGGCCCCGTCCCCTTTCTCAACCACTCTGCAAAGGGGCCTCCTGGTGCACTACTGGTTGGGGGATAAAGTCCCCTTGACTGCTGAGGGTCATTGATGGCCAAGAAACCCTATTGTTGCCATATGCAAGTCCCCCACAGCTGGATTGCTCAGACCTCGTCGGAGGTCCTGTCACCTTTCTCATCCACCCTTAAAAGGGTCCTCCCGGCGCACTACTGGTTGGGGGATGAAGTCTAGGGTTGAGCGCTCCGGTAAACTCCGTTCTGCCGGTGGTTGGCGGAGTTTTTGCCAAACTCTGTATTCCAAACAGAGTGCGTAGTGGCAAAACTCTGCAGACTCTGAGAGCAGAGTGGAGTTTACATGTCACCCCTATCAGAGACTCACACACCCACTCACAGACCCTCTTAGAAACTCATATACCCACTTGCAGCTCCACTCATATTCTCTCACACCCACTTACAAACCTACTCATACACCCACTGAGACACTCATGCACTCACTCACACACTTAGCGTCAAAGGTTAGTGGGTACAGTTAGGAAATGAAATTGAAAAAATCCTTACAAATTCACTTAAAAAAAAACAAAGGTTACAGGGAAGTTATAGTCAGGAAATAGAATTAAAAAACATAAACGTTTACTGAAAAAAACAAAGGTTACAGGGACATTATAGTTAGGAAATAGAATAACAAAATCCTTAGAAATTCACTTAAAAACCCAAAGGTTACAGGGATGTTATAGTTAGGCTCAGATTTCACTCATACAAAAACAATAAAATTCAGCAGTTATAGTTAGCAGAGCTAACTATAACTTATGCCCCCACAATGCACTGCTTATGACCTAACATATTATATCACTCATGACATGGTCAGTGACATCACTGAATGCATTTCCGATGACATCTCAACAGACATCATTGATGACATATCCACAGACCCCACTCACATCCCCATACAACCTCTCATATGCCCACTCATACCCCCACACAACCACTCACGTACCCATTCACAGACCCATACCAGTACTTACACAACCACTCACTTATCCATAGAGCCACTCACACACCCACTCACTCACTCATATAGCCTCTCAACAGATCCACTCACTCACCCATACAACCACTCACACTCACTCACATACCCACACAACCACTTACATACTCATTCACACATCCATACAACCACTCACACAGCCACTCACTTATAAAGCCAATCCCACAGACACTCACTCTTTTCTCCCATTGTGACCCAAAGGTATCGGGTATCAGAGCGCTTTACACGAGCACCAGTTACGTTCCACAAGGACACATTCATTTTTGTTGTTGTTAGGCACTGGGAAATTAAGTGATTTGCCCAGAATCACAGGATGTTGAGCATCATTGCCGAGACTCGAACCCGGTTCCCCAGATTTTAGGTCGACCGCCCTAGCCGTTAGGCCACATCCTCTTCCCATTCTTCCATACAGACACTCACACACCAAATCATTTAACCAAACATTCACTCTAACAGCTCAATTGGATCAAGCGGCAAACCGTCCCAAGAAACTTTTCCAATTGGTCAAACAGCAATCAGTTGTAGGTCCAAACCTCTCTGAACCTGGAGGCAGCCCACCCTCTTGCGACTAACTTGCTGCTTTCTTCATTGAGAAATCAAGGTTCATCTCCACTGACCTCGCCTCTAAGAAGGCTCTACTGCCCTCCTCCAGGGCAGCTTCACCCCTTGACCCCTTAGAAAAGCGCAACTCTACCACCCAGAACACCAAGAACAATGTGTCATGGGGTACCTTTACCCCATTTAGTGAACAAGACATCAAAAAGATCCTCCTGAATATAAACCCATCCAACTACTTCAGTGACCCGTTACCCCGGCCATCTTCAAAGAAATCAAGAATACATTCATCCCCACCTGGACAAGGATTGTAAACGCTTCTATATCATAAGGCACGATTCCCAACTGCCTAAAATCAGCTCAGGTATCACCTATACTAAAAGAACCGAACGCTGACAAAGCTGATCTCAATAACTTACAACCTATCTCCAACATCCCCACCCTAGCGAAACTCCTTGAAAAATGCCTACAATCCCAACTATGTGTGCACATAGAGAACTACCAGCTCCTAGACCAGCATCAATCCGGCTTTCGGAAGGGGCACAGAACCGAATCGACTCTCACTCATGTTATGGATGACATTATAAAAATACTCGATCAAAACGAATCCTGCCTCCTGATCCTCCTTGACCTTTCCTCCGCATTGGACACAGTTAATCATGACAACCTCCTATCCATTCTGCAAAACAGGATGGGTTTTTCTGATCAGGTGCTACAATGGTTCTCGTCCTTCCTCCACCACAGATCTCAAAGAGTCAGGGCAAATCACTCTCTCTCCAAGCCCTCTCCTGTACTCATGGGGGTCCCCCAAGGATCTGCCTTATCTCCTATCCTCTTCAACCTTTTCTTGGAACCATTAGCTAACTCACTAAACTCCATGGGTATTCTTTTCCATATGCATGCTGACAACACGCAACTCTATTTGAAAATCACATCCCCGGAAAACATCATCTCACTCAACACCACCCTAACGTCTACTCAAAACTGGTTAACTGAGAACCATCTCCTGCTCAACACCTCTAAAATTGAATTCCTGCTCATCTTCCCTCTGAACCACATCCCCAAGCTAGACCTTTGTATGAGTCACCTCACTGCTTTCAACTGCACTCCTCTCATCATATACTCATCCAAGTCTCTTGGAATCACCATGGACAAGCACCTGAATATGAAAAATCATATCAGCAATAAACGTAAGGGAGCAAACCACTTGATCAGGACACTCAGAAATATCACACCTTTCCTTCCACTTAATGATTTCGAGCAGGTGCTCCAAGCACTTGTCCTGCCGAGGCTAGATTACGACAGCGCTACCCTCTGTGGCCTTCCCAAATACACCCTGGCTCCACTAAGGGCATCACTGAATGCTGCTGCTAGACTGGTTACAGGCACCAAATGCAATGAGCACATATCCCCAGTCCTAAAATCTCTTAATTGGCTCTCCTACGAAGCACAAATTCAGTTCTAGGTTGCCGTTATGACGCACAAAGCCATCAACTTCAATACTCCCAGGTACCTTGCGCAAATACTTGAACTATCTTGTTGTGTAAGAGCCTCAAGAAGCGCCACTACTTTCCTCTTGAAACCACTCATCCTTAGCGAAAAGAGAACTTGTCACCGAGCCTTCTCTGGCGCTGCCCCAAAGATATGGAACTCTCTACCATCGGAATCTCCTCAACGACGGTGTTCAGACTGGAAGTCAAAAGATTCCTTAGGAATAAATTCCTACCGTAAGTGGGCTAGGCTCTCCTGCTCGATGACATTGTTCCTACTACCATGGTACCATAATTTATTACTACTCTTCTTTACCACATACTGTGCCCCCCTTCGCTATCCATGTACAGCTGTTTATTATAACCCTCGGTGTTGCAATTGTCTTGTAATCTGCAATCATTCCTGTTTTTACTCCTACCTGATGTTGATTTTGCATTATTGTCCATCCTTCCTTCCTAATGTAAAGCGCTCTGATATCCTTCGGTATCTTGTTCGCGCTATATAAAACTTTATAAATAAATAAAATAAATAAACAGCTCATCACTCACCCATACAGCCACTTACATACCCGGTCACTCACTTATACAGCCATTCAGACCCCCAATCACTCACCCATACAGTCACTGACATATCCACTCACCCACCCATACAGTCACTCACACAGGCACTCACTCACCCACCCATATAGCCACTGACACAGCCACTCAATAACCAAAACAGCCACTCACACAGCCACTAAGTCACCCACAGCTACTTAGACACCCACTTATACACCCATACTGCTACTCACACATCTGTGCAGTCACTCAGACACCCACTCAGACACCCACTCAAACACTGATACACACAGTCACACAGCGACTTATAAACTATGTTAAAAAAAAGGAATCACTCAGTAGTACACAAAGTATACTAATTTACCTTTTGTGTTTTGTGCTATCTTTGTAAATATGTTTAACACACAAAAACCTTTAGAAAACACTCACACTCACTGGATGATGTCATCAGTGATGTCACTGACCATGTCATAAGCAGTGCATTGCTGGGGTGTTCGTTATAGTTAGCTCAGGTACCTATAACTGCTGAAATGTACTTGTTTTGTTCGAGTGAAATCTGAGTCTAACTATAATGTCAGTGTAATCTTTATTTTTTCATTGAATTTCGAAGTTTTTTAAATTCTATTTCCAAACTATAACGTCCCTGTAACCGTTATTTTTTTCAGTGAATAGCGTAATCATGCTTTTTACAAGTTGGAGGCCCACTAAGGGTAATGTACTATTGCTTATTGCACGATGCTGCGCAGACTCTACTATAGAACTACTTACTGAAATGCACTTCTTTTCCCAGCAGGCAACACGAGTCTACTCACCTGGAACCTAATTAAGGTGAACTTTATGCAGGGAAATATGCCTTACAGCACACTGCGAACATCGTGGCAGCCGGTGAACAAGGAGCCATGCTCCAAAACGCGTCAGGCCAGATGAAACATCCACGAATAAAAAGCTGGCTGGTCTTAACTAATCTGCTGTGGAGTGCGTTTTTAAAAAGAGGGTGTTTTGGTTGAACATATATATATATATATATATATATATATATATATATATATATATATATATATATATATATATATATATATATATATACACATATATATATATAAGCATTTTTAGTCCTGTACTTCTAAACGTTTTACATGTTTTAGAAATATTCTATACATTACACTCACACAAACTGTGTGCCACTGACTTTAAAACACCGGCACAGGACCTGCCCTCAGTCCTCGCCCCCTCTGCTGGGAGCAAGAACTGCGGGTCCAGCTGAGCTCCTGCTGTGTGCTGGAAGGAGGGTGATGCAACGCAGCATCAGGGTTAATTACCTCTATGTCACACTACAGCAGTGGCATGTGAAAATGTAAGAATGCGCAGTAATTCCAATACTCACTCCACTTTGTTCTAAAAACTGGGACATGTATTTAAAATTGTTAAAAGTGTCAGGACACCAGGACAGACTTTTCTAAACTGTGACTGTCCAGGGAAATCCGGGATGTCTGGTCACCCTAAAGACAGAGAACCTTTCACCACAACCAAGATGGTGGAACACCAGAATACGTGACAAAACACAGTCTCGAACCAGCACTAAAACAAAGACAAACAAGAACACATTTTGATGCAGTGATAATGTGACAGAACGAAAAGCACATTTCAAGAGAGACTTTGCAACAAGACGGCAACACTCAGGACATACCATGAGGGTCTGGGAGATTAATTTTAGCGGTTCATTTAACAGATGTGGGACCATGAGACTAGATATCAAACTTGAGACGTTCATCTTGGCAAATTGTTTTAACTGTCCTGAGGCACTATATGAAGAAAGAACATTCCCAGCTGCAACAGAAAAATGGTTTTACTCCTAACGTAAGGGGGCACCAGGGTCACATTAGTAGCAAAAGTTTCTGGTGGCACCCAAGGTGATTGAACAGGAGAGCAGGCGTGATTTTGAGTATGGCGGGTGGCCCTGACCAGACTACTGCCTCCCATTTTGTGAGATCGCCGCCGACCCTGCAGAGATCTCTGTGCCTACAGAGGAGCCGCGGCAACAGCAACTCCTGTAAAGGCACTGAAAGTTTGCTGAACGGCCGCCATGTTTTGGGCAACCACTCAGCAAATGTCTTTGGTTTTCAAAAACAAACTTCCCAAACGGGAGTTTGATATTAATAAAAAATATTAATAACCCTGAGAGTTTTCTTGCTGGATGTGAGCGTAATTTGCATTTTTTTTCCCATTTGGCGGCAACCTGTATCTTTTATATTCCTGTACTACAAAAAAAAATATTAATCAGACCAGCCACTCTAAATAGGGTGGACGATCTGCTGCTTCCACGTTGATGGACTCAACTTCACCAGGCTGTTGGGGTAGGGATTTGTGCAAGTAGGAGCAGCTGTGGCATTGCCATCAGAAACATGACAGTCCGCCCCACTCAAAAGAGAGAAGGAGGACGTGAGTTTCATAGACAGGCTCGCAGTCACACTTGTGACGGAGTATCCTGTCTACCAGCCACGAAGGGCCTAATTTAGATCTCAGTGGACGGGTTACTCCGTCACAACCCGGGCCAGACTGGCCATAGTGGGCACCAGTCATTTCCCCGGTGGGCCGCCAGGGTGGGGGCTATTTTTGGGCCCCGGGGGGGGGGGCGTTTTTGTTACAGTGCCGTTTTTGCAGCATAGCTGCAATATTGGCCCATGTAACAAAACTGGCCCAAACCGGCCCTGGCAAATAGCTCGGCCACACGCCCACCCCCCAGGACGGCCAGACGGGCACTTTGCCTGAGCCAGTTTTGGTTCCCAGTCCAGCCCTGGTCACAACGGTGACGGATATCCCTTCCTTCATAATATAAATCCCATAGAATATAATGGGACATATATTTCGGTGGACGGGATATCCGTCACCGTTGTAATGGAGTAACTCGTCCACGGAGATCTAAACCAGGCCCTTCATCAGTCCCACCGTTTCTTCTACAGCAACCAATGTGTCATTATCCATAAACGCTTAGAGACCTTTTTGGTATTAAGCGCTCAACAAATCCAAATTAACATAACATAACATAAAACATAAACAGTTTTCAATATAAAATCCCCATTGCCCTCAACCAAGATGGCGGTGCTCACTCACCTCATCCTCGTCGAGCATAAGCAACTGGTTTCCAGAGAGGATGCAGAATCGAGGATTCCAGGGAGGGCGGTCGTAGGGTGAGTGGACGTAGGGCATTCGGTGCATTGGAGCTGCTCGCACATCTGCAAGAGATGAGAGGCGATGAGGCGGAGACCATCACTGACGTAACACCCCTCAAAAAGTGTCAGCAAAACATCTCTGACGTAGCAAGGTCATGCTCCCCCATCACGTGACTGCTGGACTAAGCTCAACAAAGGCTACAAAGTAACAAACTTCAACAATACACTTTTGCTACATGTCACGTCTTTTTCAGGGGTTCTCACTTTCACCCTATAAATCTCAGACTCCGCCACAAATATCATCGACAGGACCCCCTCTCCCCCACCCCATTCATCACCAGACCCACAATCTCAAGAGCTTCGATAATATCTGATTTCTGCCGTCCGAGATGCCAAGCCCAGAAGGTTAAATTTGTCCATCTTCTTTTTCACTGCCCTTGCCTTTTTGAATTGTGAATGACGTCATATTCCTTGCAAACAAACGTCACTAATTCCACCTGGACTGTGAATGTGTGTTATTACTGTGACATCAGAGAGGCCTTGACTGCTCGGGCACAGCTCCTAGTGAAGTCAAGCACAGGAAGGAAGTGTTACAATTGTTTCCCATTCCTGGGACACCAGTGGTGCTGGCACCAGTGCCCTACAACTGCACTACGCTGGGGCCACTGGTCGCCCCTGGACCGAGCACACCAGTGGGGCCAGGTAAGCACAGGCACAGATCCATACATCCCACTATATAAGGTGCCTGTACTCAGTACCTGCAGTAAAAGGCTTCTCTAGAGACTTGGCAAATTCTGTCTATGTAGGATCTGTGTACGTCCAGTACCTGAGGCCATAGGGTCTGTGTACACCCTGTACCTGAGGCCAGAGGCGAGGTCTGTGTACGTCCAGTACCTGGGCCCATGGTCTGTGTGTATCCTGTACCCGAGGCCAGAGGCGAGGTCTGCGTACCTCCAGTACCTGGGCCCATGGTCTGTATGCTTCCTGTACCCGAGGCCGGAGGCGAAGTCTGTGTACGTCCAGTACCTAGGCCCGTGGTCTGTAAGCATCCTGTACCCGAGGCCAGAGGCGAGGTCTGTGTACCTCCAGTACCTGGGCCCATGGTCTGTGTGCATCCCGTACCCGAGGCCAGAGGCGAGGTCTGTGTATGTCCAGTACCTGGGCCCATGGTCTGTATGCATCCCGTACCCGAGGCCAGAGGCGAAGTCTGTGTATGTTCAGTACCTAGGCCCATGGTCTGTGTGCATCCTGTACCCGGGACCAGAGGCGAGGTCTGCGTACCTCCAGTACCTAGGCCCATGGTCTGTATGCATCCTGTACCCGAGGGCAGAGGCGAGGTCTGTGTACATCCAGTACCTGGGCCCATGGTCAGTGTGCATCCTGTGATTATGGGCATCCAGTTATGTATGTACTCTGTGCCCAAGGCCCTAGACCGTGTCTGCTGGAGCAAGTTTCAGAGTGGGGGTGGGGGCATCAATTTTACTGCAATAGTGGGGTCTTAGTGTTATATTCATCCTGGTTATGTGTCCTAAGGACCTCGCCTGTGCCCCACTCTGTGACTTCATGGGCTGCAGGCTGTGGGGTCTTGGCAGTGGCCACTGCTGTGGGTGCCTGCCTTGGCGAGCTCACAGGATGTTGCTATCAATTAAACTTCACGTTCATCTACCCCATCAGCCTCCTGCCGTGTGTGCACTACAGTTACTTCACTAAAGCCACAGGGTTTGTGAAAAATGAAAGCACTATAAAATGGAAAGCTCAGCAGATGAACCAGGTCCACTCAGCAGGATTATGGTGGGGCTACAATATGTGTCCAATGGTGCATGTTGAAGCACATTGTCCAAAATATAGGAGTAAAGCATGGAGTGGTAGGGTACTGCCATGTGCTGAGAACAGTAAAATGTCGGCTTGAAATGGGCATTACAGTTTCCTCAGGCATGCAGTTTTACCATCGTGCAAAAATAATCAATAATTTGTGGAAACGTGCATTTTTATCACTGTATTCAAGTGGCTTGATCTGTTCTGACCCTGTTAAACTCTTCGGCCCAATTCACAAAGGTAAACTAAGACAAAAGTCCAACTTTACAACCTTTGGTATTCACAAAGGGCATTTACAAGTTGTAAATTTGGACTTTCGTCTCAGTTTAACTTAAGTTTTGGTCTCAGTTAGACTTAAGACCAACACTTAAGTTAAACTGAGACAAAAGTCTTACTTTACAACTTTCGGTATCCACAAAGGGCATTTAGGCGTATGTACGGTAGACTTTCGTTTCAGTTTAACTTAAGTTTTGATCTGAGTTAGACTTAAGACTAAAACTTAAGTTAAACTGGGACAAAAGTCTAACTTTACTACATATAAATGACCTTTGTGAATACCGAAAGTCGTAAAGTTAGACTTTTGTCTCAGTTTACCTTTGTGAAGAGAGAGAGAGAGCGAGAGAGAGAATGTAAATAACGACTCATTTCCAAGTATTTTAAACTTGTTGTGTACTACAAAATTTTCAATATACCACAGTCTTCCCTTTTCACACTCTCTGTACTCCAGGAGGGTTGTCACTTGGTAGCAAAATTCACTTACTTTATAGTAAGAGAAGGAGAAAAACACGGAAATCCAAGATAGGAGAAGGAGCAGCTGTTTGTCTGAAGGTATTACCTGACATCTGACCTCTGTCTCTGAATACACAATAAATGTGACAAGATAAAAACAAAATTGAAAGGCCTCTTTGATTATTCGCCCTTTGACCTGCAAAATTATTCTGGGGGTGCTACAGCACCTCCCGACCCCCTCCTCCCTACACCCCTGGACCCCAGGGATTATCTGTATCCTGTGCCCGGTGAGGTCGGGTCTGTGTGCACGTTTTATTAGTGGTGATAGGTTCTGTGTCACGGTTCTGATTCAAATATAGAATTTGTGTTCACCCTATACCTGGAGAAATAATCTGATAACACCCTTGTCTACCGGCATAGGGTCAGCCTGTACTCTGTACTACAGGGCACAGTGTCTGTCTAAACCCTGAGCCTAAGGCCATCGAATGTTTACACCCTGCACCGGGGGCAGCGGGGCTAGGTTGCTCTCTGTACCTGAAGCCATACTGCCTGTGTGCAACCTGCACCCAAGGCCATTTAACTTTAAACCCCCATCTCTTAGGCCTAGGGGTCAGAGTACACCCTGTACCCGAGGCCATGGAAAATTTAAACCCCTTTATCTTAGGTTCAGGGGTCAGAGTACACCCTGTACCCGAGGCCGTAGAAACTTTAAGGGTCACAAGGGGTCACAGCTGCAACCCCTTAGTTGCCCCTTGCAACCCCGGGCACTGCCCCAATCTCTTAGGCCTTAGGGCCAGACAACAGCCTGTACATGGCGCTCTGTGCATGGTGAGATAGGGTCTGAGTATACCTTGTACCCAAGGCCATAGATGCTTTAACCCCCCCATCTCTTAGGCCTCGGGGCCTGGGTACACCCCATACCAAAGGCCATGGAAACTTTAAATCCCCATTTCTTAGGCCTAGGGGTCAGAGTACACCCTCTACCTGAGGCCATAGAAACTTTAAACCCCTATCTCTTAGGCCTAGGGGTCAGAGTACGACCTGTACCAGAGGCCATAGAAACTTTAAACCCTCATCTCTTAGGCCTCGGGGTCAGAGTACGGCCTGTACCCGAGGCCATAGAAACTTTAAACCCCTATCTCTTAGTCTTAGGAGTCAGAGTACGACCGGCCATAAATCCCTATCTCTTAGACCTAGGGGTCAGAGTACAACCTGTACCAGAGCCCACAGAAACGGTAAATCCCTACCTCTTAGGTCTAAGGGTCAGAGTGTACCCTGTACCCGAGACCATAGAAACTTTAAATCCCTAGGTTTAGGGGTCAGAGTACACCCTGTACATGGCACCCTGTACATGGTGAGGTATGATCAGAGTGTATCCTGTACCTGGGTCCCTGTGTGTACCCTGCACCTGGGTTTATGAGGAATGTGTGCTCTCTGTATCTGGGACCATGAGATCTGTGGGCCCCCTGTCAATCAATCAATCAGTCAATCAATCAGCATTTGTATAGCCAGGGGTATCTGGGCGCTGAGGATGCGAAGTCAGAATAAAGGTCAGAAACGAGCAGAAAGAAGCAAAAAAAGGGCAGAAACAAGCAGAAAGAGGCAAAATAAAGAATTGAGACAAACGGACCTGTACCCAGGTATTATGGTCTGTGAAGCGGACCTGTACCCAGGTATTATGGTCTGCGTGCACCCTGTACCTGTAAGATAGGTTCTGTGCACACCCTGTTCTTGGTCTCTTCTTGTATGGGTGCGCCTTTTACCTGGAGCCCTGGATTCTTGGTACACCCTGTTCGTGGGCCCAGGGCGTGCTTATGGCTGTACTTGAGCCTTAAAGTCTAGGTGCACCCCGTACCTTGATCTTAGGGTCTGTGTGCCCATTAAACCTCGGGCTTTAGGCTCTGCGTACACCCCATAGCTGGGCCTTAGGGTCTGTGTGTCCATTACACCTCAGGCATTTGGCCCTGTGTACACCCTGTAGCTGAGCCTTGGGGTCTGGGTCCACTCTGGACCGGAGACTTTAGGGTTTGTGCGCACCATGTAGCTGGAGCCAGAGGGTTAGAATGTACCCTGTACCTGGGCCACCCTATACATGGAACCTTAGGGTCTGTGTGCAACCTGTATCTGGGGCCTGAATACGCCCTGTGCATGTGCCTTAGAGATACGTGCACATGGATATGGGCATTAGGGCCTGGCTGCAACCTATACCTGGCAAGGCCACCATTTAGGGGTCCCAGGGGTCGAGCAGCAAGCCCTGGCGTGACCCTTGCGGTCCAAAGCACTGCTTTTGCGACCCCTGACCACAGATGAGGCAAAATCAGTGCCAGGAACACAGGGGCAACTTGTTTTCTGTCTATTATTTATCGCACTAATAGTGAATAATGCAAAATTGTAACTATCAGTCTAATAAATAATGGAATACAGTTATCTGGAATATGAACCTCCCTGGCAACTGAGGTAAGTAAAAGATGCTTTTAAATGTATGTTGTGTGCGTGATTGCGGGCCCGCGTGTGTATGCATGAATGTGTAAGCATGTGTATGTGTGTATTAAAGTAGAGGTCAATTGGCGTGTGAAGTCACTTCCGCCACCATTGGCATTTTGGTGAATTGCCGTTCTCGATGCCATAAGGTTTGGCCGAACCCTGTACCGGTGTAGGCTGCTGCTTAAGTTAGCAGATGTGGCCACGTGGTCTGTTTGAACCCAATCCCTGTAGACGTGGGTCCACAGGCGTCCAATGTCGCAAGACTGTTATCTGCCTGCCTGTTCCCCCGACACAGAAAGACCCCGTTGTGGGGTACTTAGTGGTTTTAAAGAGAATTAATTAATATGTTCTGAAACATGTTAGAAAAACACATTCCCTCCTAGATGAGGTACATATCGGCTCTACTACAGAGCAATGCTGCCACGTGGTGCCCAAGAGCTGGAACTGCAGAAAGGTTTTGAATGCACCAGTCAAATGAGTTCAAAATAAATTCCTAGCGTTTTCTTTTATTTCGATCTAACTGCTGGAGGCGGGTCTGTTTCCGGGTACTCAGGCGACCCGATGTTAACACATCCGGGAGCCGAGGCACTGGGAGAGCGTGATTTGTTCATAATTAGTCACCGCTTGTGGACCATTGAGGAAGCCAGGATAAGAGCTCAGGATTCCCAGATCCAAAGATTACACTACATGTCAACTGAGAAATCAGGCGACTTAATTTAATCTCATGCCTAATTGAGACCACGTACTAATTTGACCATGAGACTGCATCTCAATGAACAGGGGCGGCTCTAGGCTCATGGTAGCCCTGTGCAGGGAGCGCAGGTAGGGGGCCCCGGAAGAGGGGGTCTGGGCGGGGCGGAGCTCAGGAAGGTGTTTTAATAAAACGTCCAGAAAAGGCGTTAGATGACCAGTAACATGGTAACAGAAAAACGACGTTTACTTTTTGAGTGCTCATCACTTGGATACTTTGTTTTAGAATCTGGGTCTCTGGAGGGACCCCTTTCAACAAGAAAAACACGTTGCGCGTCCGTAAGAGAGTTCGGCCACAAAGCAGGATCCCTCCAATCACATAAATCATATTCAGAACACGGGTCTGTAACATGGTCTTGCTCTTTGGCTTCCTTTTCAATACCAGCATCATCCGTCTGTAAACTCTGAACCTCCTTCAGAATGCCAGATGTTGATGGACCGATGAATGATGTTTCAGTTTCTCTGTCTGAGGGTCTTTTGTAATAATCCTCATCCTGAGTTGGTAATTGCTGCATGTTTGTATCAATTTCAGAGTCACCTTGTTCATTTTCCTTGGTCTGCTCATGAGTATCATTCTTCTCATGGATATCATCATTGTTTTGTTCTTCTTTATGGTCGTCAGCGCCTGTTTTACCAAGTGCATCAGCAGTACTCTGGCCAGAGGATTCTCCATCTTTAGGTTTCCCTTGGGTGATAAAGTTCAGGATTGCTCCTTCCTGTGACACTACGAAAGCCTGCTGAGCCACCTTTCTCTTTCGTTTCGAATAACCAGATTTGTGTACTCAAATTCTCTTCATTTTGCTTGCAATGCAGCGGGCGAGGCTAGCAGTGGGTAGGGAAAAAAAGAAGACAATCAGCAGTGGTGGCTGCTGAAAGATTTTGATGTGTCATTTTTATTTTCTTGCAAAAACAACAGTTGATGGACAGAATGCAGAACAATGTCATACATTCACCCCAGTACAGAGATCTGGGCCTAAATCCATCGTTTTTTTGCTCACCACACCACCCCAGTTCAGACATGGCCATATGCAAATCAGCCTTGACCCTGTGCCTCATGGGAACAGTCCAGCCCAAACTGCCAAGCCATGTCTTCCCTGGACTACACAATGAAGGACCAGCATACCTTAATGAACAAGTGAATTTCCACCAACCTACCAGGACAATATGTTCCAGAACCATCTCCCTAGCAGCCACCCAATGCAGCCGCTGATAAAACAGTGGAGACCGCTACTTCTCCCACATGGCAGTGAAGACCTGAAAACCCTCCCCCTGCACCTCAGAGCCTCACCATCGCTCCAGCAGTTCAGGAAGGACCACAAGACCTCGCTGTTCAACCAACAAGCAGCATGATCCAGCAGCATGAATCCCACACCGCCTCGAGACCCTTATGTGTGAAGCAGCTGAGCTTCACAAACCCTGACTGATTGATAGTAATTACCCTTCCCACTACATGTATGACACATTATGAGGACTAGCCACATATGGAAGGTTTATTTGAAGAGTGTTATAAAACTATAGGGTAGATCATGTGACTTGGCATACAAGGTCTGTTTTCTCAGTCCACTGAGAACAGTAGAGACTGGAGAATAGTTCATGATCTATTTGGGAAGTGACCTTAGCAGGAAGAGAGTAAGCTACCTTGAAATCATGGCACACAGAGACCTGTCTCAGTACGTCACTAACTGATCCTGAAGACAGCCTACAGGTAACCAAAGACTCGTCCACTTTACCACATTGTCAAAAGACAAAATACAATATATTTAATTAAGGTTTCTTGTATAGTGCCATATTCCAGCAACCAGTTCTGCTCGCTTTCAGAGCACCTATTAAACAAGGATTAATTACAGTGAGTCCTAAGGCTATGAAAAGGCACTAGAGGTTCACTGAAGCAAAATTAATGTGCAAGGAACATCCAGTCAGGAGACAACTTTCAAGCAGACGTACAAATCACTAGCACAGCGTACCAACGACCCCATGGGCCGTGGCATAAGCAAGGAAAATGGCCCCTTTGGCTGCTGCTCAGGAAGTAAAAAATAGCAATTATCAGGGTTCAATGGGCCCCTGAGGGTTTTGGGTCTCAGTACCACTGTACTTGCTGAACCAATGGTAACTATGCCCCTAGTATGGACAGAGAAGGCTGCTTCACCAATTGCAAACTGAGGACTAGTTAAACTAGTTTTCTCTGCTAGTCACATGACAAGCACTGGAATGTAATTAAAGAAATGATCAAGAAGCCAGTCTCCTACCAAGGTCTCTGCAAAAGGGCATTAGATTGAGTTAACATGGGTAGGCACTGCCATCCTATTCCAGGCGTCCATCCATAGGTGCTTGCATTTCATGTCTGCCTCAACACCATATAAACAGACATAACCAAATGCCAAGTACATTCGAACACTCGATGTTTTAAAAGATTTGTGCAGGCAGATCCACTCATTAGATCACAAGTATCAGCTTCATACTCTGTTTTCATGATTGTTGATAAGTAATTGTAATCATTTTAATGAATCCTTAACATTACGTCTAACACCTCGTACCCTGCTCTCCTCTTCCCCCCAATACGACCGTGCCTCCCAAGTTACACCTCCAAAAGTCACCATGCCTCCCCTCAGCCACAAGTAAACACTGCCCCTGCACTCCTTACTCACTCTTCCCTCAACATACAGCGCCGATCTGTACCACTCCCTACCACTGGCGCACGGTGACCACCTCTCCGACCCGCGCCATCTCAGAGATGAATCGTGAGAGAGAGGCTCTCTCTCACGATTCATCATGCCCTCCCTTCCCACGACTACCAGAATACCTCCAGCTCGCCACCTCACATGGCTTACCTCCACCCAGACCCAAAGCACACACCATCTACAATAACATCCTCACCCAACCTTCCCCACGCCCCCGGCTCCTCACCCCCACGGGCTGTGATACATTCCTACGCCTGATCTGCCCTCCTCCCCAGGGCTCCCCACACCCTCGTCCAATGGCTCACCTTCCCTCGGGTTCACTCTGCAGTGGCACACGCTGACCTCCTCACTCCCCCTCCCCATGCCCTGTCCCTCGGGCTGCTCACCTCGCAGCTGGCACCAAAGGTTGCACACTGGCATGCTATCCTCTGCAAGGCGGCCTTTCTTGCCCAGGGTCTCTAGGCGCGCCGGTGCATGGCCTCGGCCGGTCTCGGTGCTGCTCGCTGCACGCCAGGCACGGGTGCTGCCACCCCTCCTGCCGCCAGTGATGTGTGGTGCTTCTGTAACCCCTTCGCTGCAGGACTCGCGGGCACTGCGCATGCGCGCGCATGCGAGCCTCCGGAGGTGCCAGATCTGGACTATTAAAACAAGCTCGATTCTCCTGGAAAAAAAGTTCTCAACAAGCACAAGACCTACCAGAAGAGCCCGAAACAAGGCCGACCCCACACAAAGACGAGACTGGGTCAGAAAGGAAAAGAGTATAAGGACAACCATTCAGCGTGCATCACATTGGATTTAGCACGCCTCAGTCGTTCATGCGCCAAATCCCTGTCAGGGGCCGCCACGAATATGTATTGTATCTGATTCCTCGTGGTGGCCCCTGGGGTTTGGTGGCCCTGTGCAGGTGCACAGCTTGCACATGCCTAAGGCCGCCCCTGCAATGAAGGAAGCAGACATCATGACATCTCATGCGTAATGAGACCACATCTCATGCGTAATGAGACCCTGTACTAATGTGACCACATCTCATCTGAGAAATCAGAGGACGTCATGACATTTCATGCATAAGGAGACCAAATTTCATGCGTAATGAGACCACATCTCATGTGTAATGAGACCCCGTACTAATGTGACCATGAGACTGCATCTCATCTGAGGAATCAGACTACGTCATGACATCTCATGCATAATGAGACCACATCTCATGCGTAATGAGACCATGTACTAATGTGACCATGAGACTGCATCTCAATGGAGGCACCAGACAACATCATGTCATCTCATGCGTAGTGAGACCCCGTACTAATGTGACCATGAGACTGCATCTCACCTGAGGAATCAGACCACGTCATGACATTTCATGCATAATGATACCACATCTCATGCGTAATGAGACCACATACTAATGTCACCATTAGACTGCTGCATCTCAATGGAGGAACAAGACGACGTCATGTCAACTCATACCTAATGTGACTACATGGTAAAGTGAACATAAAACTGCATCTCATCTGAGGAATCAGATGACGTCATGACATCTCATGCATAATGAGACCACATACTAATGTGACCATTAGACTGCATCTCAATGGAGGAACCAGACAACGTCATGTCATCTCATGCATAATGAGACCCGTTACTAATGTTACCATTAGACTGCATCTCAAATAAGGAACCAGACAAGGTCATGTCATCTCATACATAATGCAACTACATGCTAAAGTGAACATGAGACTACATCTCATTTGAGGAATCAGACAACGTCATGTCATCTCATGCGCAATGAGACCACGCACTAATGTGACCATGAGGCTGCAGCTCAATAGAGGAACAAGACGAGGTCATGTCATCTCATGAATAATGAGATCTCTTACTAATGTGATCATTAGACTGTTATCTCATGTGTAATGAGACTACATGCGAATGTGACCATGAAACTGCATCTCACCTGAGGAATAAGACTTCGTCATGTCATCACATGAATAATGAAAATGTGAACCTTCGACTGCATCTCAATTGAGGAACCAGGTGACATCATATCATCTCATGCATAATGAACAAAATGCTAATGTGATGAGGAAACTGCATCTCATCTTAGGAACAGGGCCGTATTGGCCGTAGAGGGCACCGGGCATTACCCCGGTGGGCCGGTTTTGGGCCCCTTGGGGGGTGTTTTTGTTACAGGGCCGTTTTTGCAGCATAGCTGCAATATCGGCCCCTGTAACAAAATCATCTGAAACCGGCCCTGGCAATCAGCTCGGCTGCACCCCCAAACTCCCGGGGGGCCAGTTTTGGTTCCCAGTCCAGCCCTGCTTAGGAATGAGACAACGTCATGTCATCTCATGCATAATGAGACAATATACTAATGTGAACATGAAGCTGCATCTAAATGCAGGAACAAGATGACATCATGGCATCTCATGCATAATGAGACTATGTACTAATGTGACCATGAGGCAGCATGCATCTCAACTAAGGAATCCAACATCATGATGTCTTCTTTCTAATATGATGACATACTAATGTTACCCTAAGACTGCATCTCAACTAAGTCACCACACACTAATGTAACTATGACATCGCAACTCAACTGAGGAACGACACATTATACTAATGTAAACCATATGACTACATCTCAACTGAGGACTGAGACAAAGTTCTTAAAATAACCATGAGATTGCATCTCAAATGAGGAACGAGATCAAATATCAAAACTGCAATGAGACTGTATCTCAACCGAGGAAAGAGAAGACATAGTAATGTAACCATGAAATCTCACCTCAACTGTGGAATAAAAGCACATATTAATGTTAGCATGAGACAACATCTCAATTCAGGATTGAGACAACACATTCATGTAAACATGAGACAGAATCATAGCTGAGGAGTGAAAAAAATACTAATGTAACCATGACACCGGACCTCATTGAGGATTGAGACCACGCATTAATGCATCTCAATTCTGGATTGAATCATCTCATTAATGTAACAATGAGATGGCATCTAAACTGAGGAATGAGACGAGATAATAGTAAAACTATGAGACCGCATCTCAAGGAATAACACATCATATTAATCATATTAATGTAACCATGAAGTCACAGCTCAATTTAAGAATGAGACAACAGGTTAATGTAACCAAGAGACTACATCTCAAATAAGGGATGAGATGACATACTACTGTAACCATGAGATCACAGCTCAAATTAAGAAAGAGACAACATGAAAATGTAACCATGAGATAGCATTTCATCTAAGCAATGAGATGACATATTACTGTAACCATGAGATCACAGCTTAATTTGAGAATGAGACAACATGATTATGTAACCATGAGATAGCATTTCAACTAAGCAATGCAATGACATATTATTGCAACCATGAGATCACAGATCGATTTAAGAATGAGACAACATCTTAATGTAACCATGAGACAGCATCCAACTAAGGAATGAGATGGCATATTACTGTAACCATGAGATCACAGCTCAATTTGAGAATGAGACAGCTTAATAATGTTACCATGAGACAGAATCTCAACATATTGATGTAACCAAGAGGCCACATTTCAACTGAGGAATGAGACAATATTATTAATGAACTGATGTGACCACAACTCACCCAAGAGATGACATGATAATCTAATCTAATGTGACCATTAGGACACATCTTAACTGATGAGCGAGACCACATCTTAATGTAACCTTGAGACCTCATCTCAACTGAGGAAGGAATGACACATTAGTGTAAGCATGACACTACATCTGAACGTAGGAATGAGACATGTTAATGTAACCATGAGACGGCATCTCAACTGATAATTGAGATGACATACTAAAATACCATGAGACCACAAATCAATTTTGGACTGAGGGGGGCATGATAATGTCAACCAAGGAATGAGACCATGTTACTAATGTACCCAAGAGACAGCCTCTTAACCAAGGTATGGGACAACATTATCAGTGTCACAATGAGATGGCATTCCAACTGAGGTATGAGATCACATGATTATGTACTAATGAGACCGCACCTGACATGAGGACTGAAACCATGTATGAATGTAACCATGAGTGTACATCTCAGCTTAGGAAAGAGACGGCATAATATTATAACCACAAGACCACATCTTTAACTTAGAAGTTAAATGGTATACTAATGTAAAGATGAGACAGCTTTTCACCTGGGGAATGAGACCCTGTATTAATGTAGACATGAGTTAGCAAATCAACCGAGGAATAAGAGGACCTATTTATGTCACTATGAGACTGTATCTCAACGGAGGAATGAAACCATGAGATACCGTCTCAAATGAGGCATGAATGAGATGACGCTAATAACGTAACCTTTGGACGGCATCTCGTAAGGAATGCAATGCCATGCTAACGTAACCACGGGACTGCATCTCGTACGTAATGTGATGCCATACTAACATTAATACCACACCACACCTTGGGTCTCACAAAAGTAGCTAGCAGTTTCTCGAACTCACATTACAGTCAACAGTGACATCTTTATTCAATGACCACCCCGGGGTACCGACGGATAGAGCGGGGCCCCCTTCCCTGAGTCATGACCAGGTAGAGGCGAGGTTGCAACCCAATAGAAATGGGTGCCCGGTAATGATACCAATCTGAATCCAGGAATTACCGGTGTAGTATTTGAAAAAAAAGTTTTTGTATATAAGTGATTTTGATTTTTCACATAATAGCAGCAGCTGTAAATCTAGTTTTGGTCCTGAAGAATGCCCAGATACAGGATGATCAATTAGGGCAGAAACATGTCGACCTTTGGAATTTGACGACAGTTAAAAATTCATACTGTCGCCATACTGCTTTTTAACCATGACGAAGGGACTCTGCCAATAAATATTTTTTGAGTTCCTTCAGCCATTTTTATCTACACCACTTTGATTATCATTTAGCGCTGCACATAGTTCTTTAGAATCCTCCTCTCTTTGAGAACTCTTTTGCTGTACATCATATGCCAACTGTTGACAGCCATCTTCCTGCTCTTTACTCTACTTGTGTTACTTTGGCCACAACTATAGACCAAGGTACCTCTTAGAGGAGAGGACAGACCCAAATGATGATACTAATCACCTTCTGTGAGTGATGGGTTCTGTTTTGAAAGGGAGTTCTCTCTTAAAGAGATGTCACTGTTGACTGTAATGTGAGTTCAAGAGACTGCATCTCGTAAGGAACGTGATGCCATACTAACGTAACCACAGGACTGCATTTTGGGAGGAATCTGATGTCATACTAAGTTAACCATGAGACTGCCTCTCACAAAAGGAATGAGATGATATATTAATGTAATCACAAGACATCATATCCACTGAACTGTGTTCTGGAACACATTGTCAAAAAACAAAGACAGCCTAATACCAGAAACCTCTTCTAAAGAAAGTGAACATATTCCTTCCAGAAATAACTCCAGAAGTGCCGTCAAGCCCTGGTACTCCTGCATCTGGATGGTGATACCACCATGCGCCATGGCCTCCCATGTCTCCACACTGACACCCCTTTGGCGCTGGCTACATGCTGCAGTGTGTCTCATACAGTGCATGTAGAAATGTGATCACAGCATCCCCATTCTGCTTTAACTCTATTGGCTCCTCTTGCTGGCCCGAACCATCTTCAAAACCAGCTGCATCATTTAGAAAACCATCACGACCAATCTCTGGTGATTCTCGGCACAGCCTCAATCAGGACACCATCAGACTGCAGACTGAGAAGTTTTAAAAAGAAAGCAGGCCTTTTGCATCTAAGCACCCAGGATCTGGAAGAACATCCCCGTGTCCGCTGCTCTAATTTAGAAGAATTGACGATGCACCGCTTTCAATCAATGAATCAAACATGACTTGCATAGTGCGGCTCATCAGCCGTGAGGATATCCAGACGATGTAGAATATGAAATCATAATGCAGTAACCGGCCACACCGGGCTTCCTATCCTCTTACTCGTTGACTTTATCTTTGACCATGTAGAGTACTCCGCTGCCTTTTGGATAGGGTTGTGCTACAAAAATACATTATAAATACATATATGAAAATGAGGAATAAGACAATATATGAATATAATCAAACTATTACGTCTCGACTGATGAGATGAATGAGGTTACATTTTAATGTAAACACAAGACCGCATCTCGAATAAGGAAGGAGAGGACATATTAATGTAACCACGAAACTGCATCTCAACCGCAGAATGAGATGACACATTAATGATAAGCAGGGTGACTGTAATGCGAATATCAAACAAATGGCTCCAGGATAGCACAAGTCAGTGTGTTTTCATCGAGTCTCCCCCATGGACCTCAGTCAAGCCTGCATGGATTCCCAAATCCATACTCTAGATTCAAGGATGATAGCTAATGAAGATACGCACGCTAGAGTCAAGGGCGATAGCTAATGTTGATACTTCTATTTACTGATATGTGGCCGGTAACCGTGCATCCAGTCAGAATCTAGGTTTTCTTTAGAACGGATATTCATTGTACATTACTTTTTATAAGCAAGTATGTCATGACACGTATTACTATAACCCTAGTGGACGCCTAGTAAGATTAAATATGTTATTAACGTGAATTTGTAAAATGTGATCAAAACTGTGTGGTGCTGAATTGTAAAGCGCTCCACGTTCCCGCTGTATAAAACACTAAAAATAAAGTAATCATGAGACTGACTCTCGGCCTTGGATTGGGATGATATGTTAATGTAACTATGAGACAAGAAATTAAATTAGATATCAATCTGACCATGAGACTGCATCTCAACTCAGGAATAAAGAGACATGTTAATGTAACCAAGAGACTGCATCTCAACTCATGAGTGAGAGGACATACTAATGTAACCATAAAGCCACATCTTAACTAGGGAATGAGACAACAATAATGTAATTATGAGACTGCATCTCAACTAGAAATGAGAAAACATAATAATGTAAGTATGAGACCACGGAGGAATGAGAGGAGACTATTATTGTAACCTTGAGGTAAGATCACAACATAGGAATGAGATGCCATACTAATACAAACTTGAGATGTCATGTCAGCTGATGAATGAGACTATATTTCAAAATAACAGTGAGACAGCATCTCAACCAAGGAATGAGATGAAATAATAATGTTACAATTAGACAGTATCTCAAGCTAGTAATGAACTTACATATTAAAGTAACCATGAGACTACATCTCAAGTGAGGAATGAGATGACATTATTGAAATAACCTTGATACAGCATCTCAAACGAAGAATGAGATGTCAATCTAATGTAAACACGAGACCTCATCTCAACTGATACATGAGATGTCAATCTAATGTAAACACGAGACCTCATCTCAACCGAAGAATGAGATGTCAATCTAATGTAAACACGAGACCTCATCTCAACCGAAGAATGAGATTTCAATCTAATGTAAACACAAGACGTCATCTCAACCGATGAATGAGATGTCAATCTAATGTAAACACAAGACCTCATCTCAACCAAAGAATGAGATGTCAATCTAATGTAAACATGAGACCTCATCTCAACCAAAGAATGAGATGTCAATCTAATGTAAACACGAGACCTCATCTCAACCGATGGATGAGATGTCAATCTAATGTAAACACGAGACCTCATCTCAACCGATGGATGAGATGTCCATCTAATGTAAACACAAGATCTCATCTCAACTGATGAATGAGAGCACATTTTAGTGGAATGAGATGCTTTTGTGTTCGCAAACCTTGCGATTCACAAAGCAACTGGATTTGTGAATGCAAAATGGTTTTTAAAATGTACTGAATCCCTTTTTGCCTCGACAAGTGGAAGACCAAAGGGCGGGTTAGTCGTATATATTTCTGTGGCCGTTGATTGTCTGATCCAGGTGATGCCAACCACTCACCGTGGAATTCTGGCACTGTCCGCTAAAAGGGGGGACACCAGATGGGGTATTGTCAATTTTTATAATTCAGTGGCTTGTCTGCATAAGACCTGTAACATCACCACTTTGGGAGCATTCATAAGAGAATCCCTGGGTCACAGTTTACATAATCTTGTGGTCTCCGGGGATTTTAATATACACCCCTGTGGCAACCCAACAACATCCTGTATTTCCGAGGTGGGTTGCCCCCGTATTTGGGGTTTTCATTTTGAACACCATGCTCAGGGGGAATTGCTGAATAACATGTTAAATGAATTGGACATGGTGGTTTTAATGTCGTTAACTGAACCGCATAACAAATTTTATGTACCGACTTTTAAAGTTCATGGGAAGGGGTCATTTATTGACTACATTTTAATTTCTTCGATGCAATCTTCTTTTCATGGTTTTAATATTGTGGAGAGTGAGTTTAGCGATCACAATCCATTAACTGTTTTTATGATGAGCCCATTAACTAACAAGATTGAGACTGTTCAAAATAGGGGTCTACTTAGACCGACGGAAGGTAGGCACAGATTAAAATGGTCTCAGGTGTCCCCAAAGAATTCTATAAGGAAGTTAAGTATCTTGTGCACACAAATTAGAAATTTGCTTAACTAAGGGTTTCTCCCCAAATGAGATCCTTGGGGCATATGAGTCATTAGCGCAAACAGTGGATAAAATTTTAAGTGTTCCGGCAAGAAGAAACACCATGCAGGGCCTTAGATGGTTTGATTGCTACTGTTCCCAAGCAGCAAATAGGTTGATGGAGGCTTTGCCAGCCAAACCAAGACTTCAATCTGAGGTATGTGCTCGCCGAAAGGAATATAAGCTAGCCCTGGCCAAACGGAAGGGTGCTTTGAAAGAGGAAGCTTGGAGGAAGCTGATTGATTCAAGCACTCTCAGGAACAGAGCGAGGTTCTGGAGTGTCGTGAATCAACCCCTCTTTGATCAGGAAGGGGGGAGGGCCTTGGACTCACATATTACAGAGGAGGAGTGGGTACTTCACTTTAAATCCATGTTTGAATGCCCTCTCGAGTCTAATCCCTAAGAAAGTCGGGATACGCAGGATCCTGTATTCATTTTTGAGAGGGGGGAGATCCTGGACGGTATTATTGGACTATCCATTAACAAAGCACCTGGTCCAGATGGGATTCCCCCTGATCTATTTAAGTCGGACCCCCCGTTTTGGGCCCCGATACTGGAGTCAGTTTTTAATGCAGCAGCAAGGAACGGTAGCCCTCAGTCATGGGCATCTTCCACTATAGTCCCTGTCTTCAAGGAGGGTAACAGAAATAGCACCCACTGCTACAGACCGATTTCACTTATTTATTCTGTGGTAAAAGTAGTAGGACGGGTTCTTTTACAGAGGCTAACAACATGGGCAGAGGAACACAAGATTATGTCAGATGCCCAATATGGATTCCGGCCGGGACGCTCTACAGTTGCTCAATGTCTTAATTTATTTATGATTCTGAGCAAATATACTGTTGCTCGCCCCGGAACCATCCATCTCACCTTCATGGACTTGTCATCTGCGTTTGACTGTGTAAACAGATTCAAACTGTGGCAGTCCATGAGGGCAATGGGGGTGGAGAGCAGTATAGGTAATTTTCTCAAGGACCTGTACTCGACAACTAAAGCTAATGATAGGTTTTCGCAGGACCTGCGGGTCACCAGGGACTTCAAGACCAAGAGGGGGGTACGGCAGGGATGCATTTTGGCACCTTTTTTATTTCATATTTATATAAATGAACTGGACAATGCATTAAGGGCAACTGGAGTGAATTACCCCCATGTAGGTCAGCTTGGCATCCCCGTCCTGCTCTATGTGGACGACGCCGTCCTCATATCCAGGACTGATACGGGCTTGCAATCCCTTTTAACCACCTTCTCTAGTTTTATGTCCGATCGGGACTTGGCAATCAACAATTCCAAGTGCTACGTTATGAAGGTGGGGCAACAATCGAAAAAGAGCTTTAATTTTAGGGTTGGCCCCGCCAAGATCCCTTGTTCGAATGTATTTTCCTATTTAGGGGTGCTATTCGACGACCAACTCAAATGGGGTCCCCTAACTGTGAGGAAAAAAGGGGATCTGGCTCGTGCAAACACTGCAATTTTTAACTTCGCCTCTAAAATAGGGAAGAAACCTCCAGGAGCTATGCTGCAAGTTTATCAAGGTAAAAGCCTGGCCATAGCCACCTACAGCAGTGAAATTTGGGGATACACTGCCGTAGATTCCCTGCAGGTAGTGGATAACGACTTCCTGAAACGCTTACTATGTGTCCCTCGTGGAACCTCTAACTTAGCGGTCCATGAAGAACTAGGGGTCCCCTACTTAAGTGAAGCTCTTGCCCTGTGTCCCTTGATTTTCTGGCTCAAGTATTGGCTGAATAAAGACCTAACTCTTAAGCATCTAATATTAAGGGAGTGTATTCCCTGCCTTACGTATATTAAAAAAAGCTTTGAAGGGATAGGGCGGGGTGATTTATTCACCAACCCTGAGGCCATCGTCAAGAAGGATGTGGAATTTACTAAAACAGCCTTTCTGACTTTTTGGAGAGTGGACAGGGAAGCTAAGGAGGTGCTGAAACCTAGGGTCCGGATGTACTTAACGCTTAAAACAACCCCGATGACAGAACCTTATCTTTTTGGGGTCACATGAGAAGTTTTTGCTAACTAGGTTCCGGATGAACCTCTTCCACTTTTTGTTAGCTAGACCTAAGGGTTTTAGTAGTGGTCAAGTGCTAGCTCCCTGCGCTGCGACGGTCTGTCTCCGCAGGATTTGCTGCACTTTTTGTTTTTATGCAAATTGTGTGAGATTCCCCGTAAGCACTTCCTGGTTCCCATTTTAAAAAGAATGAATTTTAAACAGGCTCGCCCGGCCCTTCTGTATCTCCAACTTTTGAAAGAAGACAGTATTTTTTTTATAGTAGAGTTTTTAAAAGCTTCTCAGAAATCCAGGACTTGTATGGATGTGTGATGTTGGTACATCTAGGCATGTTTATTATTCCAGCTGATTCACTAGCGGTACAGAAAAATTGTTTAAAACTATGTGTCAATTCCTTTTTAACTGTTTTAAACATCTGTATTGGTGTAACTTTTATGGTTTTACAAACAAAAACCGAATAAAGTTTATTTGAATTGAAAAAAAATTAATTGAGTCAAAAATCCATCTCTGACTCACAAACTGTAGTTAACAGCCCAGCCCAAATGACAATCAGGAAGGGATGTTCCACACTTTATGTGATTCCGTATGGTTTGTGTCAGTGGCTGCAACTGCAATTCTGGCCGCAAAACGTCAAAACTAAGCTATAGCAAGGAGGTGGTAACTGATTTGCAAAGGGGAAAATGTGCCCTGGACACCGTTTCACAGGTGAGGATGCAGTCGGATGAGCTGCTCCCCCTACGTGTTCATAAATGGGAGACCTTTTCTGTCTTTTAAGCCGCACTGGTTCCTTAAAGGAACACAAGCTGCTTTACAAAGGTTCCCCAATGGGGAATGCCGATACAGGCATGGCGGTCTGCTGTTCCATGCAAGCAGCAGTCTCTGTCTGTACAGCTAATTGCAGGGAATCGCAAGTAGCGACCTGTCTGATTACTCGCTGAGAACCAGTTTTCTGAAAAAAACTTGAAACCAGTTAGAATCCTAGCGCGGGGACACTCTGGATGGAGTGGGGACACTCTACAAATTACTCATTATTAATTAATATTCATTAGGCAGCTCATTCCGCAACCCCGAGTGACTTGCGGTTTTACGATACTCCCTACTAGTATAGCACGAACATTGCAACACCAGGACCAAATCACAAAAAATTGGTGTTGGGTGTGGGACCACCTTCTGTGACCTATCACCTGGCCCCATGAGACTGCATTGCAAATGGAAATGAGACAACATGTTAATATAACCATGAGACCCCAGTGATAATTGGGACCACAAACCAAAGTAACCTTGAGACCCAACCTATTTATGGGACAAATTAATAATGTAACCACAAGACAACATCTCAGCCGAGGAATGAGACGACACACTGATGTAATCATGTGACTGTATCTCAACTGAGTAGTTGAGGCCATGACCACTGCCTGTACCGCTGAGAGCATCCCAGTTTATGAACAGGATCACATATTGATGGAACTATGATACTGCATCTCAATTTAGGTTTGGGACCACATAATAGGTGGCGAGGATGTGGCACAGTGGCCTGAGCTCCAGACTCAGGAGCTGGAAATCCGGGTTCGAGTCTGGCATCTGCTCAATATACCATGATTCGAGGCAAATGACTTAATCTCCCCGTGCTTATGGATAGCGCCTGGATACCCTCATGAGTGATAAGACGCGCTATAAATCAACAAATTGAGTTGAGGAATTTAATATAATAATGTATCTATGAGGCCACATCTCAATAAGGGAAGAAAATTGCAAATGAGACAAAATAAAAATATAGCCATACAACTTCTCAACTTACAAACCATAAATTAATGTAAATATTAGACTACATATTTACTTAGGGATGAGATCACATGTTAATGTAACCCCAAGACCTCTGCTTTACTTACAACTGAGACCACAGCTTGCATCACATTTTAGGATGGAGACTGTATAGGTGGAGAAGTGTGGCTCAATGATTAGAGCGGCAGACCCTGATGTAGAGGTCTAGCCCGGGACCAGGTTTCAATTCCCCGCCTCGGCGGGTCTTGGGCTTAAAAATTCCACGGACCTGATAATTCTCGCCTCGGTGCCTATTCCAATCATGGAGTCCCACTCTGCAACTCTGGGCAATAGCTTGCTTAATCTCCACAACGGCCCCCACAACGCTAAGGATGCCTGGTCTCCACCTTGGGGGTGCCCAGGAGTGGACGCCTCACAGGGAAAGCCAAGATGGGTTCCACAGCGGTATTCGTACAAGCGCCTTGAGACCCTTGTGGGTGAGTAGTGCGCTATACAAGTATCAAATTTACATTTACATAGCTACGAGGCCACAACTTAAAAATGAGACCACATATTAACATAGCTGTGGGACCACATTTTAACTTAGGAAAGAGCCTACATATTAATTTAACCATGAGGCCACATTGCACCTTAGAAATGGGACCACGTTAACGTAGCAGTGAGACTGCATCTCAACTGGGCTAGGAACACCTGAGGCTCCCGCAACACCAGACCACAAGTGGGCTATTGAACCGCATCTCAACATAGCCACCAGACCACATCACATGTAAAATTAGAACATTGTTTATGTTTATGGTTTTGTATAGCGCTGAATCACCCCGAGGGGTATCTCTGCGATTGGAACGGCCCCACTAACACCGGCAAACCGATTAAAAAAGGTAGGTTTTAAGGAGCTTTCTGAAATGAGAGATGGTCGAACATTCCTAAACCTACCACTTTGTAGCACATCACAATTCATGCCACCATTTCTCAGCACATCCCTTAAGCCACACCTTAGGGTAACACTTCTCAGCACATCACACTTCATACCACCATTTCTCAGCACTTTCCTTAAGCCACACCTTAGGGAACCACTTCGTAGCAATTCAATTTCGCAATTCTAACTCAATGGGGTCCAGACTTGCAAATTATGCTGAGGTCAGAATTCTTCACCGGTGCAAGCCTGGTGGCTTCAGCCGACCAGGGTTCCACAAGGTTCACTACTCTGAGAAAGCATTTGAGCTGTAGCATTGAAGTTACAGCAATACATCTCTAAGCAGGAAAAACCCCAAAGTTGAAGCCATTGTGGGTGAATTGTTTTCAGTGAGCTTGGCAGATTGCCCCTAGTCCTCAGCAGAAATTTTGTTGCAAAGTCTAAAGTTGTCCACATGTTCTGGTACCTTGCAGAAATGACCTCAGATCTTCAGGACTGACACCTCCGTATCCAATCCACGTTTTCCAGTCGCAAGGAGCGCCCCACATCTCAGCTTCCAGGTCCATAAGAGATGTCCACCTACAGCTTCTGCACTAACATTCTTCCAAAGAAACTGTAAATGCCTCCACCTCAGGACCTTCTGCTCTATTCAACCTCCAGAGGGAGGCTCCAAGGGAGGAAATAGATGTCACGGAGAATATCTTGACCCGCTTTTTGGCTCGGTCAGCAGGAGACCGACGCCACCAGACCTGGAGCAAAAGGCTGGAAGCAAAATTTCAGGCACCACAGGAGGCAAGTCGAGGCAAGCTCTTCAATGGTCTCCATTAGGTAGGTAGGACTTTCCCAGGGCAGTGGACAGGAGAGTCTTCTCTTCTTTCACGATGCAGGCAGATTCTCCCCTTGGACTGCGTCAAACAGGGTGTTTTGAAACATAAGTCAGACGTCAGTGATGCTGAGATCCTCACCAATGCAAATACATTTCCAGATATAATCACTCTACCACAGAGCTCCTGCACTGAGGGACCAATCATAGCAAGACGCCTTGATTTAAGTAAAGAGCATCTTTGAAAATTTGATTAATGTTCACACTAGGAGCATCTGTAAAAAAGGACGGAAATAGGTAGACATATAAATATGGGTGGGATCAGAGAAGGATGTGGACATTCATAGGAGAAACTGAGAGAGAGACCAGACCCAGAGCAGAACCACCGACCCACCCTTAATGGAAGGGGACAGTCACCAGGACAGGCAGGGGATCACTCAATGGTAAAGAATTATACCTGTATTATTGGAACCTCTCGTGTCTGTGTCCTGCCACCTCCTCGGTGAGCGGGAGCAGAGGGTCCGGACCAACCGAGCAACCGTTTCACAGTGACTGGGTCGCCGGTAAGTGGGCGCTCCGTGATTTATCAAGGACTTGTGATACGCGCAACACACTTTCATGTCATTATCCATACCTGAACATTATAACCCATATTCACAATACTTTCCCTGATAACAAATATCTGTCTAACAGCATCTCAGCTACCCACACTAACAAACAAAAAAATAAAATTGTTCACTCATTGAAAACACTGCAGGTGAGAGGACTCGACTTGTCGCGAATTTGAGAGTCAACTAAGAGAATTGCCAAGATCACATACAAGACACTTCTGATCAATTTTTATGTTCTGAATATTGGGGTGATTGTCTTTAGATCTTATCCATCCTTCGCCTGGATTGGGAAGGTGTACCCATCTTAAAACTCCAATCTCGAACATTAGAATAGAACTATCTGGAGTATTAAAACTGTTTAAAAGTAGTTGCAGAAATCCTAGTACAATTCAGTTCTCAAGTTGTAAGTGGGTACTTTGCACCACACTTCTCGTTACAGTCCTAGCTAGTGTCTGAATCCTAGTATCAAACCCTACATTCCTACACCATTTACCCAACATTACACTCAGATCCCAAAGACTACTTGATACAAGTGCTGAACCCTACATTCCTACACCATATACAGCGCCAAGAAACCTGTGTTGAACATATGCTTTACAAGCTCGATATAACATAACATCATATCACATTAAAATAAGTTCAACTCCTATTGAACTCCTACTTTTTACAGGCTCCACTCCAAGACCCTATATCTTACAATTTACTCAACCGCTCATGCTGTGAACACTACTACCAGACCCTACACTCAACCTGTGCAAGCTGCTGGATATTATTATAAGACCCTGTATCCCTAGACCATGTATGCTACACTACAATTGACCCCAATACCAGTGCCTAATTCCTGAAAATATAAATCGCCAGGGCCCTTGTCAGAAGCCTCTGCAGCTTGCACCACCCACTGCCCTGTCAGCTCTGCCAGTGACAGTACCAACACAGCTACTAATCATTACACTCCCACAAGTGTGGCAATTCAGACTATTCCAGCCCCCCAAATTTATAAGAATGGTTTGGGGGCAGGTATTAGTAATTCTTAAGGTATATTGAATTGACAAACACCTGTTGTTGTGCTCAACTCTAAATTAAATAAACAGCGCCACCATGTGGCAGACCATCATAACGGCTGGTATTGAAAATTAAGTGCAGGTGCCGAGCACCAGAAACCACTGGCTCAAATTAAGCACTGCCGTACACGCTTCCAGGCATTGCTCTGTGAGGGACACTACACTTTGCCAGAAACTATTGCTAAGTGGACTGCTCTCTGATAGATTTTACACCTTTCTAGTCTCTACAGTTCAAGATCACTACTCTCTGATTATTACTACTCTTGGATGGGCACTATGGCTTGGTGGGCATTACTCTCTGTCACCCTCTAATTTCCCTGATACTACAGTTCATTTGGATAAGTTCTACACTTTGCTAAATAATTATGGTATATTCTACATTGTCTGCAGAGGTAAATACCATGAAACGGCTCTCTCACACTAGAACCATCAAGGCCTAATACTGGCTTTCAATGAACTTCTGATTATAAGTACAGTGCCAGACACAGCCTAATATTAACTATTGTGCCTTATGCTTAAATTAGCATTCTTGAGAAATCATTCATTTTCTGTGCTTACACTGAGCGAACAATTGTTATGTATAGGAGAATTAGAAATATCCAATGTTGGCACTATCCCTATTTTGGTAAAGACCTTCGACTATAAATAATAAGCATTTGCAATGCAATGGGTCTCACATTTGGGAGAGTTAGAGCTATTGACATTGTAAATGATAATACATTTTATTATGTGTTTGCCTTTGAATCTTATAAGTGTTTAGATATGCAGCACATTATCCATTACTTCTGCACACACCCACAGATCAGGAGGTGCACTGCAGAAGGAGCATTCCTTAATATACTGGAGCAGACAAAGCGTGCTCAGTGTACAAGGAAGTCCCTTTAAAGAGGCTGCAATGGCACCAATCCACCGATAGATGTCCCTTGTAAAAGCTGCAAGAGAGACCCTTTGCCACTAGGTGTCCCTTCTGGATAAAGTAAAACACGATTGTAGTGTGAATAATGAGGGAGGCGAGACAGAGATGTGGTAAACTCTCAGCCGTTTATTGATTATATCCACAGTTACGGCCCACGAGGAGCAGCGGGAGACACAACCGCCGGCTCGCGTCCTCGCGCTCTTTCTGGTCCCCCGAACCGCCCCCTGACGTCACAGCCATCCTCGACACCGGATTGGCCAGTGACGTCAGGCGGCGTCCAGATGGAAATAGGACTACGGGTGTGTGCGGCAGACTAGTACGTTACTTCACGTACAACAACGATGCAGTACCAATTCACAAAAGAACTGAAACAAAATAAAACAAAATACCCTATTGATGTGCTTTCATGGCATAGCCCGTACGTATTAAATCAAATTAAATCACACAACACATGCATATGAAGTAATACTGTGTTTTCTCATGACAAAAAAACAAAATAATGTCTTGCAAACGATCTTGATGTTTTTAACTGTAATAAAGGAAATGCACGTAAAAGGAGAGCTGCGGCAAACAGACTTGTGTATTTATTTTATTGTGAATGTGGTGACACCCGGCTGTTGGTCTCTGCCACTGAAGCTTTTTTGTACCTGAGTGCTTTTGACACGTTGCTTACACCTTAGCCAAGAACCCATCAAGTCTAAATAAAACATACCAAAGCGGGTCCATTCTTTACCCTAACACCGATGTACCTCCTGGCTGCTTAGTGTCTGCAGGAAAACAAATGAATTCTGATCTGCGACCTGTACAGCCCGGTTAGTGCTTTGACTGCAGAGTGATTCTTACTTTTCAGAGGTGTTGGGATTAAATGGGTTGTTCAGTCAATCTTCCCCAAAAGTTCCTGTTTGTGGGTGAAGCAAGAAACCCACGTTGGAAGTGCAACACGACCGCGTCAGTGCGCGCGAGTCACAAGACGTCGCTGGAGCCAGACGCCAGCATTGCCTTTTGTCAGCATTGTCCAGCATCAGTCTGCACTCATGCCCTGATGCTCTAGCAATTTACCCAAGTCGAGTTGCAATAAAAAGCTCAGTAAATAACAAGAAGACACCGCACAGAAAATAAATTGAGGAAACTTGGAAATTCATCACTGTTATAAACGTTATGTAACTTAAGATCTACTTATCATATGAAAGGGGAAATGTCCTTTCCAACATGGCGGTCGGATGAAGGCAGCGTGTGCTTTTATGTCGATATCCTCATTGTCCATGCGTCACAGAAGTGCACGTAATATGTCTGTGCTTACATTTGGCATAGTTTTAATGGGAACTTGCAACTCTCAGTGTGTTTACATTTTTTAAATTTCAAACAAGTTGTGCGCACCGCTGCCACTATTGTTAATGCTGTAAATAAATGTATAATATTTTCGACAGTGAAATAAAAGTTAACATTTTCCGTGCCTGGAAAAATACATTAAAAAACATCGCGTCATGCCACGCTGCTTCTAAAAAAATATATATTAAGTTGTGTGCACTCAAGAAAGTGAAAGTGCGCTGAATGTTGCAGAAAAGTATGTTGTGCCTGCAGTAGGAGAAACTATTTAAACAAAATATTGCTTACAACTCTAAACAAGCCCAATCCTCCTAAAAACAAAGCCCAAAACTAAACTAACATCCTACTTAAAAATAGCCCAAATGATGGTCGACATCGAAAATTTCTAAAAGACAAAAAATATAACCAACAAAGTGGGAGGCATGGTGCAAGAAGTACCCCCAATACAACTACGGAATTAAGAGGAGGGGGAGGGAGGAAAACTATATTTAAATGTAATCAGCTTTGATGCCGAAACTACACACAGGCAAACAGAAACAGAGCAGGAAACCAAGAAAAATGTAGTCCCCCAAAGAACAGATAAAGAACTGATGAGACAGTACTTAGACCCTGCTGCATGGGAGGAACGGAAGAGAAAAAGGAGGGACAAAGAGATTTTTGAAGGATACAGACATAGACAAATGAAAAACAAAAGCAAGCAATGGGTGGAAATGGAACTCCACAAAGCAATTACCACAGGTCACCAAGCGACAGCGCAAGCGCTGCCTAGGCTCGACCTAAAAAACAACAGTGGCTTGCTTTAAGGTCTGCGATGTGCCACCATATTAAATAATTTACAAATTCAATGTTGTAATTAATTAACCAGATTACTATAACTGATTAAGGAAAATTATCTCAGTGACATGTTGATTGAAAGTATTAACAAAATAAACAAAATGTGTTTATAGTGTGGCTGACATTATTAAGGAATAAAATAGATCTCTTAGGTATTCAACTGTTACGTACACTCAGTGCAGCTCTAGCTGGTGCAACAGCACCACACATTTTTAATCCGAATGGAATAAGAAATCACCAGTTACGCTTTGAAGACAACAACTGACCAAAGAGCACAAACTTCTTGTGTGACTTTGACAACTGATAATATGATCAAATATCAGAGAACATCCATAATCTGATGAAACATGAAACACAGAACGAAGCTGAAGAAAATGTACCCCAGAAATTAAAATGCGCAGAATTGATTCACAAACAGTTTTTTTAGGAATCCAGATTTCCGAGCTATGAAAGTACTCTTGTGCTACCGTGGGGTAAGAGAGGTTTGGGACCCAATGTATTCTAGGTTGTAGTGCCAGAGGGATTAACAAACTGACACATTTAAAAAGCTGAAAAAAATGCAAATCTTGTCACTTTGACATTCAACAAATATCAAAGATGGAAGAGGAAAAGGTGATGTAAGAACCTCATACCCTGTCACTGGAGAGCGTAACAAAGCCAGCAGTGGACAAATGGCTTAAAGGAGACATCAAGAATGTAATTAAAGAGAGGAAAAAAGGAAATGCCTGGATCCAGGTGGGCTACCATCCACAATATGTCCAGCCTCATTCATTCATTCTACATGCTGACTTTGGCAAAGGACAGGGCAAGACTGGATAAAGGGAGCTGGACAGGGGTAGATCATGACGCGGTAAAACTTTGTGTCTGAATGACATTGGAACTGCCTTTATGCAATGTATCTGCGATAAATAAGTTTTGTTATGGAGATTTAGATATGGTGCTAGAAACCACAACCTTCAATCACAAATATTTTAAAGGTTTATGATAAATACACACAAACCAAGAGTCAGAATCAGTGGCATGAAAGATCAGATAGATTAAGATTTTAAGGTCGACAGACATCAGACATTTGGTGTGGAACTCTGCATGTTCAATTGTGCGATTTGAAGGCAGGGAGGAGTACTCTCTGGTCACAATCAAGGGTCCAGGATCTTGGGACAGGATTTGTAGGGGTCAGGACTCACTCTCAAAGAGACCAGCAGAGGGACCAGATCAGGTCCAGTTGTTGCTGGTCATCTTTAGAGCAGGAAAAGGACACAGGAAGCTTGTTGTGTCCAGGTAGCTCAAACAGGAGGTCCGCCAACTGACCATTGAAGTGACTTCTGGTGTCTTGGGTTCAAGACAGTCAGGTCCAGTCTTCCTTCAGGTTCTTCAGACAGCAAGAAAGTCCTTCTTCTGATTCTTCGCATGGGCAGTGGTGTTCTGCAGAGAGGTTCTCGGGCTGCCGCTTTTATATCCAGTGCCAGCCTGTGAGAGAGGGCAATCCTTTGTCCACCCCCAAACCAGTTCTAGTCAGGTCCTATGATCACTCTAGGTTTTGTGCCAGTCTGAGAAGAGACACAAAACGGAGGCAGGCTTAGGTGTGAGTTTCATCTGCCAGTGAGAAGGAAAGCACCCTGTGATACCAGGAAGAGGCTGGGCAAACCCCTCCCCACACGCAGAGCACTTTGTCCAATGTCTGGGAGCATCAGTCTTGGTGACTGAATTGAGACCCCTTTAATCCACACAGAACCTCAGTTCTCGGGTGGTGCCCCATGGGGTAGACTGGGGTACCAGTATCATTGGACTGGACCAGAGGCTACAAGAGGGCTCAATCACCCCCAAACCTTTTAGAAACCTCATCCTTTATACTGGCTCTCACTTTATCAGACTACCTGTAGGTCTTATTCTTGACCAGCATGCTATCTCCTGTGCCGATATAATGGGTACACCAGTCAGAAAGGCCCTGGGTTAGTGAGAAAAGCTGAGAGAAGTGTTGCAGCAACTGGCAGAATTATCTCACCGGTTCTGGAGTCAGTGTGGGGGAGAGGATGACACCATCCACTGATCCATCTTTCTCATTGGTAGACAGGATGTCTGGGAAAGGTTCCTCTCCTCCTCACCTCCATCTATCACTAAGAGCATGGTGACTCTCAAAATGGATTTTGAGGCAATTCACATGCAGGACTCTTAATGGGTTCCTGGATGTCTTGAGGTCTACCAGGTAGGTCACCTTGCTTTTCTGTTCTTTCACCTCAAAGGGCCCGGTCCACCACTGAACCCGACTCTCTTCTGAGGCACTTTCCTGTAGGCAAACAGACGTCATGACAAGACGACGTCCGATGTACACCTCAAGGGCTCTTGTTTAACCTCTCAACAAACCCATTGGTCTAGGGGTGGTATGGTGTGGAGAACATATTGGATACCCCACACTCATCCTACATGGCCTACGTTTATGCAGAAATGAAGTTGGTGCTTCTACAGACACCTCCTCCTTGGGGAAACGCACATGAATGAGTATCCCCATCATTGCCCTGGCCACCACAAGTGCAGTCACTGACCTTAGGGATATTGGTTCAGGATACCTAGTTGCATGATCCACCAAGACCAGGATGAACATGTTGCCTAGGACAGTTTTGGTGTCCAGAGGACTAACAATATCAATTCCTACCACCTAAACCACACAGGATACTATGGTATGGATCAGGAAATTCTACAGCACAATGAAAGAAAATATTACGGCATACTATTGACAATTTTACAGCATTTTTGAAGCACTTTGTTTTACACACCTTCTATAGGTATGCTTGTGATTTAATTTAAAACATTAACCACATGGTAGCAGACCACTCTACAGTGTCCAATCAATGTTGAAACTGCACCCACGTCCTGAGAATAACTTCCTGTAAACCTAGTTTTTGAGGCAAATGCACTTTTCTACTGAAGGATATTTGATCCCATATTTTCAATTTAAAAGTAAAAATACATATCCCAGAATGCATTATTTTTTCAAAAACCAATGAGTGGCTAAATTTATTACATGTTACTTTGGGCTCCGTAGAAGCTTTGGATCTGCATTTTTGCGCCGAGGGATGCGCCAGCATGCAACGTCATATATTTGACATTTAGGTCTTAAACTGAGGCCTTCCATGGTGATCTCTTAGTCCAGCGTTCTTTTTTACCCACATATATTGTCAGTGATCCATGCCCAAAGCTTGACTGAGCTGCTGAGACTCTCATAAAAACCTAACACCCACCAGGTGTAATGCTCATTATCTGTGCACAGAGCATGGTGCACAAATTACGAACAAGGCTCCGACTGGGATTTGTGTTTTTTCTGCACAGCCTGCCACAGCGTGTCGCAGAGACAGAAGCCAGGATAATGAAAATGAGATGGGCCTGGCGTCCTCACTCCCTCGAAGCAACTCCTGATGCAGCGTGAAGGAGGTGGTGGAGCCGGGAGGAGCGGGGCGGGAGAGGCCGTGGGTCTGCGACCAAAATACCTACATTGATCCACATCTGTCTGCAGGTGGAAGGCACTGAAAAGAGTTAGCCCAGAGTAGGCATAAATAGGCTCATGCATCAACCATTTTTGCGAGCGCAAACGGTGCGATTCGCAAAAATCAGCCGTTTGCGCCCGCATCAAGGTTCAAGGCACTCGCAATTTAAGAATTCGCAATTAATTGCGATTTATCAAATTGCGATTGCATTTAAGAAATCGCAATTCACGATTCCTTAAATGCAATGCAAGAAACACTTTAAAATAGCGATTTTGCTACTAGGGGGCGCAAATTACCATGAAGTTGAACTTGATTGTAAATTGCAAAAACTTTGAAAAAAGTTGTAGGTTACAAACACACATGCCCTTGGGGCATGTGTGTGTGCAACATGTGTGCACAGAGCAATTTCAGGGGTGCAACAGGGTGTCCTTTGGACAACTTTGCACCCTTGAAATTGCATGCGCAATTTGCGAGTACCTATTGGTACTCGCAAATTGCGTATGCAATCTCCCATTCATTCCTATGGGCCTGTAGGCCCATAGGAATTAATGGGAAGGCATTCCTTAATTGCGACTCGCAATTTGCGTGTCGCAAATAAGGAATGTTTGGGAATCGCTAATTTCATAGCGATTCCTACTTGCTTAGGCTTTTGCAATTCCTTAATTGAGATTCCTTAATTATCGCAATTAAGGAATCAAAAAAAGCATACATTGATGCATGGGCCCCAAAATATATTGCTCTCCAAAGGCATGTTGTGACGTGCAACGTGCAGAGGCAATTGTCAGGCGGATTGTTTTTTAAAAATACGAAAAAAAGCATAACAGCATGGAAACTCCTCCATTTGCCTGGCAATTGCGGGTTGTGTGTGTCACAAAATCGCAAACGGCTGGGGGGGGGGGTCAGCCCAGGTAATGGACGCAGGGGGATCTTATGCTTAGCCACTGACTTCCCACCAGCCTGGCAGGTTACACAAGACTTGCAGAATGCATCTGACTGCATCCTCAAGAAATATTCTTGTGTTGTGTTTTCACTGCAAATTGGAAATGGCGTCATCAAGAGAAAGAAGGGTCTCTGTGTCCTTTGCGTACTACAAAAACCTGGCACCAGCTCAGCGAATATGCAGAATATTTTGGGGGGATTGAGTAATTCTTTCAGTAGCTGTACTTTATGGAAAAATCATGATTTTACCCATCCTGCAGAGAAGGAAGGAATCACCATGGCATCCATGCCATGATGAAACTAGTGATCGAATGCACGCTCAGTGCATCAAACCTGTAGATATACAGGAGCTCACAATGCACTATTCTGCAGAGCTATCCAAGCTTTAAATGTTTTGAATCACATCGTGGTTCAAATCAGTACTTAATGTTTTAAATCATTTCAAAGACGCGAAACCGCTACTAGGCTACCTTGGGAGGGGTTTCAAATGAATCACAATGAAAATAGATCCCAGCTACAGGTGGTTAAATTGATCCAGGCCTGTTGTCAACTATTGGTTTGAATCCGCTCCATCCAGGACAAACAATAGGCAACTAGTGATTAAAATCACAATAAAGTGGCTTAAGCCAGTTTCAAGCCTCATCATTTTATGTATCTTGTATAAGGTAGAAAGTCATATTATTAATTTATGGTGGAGAGATTGCACTGTCCTTCTGAGAGCTGTGATGTACATCCCACCAGGCCAGAGTCGGCCTTTGCTAAGACAGAGCCTTGGACAGAAAGATATTTCGGGCCCTGGCTGCTGCTGATCAAAGTGAAGTATACTGAAAGTGATGAATGGAAAGCTTGAATTAATCTCTGCCACTGTTAATTAGTCTGGCCGCATCCCAGTGCATCATTCCCATTGGAGCAGGGTGAAGGCTGATTTGCATATGTTTGGGTCCATACTGAAGTGTCATGCTGTACAAAATAAAGATGGACTGGAATGTGACCAGAGTAATTACCAGTGACTGAGATTAATTCAAACACTCCATCCATCACTTTTTTGTTTACTTCAGTGTGTTGCCGTAAGTGGGACGGGTATGCCCAGACATGGGTCCCGTGCACACTGTGTCACTGGACCCAAGCTATACCCAGCTGATGAGCCCCTAACAAGGGTGAAACTAGTCCTGGAGTGGTGTGTTTCAGTTCAGGAAGGACCTGGCTTAGCATCTCGAGCTGAACTGTTCCGATTGGAGCAGGGTGAAGACTGATTTGCATATGGTTGGGTCCACACTGTGGGGGCATGGTGTGCAAAGTAACGATAGACTGGGATGCAGCCCCGAGTAACACCTCCTTACGTGGGATGCGTATGCTAATATGTGGGTCCCATGCACACTGTCTCACTGGAACCAAGCTATCCCCATCTGACGGGCCCTAAGTAGGGTGGAAGCGATCCTGGGTTGCTTTTCTCCGGGCCAGCTTGGCAGTTTAGGCTGGACTGTTCCGAATGGAGCAGGACTAAGACTGATTTGTAAACGGCTGGGTACAAACTGAGTCAGCATGGTGTGCAAACTAACGATGGACCCGGATGCGGCCCGAATAATTACCAGTGGCTCTGATTAATTCAAGCATTCCACCCATCACTTTTTGTGTACTTTGGTGCCTAAAACTCGGCAGCAGGGGGTCCTTTTGTGTTCTCCAGTGAGATCCAAGCTGATTAGATGACAGCCATGCAGGCGTCTGAACACAAACATCCCCCTGCCTCCCACCACTCACATGACTGGCTCACAGCTTAGCTCCATCACTCTGGGGCAGTAGCGGCTCCTGGTGGGAGTGCTACAGAGCGGTGAGGCGGGGTGGGGGAGGGGCAGGGTGGGGGTTAGTAAACCACGGAATACAGCCGAATGGAGGTAAGTACATAAATAAAAAACACTAATTACATTGCGCACGCCGCATCGCCATTTGGCTGCATAAGGCACACGCTATCTGACCCCCATACAATAACCTTTCTTTGCGAAGTAAAGCGAACTGTTCAAACCAACTTAGTTAAAATCATTATATTCAGTGATTTAAATGGTAATATAGACGTGCACGTAAATAATTTAGAGTACCTGTTTAAGTGCTTGTAGTCTCCTATTTAAAGTATTGCAGTAGTGCTGAGAAGTGCAGGCACTCTCGTTTTCAAATGAAAGAAGTGCTGGTACTCAACACTGCACAGTGCGTGCCCATTTAAAGCACTGATTATATTTAAGAGTAAGTGAAAGACCACAACATCGAAGTACTTGTAATGTAGTTACCGTGGGTGAAAGCCTCCTCTAGCTGAAGCAAGTAAGTGTCTTCTAAAAGAAGCCACAAGAGGGCAGTAGTGCATTTGTTTTGGCGAGGAACGGACTCAGTGCCATGAGCAGCTTCTTTGGGAGAGAAAACGTTTTCGGAAAGATGCGTTTAAAAGTAAAGGCTGTGCTCATTTGCAGCTAATTACTGATGCCCGACCGAGGAAACGTTCCTGCTAAAATGCCCCGTGTTAAAAGTGTCCATAACTCCACTGCACGCGAGACTGAGCTGCCCTCTGGATTTCATAGTAGTTTCCCTGAGGACTGGCCTTCTGCAGCCTCCACCCCTTGGAAGGAGCAGCAGGGGTGAGGGGGCAGACAGGCCTTCTGCAGCCTCCACTCCCCTGGAAGGAGCAGCAGGGGTGAGGGGTCAGACTGGTCTTCTGAAGCCTCCACCCCCTGGAAGGAGCAGCAGGGGTGAGGGGGCAGACTGGTCTTCTGCAGCCTCCACCCCCTGGAAGGAGCAGCAGGGGTGAGGGGGCAGACTAGCCTTCTGCAGCCTCCACCCCCTGGAAGGAGCAGCAGGGGTGAGGGGGCAGACAGGCCTTCTGCAGCCTCCACTCCCCTGGAAGGAGCAGCAGGGGTGAGGGGTCAGACTAGCCTTATGCAGCCTCCACCCCCTGGAAGGAGCAGCAGGGGTGAGGGGGCAGACTGGTCTTCTGCAGCCTCCACCCCCTGGAAGGAGCAGCAGGGGTGAGGGGGCAGACTAGCCTTCTGCAGCCTCCACCCCCTGGAAGGAGCAGCAGGGGTGAGGGGGCAGACAGGCCTTCTGCAGCCTCCACTCCCCTGGAAGGAGCAGCAGGGGTGAGGGGGCAGACTAGCCTTATGCAGCCTCCACCCCCTGGAAGGAGCAGCAGGGGTGAGGGGGCAGACTGGCCTTCTGCAGTCTCCACCCCGTGGAAGGAGCAGCAGGGGGAGGGGCAGACAGGCCTTCTGCTGCCACCAACCCATGGAAGGAGCAGCAGGGGTGAGGGGGCAGACAGGCCTTCTGCAGCCTCCACCCCCCCCCCCATGGAAGGAGCAGCAGGGGTGAGGGGGCAGACTGGCCTTCTGCAGTCTCCACCCCATGGAAGGAGCAGCAGGGGTGAGGGGGCAGACAGGCCTTCTGCAGTCTCCATCCCCCTTGGAAGGAGCAGCAGGGGTGAGGGGGCAGACAGGCCTTCTGCAGTCTCCATCCCCCTTGGAAGGAGCAGCAGGGGTGAGGGGGGTAGACTGGCCTTCTGCAGCCTCCACCCCCTGGAAGGAGCAGCTGGGGTGAGGGGACAGACAGGCCTTCTGCAGCTTCCACTCCCCCCCATGGAAGGAGCAGCAGGGGTGAGGGGGTAGACAGGCCTTCTGCAGCCTCCACCCCATGGAAGGAGCAGCAGGGGTGAGGGGGGCAGACAGGCCTTCTGCAGCCTCCACCCCATGGAAGGAGCAGCAGGGGTGAGGGGGGCAGACAGGCCTTCTGCAGCCTCCACCCCATGGAAGGAGCAGCAGGGGTGAGGGGGGCAGACAGGCCTTCTGCAGCCTACACCTCCCCTCCCCCCATGGAAGGAGCAGCAGGGGTGAGAGGGCAGACAGGCCTTCTGCAGCCTCCACCCCCCCCCCATGGAAGGAGCAGCAGGGGTGAGAGGGCAAACAGGCCTTTTGCAGCCTTCACCCCCTGGAAGGAGCAGCATGGGTGAGGAGGCAGACTGGTCTTCTGCAGCCTCCACCCCCTGGAAAGAGGGTGAGGGGGCAGACAGGCCTTCTGCAGCCTCCACCCCCTGGAAGGAGCAGCAGGGGTGAGGAGGCAGACTAGCCTTCTGCAGCCTCCACCCCCTGGAAGGAGCAGCAGGGGTGAGGGGGCAGACAGGCCTTCTGCAGCCTCCACCCCCATGGAAGGAGCAGCAGGGGTGAGGGGGCAGACAGGCCTCTGCAGCCTCCACCCCCCCCCCATGGAACGAGCAGCAGGGGTGAGGGGGCAGAAAGGCCCTCTGCAGCCTCCACCCCCTGGAAGGAGCAGCTGGGGTGATGGGACAGACAGGCCTTCTGCAGCTTCCACTCCCCTGGAAGGAGCAGCAGGGGTGAGGAGGCAGACTAGCCTTCTGCAGCCTCCACCCCCTGGAAGGAGCAGCAGGAGTGAGGGGGCAGACAGGCCTTCTGCAGCCTCCACCCCCCCCCCCATGGAAGGAGCAGCAGGGGTGAGGGGGGCAGACAGGCCTTCTGCAGTCTCCACCCCGTGGAAGGAGCAGCAGGGGGAGGGGCAGACAGGCCTTCTGCTGCCACGAACCCATGGAAGGAGCAGCGGGGGTGAGGGGGCAGACAGGCCTTCTGCAGCCTCCACCCCATGGAAGGAGCAGCAAGGGTGAGGGGGCAGACAGGCCTTCTGCAGCCTCCCCCCCATGGAAGGAGCAGCAGGGGTGAGGGGGCAGACAGGCCTTCTGCAGCCTCCACCCCCATGGAAAGAGCAGCAGGGGTGAGGGGGGCATACAGGCCTTCTGCAGCCTCCACCCCATGGAAGGAGCAGCAGGGGTGAGGGGGCAGACTGGCCTTCTGCAGGCTCCACCCCCTGGAAGGAGCAGCAGGGGTGAGGGGGCAGACAGGCCTCCCGCAGCCTCCACCCCCTGGAAGGAGGATGAGGGGGCAGAAAGGCCTTCTGCAGCCTCCACCCCCTGGAAGGAGCAGCAGGGGTGAGGGGTCAGATAGGCCTTCTGCAGCCACCACCACCATAGAAGGAGCAGCAGGGGTGAGGGGGCAGACAGGCCTTCTGCAGCCTCCACCCCCTGGAAGGAGCATCAGGAGTGAGGAGGCAGACAGGCCTTCTGCAGCCTCCACCCCCATGAAAGGAGCAGCAGGGGTGAGGGGGGTAGATTGGCCTTCTGTAGCTGCCACCCCCTGGAAGGAGCAGCTGGGGTGAGGGGGCAGACTGGCCATTTGCAGCCTCCACCCCATGGAAGGAGCAGCAGGGGTGAGGGGGAAGACTGGCCTTCTGCAGCCTCCACCCCCTGGAAGGAGCAGCAGGGGTGAGGGGGCAGACAGGCCTTCCACAGCCTCCACCCCCTGGAAGGTGGTTGAGGAGGCAGACAGGCCTTCTGCAGTCTCCGCCCCCATGGAAGGAGCAGCAGGGGTGACGGGCAGACAGGCCTTCTGCTGCCGTCAACCCATGGAAGGAGCAGCGGGGGTGAGGGGGCAGACAGGCCTTCTGCAGCTTCCACCCCATGGAAGGAGCAGCGGAGGTGAGGGGGCAGACAGGCCTTCTGCAGCCTCCACCCCCATGGAAGGAGCAGCAGGGGTGAGGAGGCATACAGGCCTTCTGCAGCCTCCACCCCATGGAAGGAGCAGCAGGGGTGAGGGGGCAGACTGGCCTTCTGCAGGCTCCACCCCCTGGAAGGAGCAGCAGGGGTGAGGGGGCAGACAGGCCTCCCGCAGCCTCCACCCCCTGGAAGGAGGATGAGGGGGCAGAAAGGCCTTCTGCAGCCTCCACCCCCTGGAAGGAGCAGCAGGGGTGAGGGGGCAGACAGGCCTTCTGAAGCCTCCCCCCCATGGAAGGAACAGTAGGGGTGAGGGGTCAGATAGGCCTTCTGCAGCCTCCACCACCATAGAAATAGCTGAAACCTACCCAAATCCTTGATTGCAAACGCATCTTTTAAACTTCCACGGCACTTGCCTAATCCACTTTGTTCGTCTCTCCCTGACACTCCCCTCCCCTGGCACTAGCCAACAGGCTGCAAGGAGGAGCAGTAAAGAGGGCGGGGCTTTGCTTCAAATGCTCGTGGCAGCGCGGGAGCGGGGAATTGTCTCCTCATTTGACGCGCGGATAGCTGCTGTATTGTGTCTTTATCTGTTGTGTTTATTTTAAAAAAGAAAAGAAGCTGAAACCTACCCAAATCCTTGATTGCAAACGCATCTTTTAAACTTCCACAGCACTTGCCTAATCCACTTTGTTCGTCTCTCCCTGACACTCCCCTCCCCTGGCACTAGCCAACCGGCTGCAAGGAGGAGGAGTAAAGAGGGCGGGGCTTTGCTTCAAATGCTCGCGGAGGCGCGGGAGCGGGGAATTGTCTCCTCAGTTGACGCGCGGATAGCTGCTTGTATTGTGTCTTGATCTGCTGTGTTTATTTAAAAAAAAGAAAAGAAGCTGAAACCTACCCAAATCCTTGATTGCAAACGCATCTTTTAAACTTCCACGGCACTTGCCTAATCCACTTTGTTCGTCTCTCCCTGACACTCCCCTCCCCTGGCCCTAGCCAACCGCTGCAAGCAGGAGGAGTAAAGAGGGCGGGGCTTTGCTTCAAATGCTCGCGGGAGCGCAGCGGACGCGCCAAAGGCGTGCCTAAGGCAAGCCCGTCTGTTCCCGTCCGCGCCCAGGCGGGACCCGGGGCCACAGACTTTGGTCAAATCACCACGTACTCCTCCAAATTTTTGCGCTCGCTAGCCAACTGCTGCTCACCCCTCAACCAATCCACTAAACACCGCCTTAGGGAACATAGCATCTATGCTCAATCCCTTGACCATGTCACCCCCCTTGCCCGTAGCTCTCAACCCCCCACCACCGCTACCCTCCCAACCATAATGCCGACCACTTTACGTATACTCTATCTCAACACTCGCTCATTGGTCAAACACCAATTGGACATCTTCCTGTTACTTAGCCTTGAGAAACCTGATATGCTCCTGATCACGGAGACCTGGCTCACTCAGGACTCCGCACCCGACATCTTAGCAGCTCTCCCCTCGGAATACTACATTTTAGCTGCAAACCGACCTCAGGGCAAAAACGGCGGTGGAGTTGCCGCCATCATCTACAAGAAACACGTTTTTACTGCCCTTAACTATCTGATCCTCCTTGAGGTGGAGAATTTAGTGATCAAATTAGAGGCCACTACTGGCTCTATTGTCCTGGTGTTATTATATTGACCCCCCCCTTGCCATGCCCACCTTCCCCACAGCCCTTAGCGAACAAATTGCAAACCTGTTCACCAACTACGCTAGCATTATGCTGATAGGCGACTTGAACTACTGGTTCCATGACGACCGGGGTGGGCCTCATGCTGCAGAACTGTCAGAACTGCTGGTTAGCTTAAACTTTACCCAATACGTTTCCTCACCCACCCATGCTAAAGGACACATTTTGGACCAAATATGGTCCTCAAACCTTACCCTTTCGGCGCTCACTGTTTCACCCTGTATTTGGTCTGATCACCACCTTATTAATTTCACGATTACTACTATTACTAATCCTAAAATTCCCTCAAAAGGTGGGGGTATATCCAGGAAATGGAGTTCTATTGATAAACCCGGCTTTTTTGACTCCCTAGCCAGGTCCATTCCCCCCTTCAACTCAGATGTTGACGTCATGGACACTGCAATCTCTGACTGGCTACATAAGGCCTGTGATTCTCATGCCCCCCCTCACCAAATTTACTCGTTCCCGCCACACTGATGCTCACAAGTGGTTCTCCACTGAGCTCAAAAAACAAAAGCTCGAGCTACGGCAAAAAGAAAGAAAATGGAGATTACAGTATACTCTGGAGGACAAACTTCAGTTCTCCTCAGCTCGCAATGACTATAAAAAGGCTATACGGGAAGCCAAAGCCACACACGTTTCTGCCAGAATTCTCAACGCTCAAAATAAATCTAAAGAGATCTTCTCCATAATCGACGATCTATGTAATTCAGACAGAACTCACCCGATCAGCCATCTACTCAGGAGTTTTGTAACTCCCTGAACTCATACTTCTTGGATAAGATATCCACTATAAAAGCCAGCATTCCCGTCATATGCCGCACAGACAACACTGATCTGGTCACACTTAATCCCTTTACCTTGGATCATTTTCCTGCCTTATGCCCCCAGATCTTATCAGAACTGCTGGTTCGAGTCAAATCTGGCTCCCCCAATGATTGTTGTCCCCTACACATTCTAAAAGAGGCTCTGTCCATCTTCCCTCATGTTGTACTCCCCTTCTTAAATGAATCCCTTTCCCAAGGCAAGGTTCTTTCTGCTTTTAAGAATGCGATAGTGGTCCCACTATTAAAAAAACCTGGGGCTGACCCTCTGAATCATTCCAACTATCGCCCAATCTCTTTGCTTCCTTTCTTAGCAAAGATTCTTGAGGTCCACGTCACTAAGTTCCTCTCGAACTTCATCGAACAATCTGACCACTTGGAACCCAATCATGCCGGGTTCCGCCCTGCACATTCTACTGAAACGGTCATCCTTGCTGTACTAGACACCCTGCGAGCAAATGCGGACAAAGGCATCCACCAGGCCCTCATTCTCCTGGATCTGTCGGCTGCGTTCGACATGGTGGACCATCACATCTTATTATCCCGCATTGAACAAGCAGGTATACAAGGCCCCGCTTACAACTGGATCAAATCTTTCCTTGAAGACAGAACGCAGGCAGTTTGTCTAGGCACCTTCACCGCCCCCAGGATGGCCTCCTCCTGCGGAGTCCCCCAGGGATCGACCCTCTCCCCTCTCTTATTCAATCTCTATCTCAGACCCCTCATTAGCTCCTTAAAATATATGAAGGTCACGACCTTCAATTACGCAGATGATCTTCAACTTATTTTCACACTAGACGGTCCTAACTCAGCCTCTGAATTTCAAGCCATTATGCTTCAAATCCAGCGCTGGATGAATCTTAATCATCTTAAACTTAATCCCGGCAAGACTGAATTAATCTTGTCAGGAACTAGCGCGACCATGTGGGGCCCTCATTTCTGGCCTGCTGACCTTGGACCACCTCCCACTCCCTCCCCTCAGTAAAAAGCCTTGGAGTGACATTGAACTCCGATCTTTCGCTCAGGGGACAAGTGGGGTCCGTAGTTTCCTCATGCATCTTTCAGCTGAGGAAAATTAGGAAAATCGCTCACCTACTCACCCCCTCGGTCCTTACTCAGGCAGTCATTGCCCTTGTATTATCGCGCCTCGATTTTTCCAACTCTATTTACCTTGGCCTGCCCGTGTTTCTGCTCAAACGTCTCCAAATGGTACAGAACCAGGCAGCCAGACTTATATTAAACAACCCAAATGGCACTCTGCCAGCCCCCTGCTGGCTAAACTACACTGGCTCCCAATCGCACAACGTGCAGCTTTTAAAACCGACTGTCTTTTTTTCAAAGCTCTGCATTGTAAGAGCCCCAAATTCCTCAGCAGTCTGATTGTGAAATACATCCCACGTCGCACCCTACGGTCTGGCAACCTCATGCTACTAGCTACTCCGACCATTAAACTGAAACACCAGGGAGGGCGTAGGTTCTCGTACCTGGCTTCTGGAACTCGCTGCCTCTAGACGTCAGATCGCAGGAAAATTTACTGAGTTTTAGAAAGGCCCTTAAAACACAGCTGTTCGCACTCTCATACAACTAGCCCGCCCGCCGCGTCTCCTTGCGACAATTAGCACCATGAAACCTTCTGGTGTACGTGCGCTATACAAATTTCCTTTAACATAACACATAACATAACATAACATAGAAGGAGCAGCAGGGGTGAGGGGGCAGACAGGCCTTCTGCAGCCTCCACCCCCAATGGAAGGAGCAGCAGGGGTGAGGGGGGCAGACAGGCCTTCTGCAGCCTCCACCCCATGGAAGGAGCAGCAGGGGTGAGGGGGCAGACTGGCCTTCTGCAGGCTCCACTCCCTGGAAGGAGCAGCAGGGGTGAGGGGGCAGACAGGCCTCCCGCAGCCTCCACCCCCTGGAAGGAGGATGAGGGGGCAGACAGGCCTTCTGCAGCCTCCACCCCCTGGAAGGAGCAGCAGGGGTGAGGGGGCAGACAGGCCTTCTGCAGCCTCCCCCCCATGGAAGGAGCAGCAGGGTGAGGGGTCAGATAGGCCTTCTGCAGCCTCCACCCCCATAGAAGGAGCAGCAGGGGTGAGGGGCAGACAGGCCTTCTGCAGCCTTCACCCCATGTAAGGAGCAGCAGGGGTGAGGGCCAGACAGGCCTTCTGCAGCCTTCACCCCCATGGAAGGAGCAGCAGGGGTGAGGGCCAGACAGGCCTGCTGCAGCCTCCATCCCATGGAAGGAGCAACAGAGGTGAGTGGGCAGACAGGCCTTCTGCAGCCTCCACCCCCATGGAAGGAGCAGCAAGGGTGAGGGGGCAGACAGGCCTCTGCAGCCTCCACCCCCCCCCCATGGAACGAGCAGCAGGGGTGAGGGGGCAGACAGGCCTTCTGCAGCCTCCACCCGCATTGAAGGAGCAGCAGGGGTGAGGGGGCAGAAAGGCCCTCTGCAGCCTCCACCCCCAATGGAAGGAGCAGCAGGGGTGAGGGGGGCAGACAGGCCTTCTACAGCCTCCACCCCCCTATGGAAGGAGCAGCAGGGGTGAGGGGGGCAGACAGGCCTTCTGCAGCCTCCACCCCATGGAAGGAGCAGCAGGGGTGAGGGGGCAGACTGGCCTTCTGCAGCATCCACCCCCCTGGAAGGAGCAGCAGGGGTGAGGGGGACAGACAGGCCTTCTGCAGCCTCCACCCCCCCCCCTCCCCCCATGGAAGGAGCAGCAGGGGTGAGGGGCAGACAGGCCTTCTGCAGTCTCCATCCCCCTTGGAAGGAGCAGCAGGGGTGAGGGGACAGACAGGCCTTCTGCAGCCCCCCCCCCATGGAAGGAGCAGCAGGGGAGAGGGGGCAGACAGCCATTCTGCAGCCTCCACCCCATGGAAGGAGCAGCAGGGGAGAGGGGGCAGACAGGCCTTCTGCAGCATCCACCCCCCTGGAAGGAGCAGCAGGGGTGAGGGGGACAGACAGGCCTTCTGCAGCCTCCACCCCGCCCCCCCCCCCATGGAAGGAGCAGCAGGGGTGAGGGGCAGACAGGCCTTCTGCAGTCTCCATCCCCCTTGGAAGGAGCAGCAGGGGTGAGGGGGCAGACAGGCCTTCTGCAGCCTCTACCCCATGGAAGAAGCAGCGGAGGTGAGGGGGCAGATGGGCCTCACTGGGGGAATCTGTCCCACTGTGGATCAGCGAGAAACTCATGAACCTGTCTTAGAAACAACTTTCTTGTACGGACAGAGAGCGTGATGGAGGTTCACAGACCTCTGTCATACAGACCTCTATCATGCAGACCTCTATCATACAGATCTCTACAGACCTCTGTCATACAGTCCTCTTCAGACATATTTCATACATACCTCTACAGACCTCTGTAATACAGATCTCTGTCATACAGACCTCTATCATACAGACCTCTATCATACAGACCTCTGTCATACAGACTTCTATCCTACAGACCTCTATCATACAGACCTCCGTCATAGAAACTTCCAGAGACCTCTGTCATACAGTCCTCTTCAGACATCTATCATACACACCTCCACAGACCTCTGTAATACAGATCTCTATCATACAGACCTCTGTCATTCAGACATCTATCCTACAGACCTCTATCATACAGACCTCCATCATAGAAACTTCCACAGACCTCTATCATACAGACCTCCACAGACCTCTATCATACAGACCTCTAGAGACCTCTATCAGAATACAGGTCTTTGTCATACAGACCTCTACAGACCACTGTCAAACAGACCTCTATCATGCAGACCTCTATCATACAAACCTCTACTGATCTCTGTCATACAGTCCTCTTCAGATATTCATCATACATACCGCTACAGACCTCTGTAATACAGATCTCTTTCATACAGACCTCTATCATACAGACCTCTGTCATACAGACCTCTGTCGTACACACATCAATCCTACAGACCTCTATCATACAGACCTCCATCATACAGACCTCCATCATAGAAACCCCCACAGACCTCTATCATACAAACCTCTATCAGAACACAGGTCTTTGTCATACAGACCTCTACAGACCTCTGTCAAACAGACCTCTATCATGCAGACCTCTATCATACAGACCTCTACAGACCTCTGTCATACCGTCCTCTTCAGACATCTATCATACATTCCTCTACAGACCTCTGTAATACAGATCTCTATCTCTGCACAGAAACAGAAAATAGTACATGCCCAAACAGCTTTTTTATGCTGAAGGGGGGAGAGAGAGCGCGAGAGGAGCGAGGGGCATACTCCTTACCTGGTATACGACGGGAGCGCTGGACTACGGCTCCCAGGTTTCTTGGAGACTCCGCCCCCACCCACAGGCACTTCCGCGCCCGGAGGCGCTAAAACAGACGGCTCCCTCGGTGGAGCGGGGGAGAGAGAGCGCGAGAGGAGCGAGGGGCATACTCCTTACCTGGCATACGACGGGAGCGCTGGACTACGGCTCCCAGGTTTCTTGGAGACTCTGCCCCCACCCACAGGCACTTCCGCGCCCGGAGGCGCTAAAACAGACGGCTCCCTCGGTGGAGCGGGGGAGAGAGAGCGCGAGAGGAGCGAGGGGCATACTCCTTACCTGGCATACGACGGGAGCGCTGGACTACGGCTCCCAGGTTTCTTGGAGACTCCGCCCCCACCCACAGGCACTTCTGCGCCCGGAGGCGCTAAAACAGACGGCTCCCTCGGTGGAGCGGGGGAGAGAGAGCGCGAGAGGAGCGAGGGGCATACTCCTTACCTGGCATACGACGGGAGCGCTGGACTACGGCTCCCAGGTTTCTTGGAGACTCCGCCCCCACCCACAGGCACTTCCGCGCCCGGAGGCGTTAAAACAGACGGCTCCCTCGGTGGAGCGGGGGAGAGAGAGCGCGAGAGGAGCGAGGGGCATACTCCTTACCTGGCATACGACGGGAGCGCTGGACTACGGCTCCCAGGTTTCTTGGAGACTCCGCCCCCACCCACAGGCCCTTCCGCGCCCGGAGGCGCTAAAACAGACGGCTCCCTCGGTGGAGCGGGGGAGAGAGAGCGCGAGAGGAGCGAGGGGCATACTCCTTACCTGGCATACGACGGGAGCGGGCGGCGCCGGGCTGAGCCTGTGGCCCTCAGAGGCCTGAGGAGACTGGACTGGGCCAGGTACTTTATATGTCCCTAATTGCCCCAACCACGCCTCTGAGCTCGTAAGCTATTTAATATCCGTGTATGAGTAGTGTTTTTGTTCTCTCTTTCCTTCTAATTTGTTTGCGAGTGCGTTGAGTATAGGGTACCTGTGGAAGTTATATTGTATTATTCTACATAATGGTGAAATCGAAAACAGATAAAGTGATGGTAGGTCCTGCTACTTTAGATAACTTCTTGGTAAGGAAAGTAACCCAGATTAATAAAGACAGACGTGTATCTTTGGGGAAAGATACTGTGATAGACGAAATATCATCAGAAAATTTCCCTATTAGTCAGACCCAAGACTGTGAAATTAATACGAGTGATGTTAACTCTACTGACCGCCCAGTCCCCATCTCCGTAGATGTGGAGGTTTACTCTGATTCCCGGGCTTTATTGAGTCCAGTCAGTGGAGACACTGGAGTGTTGAATGAGATCGAACCTGAAATCAGGCATTTGAGATCCTGCAGAACGCGGTCTCAAAGGGAGAATGGGAAATATAATAATTTGAAGTCTAAGTTAAAAAAAAAGGTTGGTAAGGCTACTAGTAGCCCTGCTATAACAACCCATTTGTATTTACGGCCACTAACGGTAATGTCAGTGGTAATGTCAATGGTAATGGGAATTGTAATGGAGCAAACTTAAACTCGGATCTGCTTGCTTCACTTATAAAAAACTTAGAGACTTCTCTTACAGCAAAAATAGAGGAGCTAATTAAACCATTGTCCACTAAAATTGACAACCTAGTTAAGGAAGTGACAAGGCTGGGTGGTTTGTTATTGTCTCAGGAAATTAGAACTCTACAGACCTCTGTCATACATCCTCTACAGACATCTATCATACAAACCTCCACAGACCTCTATCATACAGAGCTCTATCATAAAGACCTCTATCAGGCCAGCAGGAAGCCCCCAGTGTGCATACATGCCAACATTTTAGAGCAAGCAAGTGGGAGATTAATAAAATAGGAGAAATGCATTTTCCCCGTTGACTTAGTCTGAAGAAGAGCCGATTTATCTGTGTGAATCGGTCTATTGATATGTACGGAGTCAGACAATTAGCATTTTATTTGTGGCAGTTTAATAACATGGTGCAAAAAAAAACCAAAGTTCTAAACTTTTCGGGGCAGATTTACAAGCCCCTGGCGCTGCCAGTACGTCACTTTTTGTGACGCACTGGCAGCGCATTTCTCTGCCCCATATTTACAAGGCTCTGTCCTTGTAAATACGGCCCCTTTGCATGGAGCACTTTGTGTGAAAGGGGCGTTCCATGGGTGTTGCTGTGGGTGTTCCCACGCAACACCCATGGAACCAGACACATTTCCAGATTTACGAAGAATCGTAAACCTGGAAATGCGTCAGTATGCTACGCCACCGTAGGGGTGGCAAAGCGAGGCGCATCGAGGAGAAATGTATTCAATTCTCCTTGTTTTTTTCCTCTTGCAATGCGTGCTGCATTCTACAGCACGCATTGAAAGAGGAAAATGCCCGTAGTGATTGTTTTCGTGCAGGAAGAGACCAAAAGCACGCACTCCCAATGGTATCTCCGCTTGAGCTTCCTCTTGCGTTTCCAGCATGTTCCTCATTCATCGGAAATTAGAGTTTCTGCCTAAAACAGAATTACAAGTACATTTGTGTGTTTTCAAGGATAGGTTTGTGAGGTCTGACCTCAATAAATAGCAACCCGGAAATCTGAAATCCACAAATAGCATCCCTAGGGGTTTACTTTGAATAATGCGGTGAATTTGCAACTGGAATTGCAGAGCTAAAAGACGTCTCACTGCTAAGAGGAGAAGGTGTAACAACTCATTGTCAAGCTCAGGTGCAAAGCGAGGACGAGCCTCAACCCTTAGTCCTCATCCTCAGTGGTCCTCTGAAAAGGCCATAACCAGGGAACGTCCTACTGCCTCACTTGCCTCTACTAAGCATTCAGGCTCAGAGCCCGCACTTGTCCAATGGGACCGAGGAGCTCTGTCGCTACCCAGTGACTTAACACCCGTGTCCCACTCGTTGTTCTCTTCACAAGCACTGTCCGCAATCGCCTTCTCCACTGAGAGACCCAGAGGAAGCTCTTCCACCCCAGAGACCCGGAGGAAGCTCTTCCACCCTTGGGCCCAGAAACCCAGAAGAAGCTCTTCCACCCCTGGGCCTAGGGGTACAGAGGAAGCTCTTCCGCCGGACAGACAGACGCATGAGCTGTCAACTCTTTTTTTTAAAAACTTTATTTATCGTAACACGATTCAGTTCCAGTGCCCTGTACATAACTTGCCTAGTAGCCATTATATAGAAATACAAATGGATTAACAGAGTGAACACATCACAGAAAATCGTACATCCCGTATTATTATTACATTATTACGTATGAGCTGCCGACTCTTCATAGCACACAGGCCAATATTTTACTGCAGGCAAGAGATTTTAAAAAATATAGTCAGGAGAATGTATTTTCCCCGTTGGCATAGCCTGAAGCAGAGGCAATCTATCGATCTATTGATATGTATGGTGTCTGACAATCAGCATTTCATTTTTGGCAGTTTAATAACATAGCGCTAATAAAAACTGAGTTCTAAGCTCTTTTTCTTTGTATGCACTATATAAAACTGAAACAAATTAAATGTGAAGGCCTGTCACCCCCTATAATCTCCTCCAAGAATTGGGGAGAGGTGTGAGGCCTAACAGCTAGGGTGGTCGATCTCAAATCTGGGGAACCGGGTTCGAGTCTCAGCAGTGACACTCAACATCCTGTGGGTCTGGGCAAATCACATAATCTTCCTGTGCCTAACAAAAATGAATGTGTCCTTGTGTAACGTAACTGGTGCTCATGTAAAGTGCTCTGATACCTGATACCTTCGGGTCAAGTTTGTGCAATATAAAACTCCAGAAAAAAAAATAAGGGTAAAGGGTTCTGACTCAGACTATATATTTCTGAGCTTCCTTGCTTCCAGTAGTTCTTGATCTCAATAGGCTTTCTGGATGCAGGAATCGGAAGCGAGAAGAAAAGCCTTGAAACCGGTAGCCGCTCACCTGAATCGGGAGCGTTGGCATGTATGGAAGTGGGATACAGGGACATCTTATGTTCTTCTTTACTTCCAGGCAACTCTGATGGGCAGGGCCAGCCTTAAATCGGATTGACCAGGAGAGTGCCCTGGGCGGAAAGAACATTTGGTGTTTGTTGTGGGTACGAGGGGTCGCTGTGGTGTGAAAGCAGGAGGTATGAGGAAGATGGGAGGAGGGCAGGGGGTTGAGGGGGTGTAACAATTATGCTGAGATTCATTAGGGCTGATTACAAAGTTTTTAACGATTGAGACCAAGAGAGATGGACGAGCTGTTGTTTGCATAATACTGGTGCTTCCGGCCTGGGCCCAGCTTGCCCATGCCAAAGGCTGGCCCTGCTGCTGGGAGTGGGTCAAGCAGGACACTTTTAATAGGCTAAACCAGTTAGTGATTGGTGATGAGCCTTGAGAAACAGAACCAACATTTCCAGGCTTTCCCTTCCACGTTGCGCAGACATATAACCCAGTTCCTGCTCTAGTGACATGCTTCTAGGTAATGTAAACTAATCCAGAGCTTAACTGGAGCCAGTGGCTGCAGGTGGGGCCCACCAGGACTCATTTTTGGGGACCGGCACTTATTTTTCCTCAACAAACTTTAATCCGGAGCATGAGTGAAAAAAACACAAAAAGAGAAAGAAGGAAGAAGAGAAATACAGGAAAAATGTGAAAAAAGGCAAAAATAGGGATAAAAAACTGCAAGAGGGAGATGAAGAGACAGGGAGCGCCTGGTGGGAAATAAAAGAGGCATGAGGTGGAATCAAGACTACGAGCCTTGGTATGTAGAACCCTGGCCTACAATAGCAGGCTTCTGAGCAAAACATTGCACCTGGCACTTATTGTTTTACAAATTAAGCACTGCCAGAGTCCCTTTCACCAAGGAAAGTGTAACAACATATATTTTCCCTGATCCAGATCATCACACTGCACGCTTAGTGCCCCAGTTATTCCTACCAAACATCATAGGGGGTATCCGCCTCCCAGCCACCATCAGCTCCCGCTCAGGCATGGTGTTTGACTTCAATGGCCTGTCTCCAGCTGGCCCTCAAATTCAAAAGTAAAGAGTGAAACAAGGACTTTAAAGTCTTAAGGGTTTAATTTCCCAGCCTGATGTGTGATTTCCATCTAAATTAGCTTCTGCTGGCTCTGCCATCAAAGAAATGAGAATAGGTCTTAACCAATGAAGGCCAGACAGGAATTTGAATGTATTCAGTCTATATTAAATACCTCAAAAATAGAATAAACCACTATATGAACCTCAAACTCTTAACTGTGCAGTGAACGCCTTTACACATCAAATTTGGTTTGCAAAGTAATTGTCTATCTGGATGTAGAAAATATGCACTCTCTAAAACCTTATGTTACATTTTAAGTTGCTGGTATGAGTCCATACCTGCAAACTCGGCTTAGAATTTGATGACCTGAAATGAACCACAATAAAAGAATCTCCCGTGTCCATTTAATGGGGAAGGTGGGTAGGGGGGCTTTACATCTCTTTTTTACTTTGGGATCCATGAACTCTCCTTAAACCTGGGTTCCTGGCACAGACAATTCCTGAACTAATGGTGCAGATATCTTTAACTTGTTTAACCCTTCAAAGCCTTTCTGCCACATATTTGTAACAGTGATTTACCAAAAACTGCAGAACAGATTTAAACAAACTAAGCAGAGGTGCTTCCTTTTGTGACGTTATACTTTCATGCCAGGTGTGGTGTCATTTAATTCAATGGGATTTTCTGAAGTGAAGAAGAAACATGAGTGTAGAAGTTAATGCTGGAAAATTCCCTTTTTTGATGCCTCCAACCCCGGATAGATCTGCACAAAACACTCCATACTGACCTATTATTGTGAACATATGTGCAGATTCTTCGAACGGTGCCAAAGTTATTAGCAAAACAAAAACTGCTTTTCAGTGGAGCTCTGACATAACCATAACTACAGAGATGCTGTCGCTGACTCTGTATTGTAGCTTCCTTTACTGGACGTAGAGTCATTGGCACCGGGGTTGCTCTATCTGGACCGGTGTATCCAAGTACGAAGACATATAGCATCATATGGTGAGGTACTGCCTGCATGCTGTGATGTTCATTAATTATGGGAAGTAGGGTTCCTCGACACCCCTGGGAATGCCTTCCTGCGCACAGAGGCACGTGTGCGAACACTCATGATTTATGCAAAGGGGAGTACAGAGCTTATCAGATGACTGTGTTGTGTGCCTCTTTGCCAGTGTGTGTATGTGCGCATGTTTGTTTGTGTGCACATGCATGCATGTGTGAGCATGCATGTGTGTGCGTGCGTGCGTGTATGTGTGTTGGCTGTTGCAAGGAGGTGGAGTGTTTGTATTGCTTACACTCTAGTCATATGCATGGCAGGGGGCTTTGGGGACAGCCAGTTCTGAGTGAACCATACCAGTAATCGTGGCCCTCTTAACATGCTAAGGGCAGGGGGCTCTGCCGACCTGACACTGGACAGGCCAGGGAGCATGGATCTTATTTACAGTTTGAGCAGCAGCGACCAACGCCAAAAAGTGGAGCAGGTACCATTCACTGTATCTAGAGTGCCACTGACACCAATGTACTCTTAATATGCCCAACTCTAAATGTGGCTTTTTTATTCCAGAGGTCTGTTAGGATAGGGCTGGATGGGGCAGCTCCTTCACGGCTGTGGAGGACTATGAGAGAGTGTTACATTACTGTTATGTGAAGCTTACCTGGTTAATTGAAAGGCGCTATGTTTAAAGCCAAGGAGCTGTTGCATTGTTGAACATAGTGGATATCCCAACCATAGCCCTGCTCTAATCTGGGAATAGCTAATTCCTGAAGCATGTATGCCTTTAAATGCCAAAGAAAGATAAGCAAGGGTCTCTACAACTAATATGAGGGGTCAGAGGATTCCAAAGCATTCAGCAAGCAACAAGAAGGCACAGCCACCTCTCCTACTCTTCTTTAAACAGTGATTGCCCATGGGAAGTTTACGCACCAAGCGTAGAGTTCTCGCTGGAGTGTAAAGTAACCGAAACCAGTGGACAAAGCCACTTACAGCCATAAACGTATGTGTACATTTGAAGATGCCTCCATTTACACCAGTCACCTATCTTCAAAACAATTCCTGTCAGGCATAAATGGTTCTATCACTACATATTTGTAAACCACGATTGAGTTGAACTATGTAGTAGTAAAGGGATGAGGAGCGGATGGGTCTAAGCATGGGTTGCCTTTAGAGTTTGTGAAAGTTCGAACACGGGTGTTTGTTGCCATTCACAAACTCCTCGATGGCTGCTTCACACCCTGGAAATGGTGGGAGATTTACTCCAGAAACAGCGCGCAGTAACTCTTCTTTTAAGGGGTCGATGGAGATCCGTGAGCAGCAGAGTTGGGTATGTCACACTGCTCACACTAATGTTTAACACTGGGGGCTTTTCCCATGCTGAAAAATTAGCACAAACTGCACCATGAGGCACTCCAGAGGGCACTGCTTCTTTCTGCCGCTTGAGTAGATTTTATAGCCTAGTGGTAGCTTTCTCAAGCCGAGCGGCGCAGCTTTCTCAATGCGAGTGGTAGCACATGCTACCACCACCCGCATTGAGAAATCTTGCCGGGAGGCGGTCTAGCGCTTGAGTTTCTCGCTCACCAACTTAACAATGGCAAGCCTCACGTGAGTTTTTCTGAAATTAGCAAGGAGTGGTCAAAACTCTGCAAACTCCACTGGAGGTGCAGGGTTTACCGCTCACCCCTAATTCTTTTAAGATTGGAGGGAAAAGGAACAGCACCACATTTTGTCAGAGTGCAGGGGATGGGTTATCCACAGGGAAAGAATGTATTCAACAAGAATATTTGTACGCTACATGGAGAGGAAAAATGCACCTTAGCACATCATCTGCACTCTACCAATGCAAAGTTCTGCCCTGCATGTAGCTCCTCACTCGGGAAACAGCAGATGAGGAAGGCCCATCAATAGACCGTGCACTCGTCTAATTTGCCAGTAACTAGTGAATTAATCAGTGCTTTGGCTGTGCAGAAGGAGATAAGAGGATGGATTCTGCGTATATTTAGGATTTGACATTTTGCGCTAGTTGTCGAAGAAGTAATGAAAGATTCGATATGCACGAGGGAGTTGAAGGGCACTTTCTTTGGTCATGGCAAAGTGAGCATGTTGGTGGAAAGTCAGATTGGAGGGAGTGGCAGACAGAGGTGACTCCTCCGCTATGGCGGTAGAGCATCGCCCCACTGCTTTCAAGCAGTGTGAGAAACAAAAACATAAAATGATAATAACTTTCAGTTATTATCATTTTAAGTGTGTGTTGCTTTGCGGTCGGGCTGCTCTGCTCTCAGGGCAGGGCAGGGGAGGAGTGGTTTGCCCACTCCTAAGTGTGCAATGACTGTTTGGTCGGCCCACTCGGGCCGCCCAAACCAGTCATGCGTACTTTCCCCTTCTCCATGCAGGCTGCATTACAGCCTGCATGGAGAATATGCCCACCCCTCCAGCTCCTTGCTGAGCACCGCGTCACGGCGCTCAGACCAATGATAACTCTGCATGGCAGCATTGTGATTGGCTTAGGGGATGGAGCCCGGCTGCCTGCTTCCTGTTCCTGAAGTCAGAGGCAGGAGAGTAGGAGCAGAGATGTGGGACCTGGCAGAAAGGTATGTTATTTTTATTGTTTTGTTTTGCTTCCTGATGCAATCGCGATCCCCTGCCCCCCTCCCCCCAGGGCGACCCCCTCACCCATCCCCCCCAACCATGAGCCTTGCCGACCGCCAATGGTGGTAGAGGAAAAGAGAATGTTTAGGAGCTCTGAGGCATTATAAGTCCCTTGCGCCACTGGAGAGTCACCGCAGGCTGTTATCTGCAAGGCCACTTAAAGGGTTGTATGATGTTACTACGCATTCCGTTGTAACGCATGCCTTTACCACGCATGCGTTACAACGCAAATGCTTTCTCCACACATATCCTTTACCACGAAAATGCCTTTAACACGCACATTTTTACTACTATTTTCGTTGTTAAACTATGCATGTTAATGGCATTTTCATTTTAAAGGATATCTCCCTTCACTACTATTTAACCTTTAAATTTAACCCTTATAATTTACCCCTGTGTGACACCATCCCCTCATTCCCCCTTACCACTCTACGTTGTCTTCACTCCAAGCACTTCCTATTTACGTTTTACGTCGTAAAGAGGAAGCGGAAGTGTCTTTCCGTTTCCTCTCACGACGCCGATTGCCTCCTCATCTTTTTACTTCAATTTCTAAAAAATAACGGAATTCAGGTGCGTTTCTTTTTTTGTAGGGGGAGACCCACCAAGCCCCCTTTTTTTTAACCCATGTTTTATTATTTTTTTTGGGGGGGGGTGACCCCCCCCCAAGCCCCCCCTTTTTTTTGTACCTTTAACACACATGCCTTTACTACGTATCTCGTAGTAAAGGTATGCGTGGTAAAGGCTATTTGTTGTAACCACGCATGCGTTGTAATGCATGCGTGGTTATTGTTAGGCGTGGAAATGGCTGCGTTTTAGTGGCCGTTTCCCCACTTAAAGCCACCCTGCGTAGGTTACATTGCCTTGTAGATACGGTGTAAGGCCACACAGCGCAAGTCGCTGCATTGCCTTACATTGCAGCAGAGAGGCGCCCCATAGATGTTGCTCTGGGTGTTTCCAATCAATACCCATGGATTTTGACACTGCCCCAGATTTACAACGTAGCATGAATCCTGAGCAGTGCCAAAACCTTATGCCTCCCAGAGTAGGCGTAATGAGGAGAAATGTTCACATTTCTCCTTGTTTTTTCCTCTTGCCACGTGCGCTGGAGTCTGCCTCACACACAGAATGAGAAAAATGTTCCTGCACAAAAACAATCATACCAACAACACAGACACCATTGCACCATGATGCAAGTGTGCCTGCGTTGGTGCAAAGCTGCAATTTGTGCACCGGCACTGGCAGAAAGGTCAGTATCTTGTAAATACGGTGCATTTCTGTCCTTTCAAAATGACTTGCGGTTCTGTCCTACGTCAATTCATTGTAAATATTCCCCTCTGTCCCACCGAGTGAAGCAAGGCAGATTGGTGGTGCATCCGTCCTTGACTTAAGACGCAATGCTCTTGACTCTCTGTGTCTCACTCTAGACAGTTGCTCAACATTCACAACAACCTGTGCCTCATGCGAAGTGTCTTGTGTTGCACCCTTGCCTTCTGAAGTTGAGGCGGACATCCTTCTCCTTAACTGCGAAAACACTTTGGTAAATTTGCACTCACCAGATAATATTACAGTGCCAGGAGTGAGTGTTACTTCAAACTCGCCCCTTGCCAGCATGTTTTAAAAATTATACAGAGAGAATATTTATCTTATTACAAAGAAGCTAAACTCAAGTTCAGAAAAAAACCTAGGGGCATATTATCAAGCACGGCGTTAAAATTATCGCCACTTTAGCGGCAGAAAACTGCCGCTAAAGCGGCGATAATGGGCTTGTTAATATGCCCGTGAGAATTCCCATAGAAGCCCAGGTTGACACCAGAACATGGGCTTCTATGGGAATTCTCAAGGGCAAATTATCAAACCCATTATCGCCGTTTTAGCGGCGATGATTTTAACGCAGTTTCTTTATAATATGCCCCCTAGTTCGATACATAAAAAAATTAATTCTTTGCATGTCCATTGGCTGCTGTGGAAGGGTTCATAATTCCAGAGTCCATCAAACGTTCACTCTTTAGACTTCAAGGATACCAGAATGTCATCCTTTCAGAGCCCTGACTTGGCTTGTGTCCACTGCCTGCCAGGTGGACTCTGTTCATCCACCACTTGTGAACCTCTATAACTGCCTGGCCAAGAAGATTCCTTCACACACTCTCTCTTGGCCTTCTCAGAAAGCTGTCAAATGCGGATATATTTTTTCTGCAGCAGCAAACACACGCCTTGCCTTGGCTGGAGCATACCATACCCCAAATGTCCACAAGAGGGCATCTTAGAGCCGGAGTCCACTCCCAAGCTGCATCTGATGAATGGATTCTCATCCCTGTCACTCCCATGTCCATGCTCCCTTACACTCACACCCTTCTTTCTACATCATGTGACAGCTACAGCTTATCATGCTTGTGCAGTGGCGTAGCTAGGGGGGGGGGGCGGACCGCCCAAGGTGGCACTATTTTTGGGGCGGCGGTGGTCACTGGTGGTGGCCCGTCGCGGCGGCCTTTATAATTTATTTGGGGAGTGGGTACACTCACTGTCTGACACTTTACAGTAGTGTCAGTCAGTGTCCCGAGTCCCCAAATAAATTATAAAGGCCTCCGCAACGGGCCACCAGTCAATCAGACTACGGCCCAGGCCAGACGTCACCAGATCAAGAACAGACACCCTCCCGATTCAGGCGGGAGACTACCAATGTTAAGGCTAGTCTCCCGCCTCCCGATTCCTGCAAGCAAGATTCCTCGGGGTTTCAGCTGACAGGGCTTGTATCGTGTAACGTGCTAATTCTTCCAGCAATAGTCAGAGTGGCAATGCAGGGGCTCTAGAAGGGGTGAAAAACCAACAAAGCCTCGTTAACAAACGAATGGTCTTTTAAAGACCTGTGAAGTACTGGGGGCGGCTGTGTGTGTTCACGGGAAGCTGTCTCAGCGAGTCAGCCCGGGCTGACACACAGGGGGGTGGGGGCGGTGGTGTATGCAATGCCAGCAACCTGTCAGGCCAGTGAGTGCACAGCACTTGTATCACCCTCTCTCTGCCTGACATTACGCTCCATGCTTCTGAAAGGTAAGAAAAAAACTTGCATTTGCGTTTCAAATGCCCGATCCTGCAGCAGCACACTTCCAAAGCCCATACATGACAGTAACCTGATTCAAAGCCCCATTCTCCCGATTTATTTTTTTTAAACTCCCACTTTGCTCTTCTGATATGTAGGCATGTATCAGAGACAGTAAGTGACACCTGCGGAGCCTGCCCTCAGTGGGCCTGCCACCCCACCCACTCCCTATTATGCCACTGACACCTTTTGGCGGCCGCCTGGGACACTATACGCCGAGGATCACAGCTGGGCATTTAGTATCAAATTGGCGCCCTCTGCTAGAGTGGGACCCGAACGCTGGCGCCAGTCTATCAGGTCACGTGAACAGACTCCGACAATGTTGCACTCATCGTACTCAGCGTGAGGCAGGCACCGTTACGTGTTTTTTTTCAATTTCCTGCTAATGGCCCTGCCCCCCAGGAGCTGTCCGTGCCACCGGCGGGAGTTTGATTGTCCTCCCTCCCTCCCTGACCTCGACACCTTCAGGGCAGCCACGGCAGCAGGGTGGTGTAGCATAGAGTTGCCACACACTTTCGGCTTGGATTTCCTCTAAGTGCAGGGGCCTCCCTTTCCCAAAGTTTTCAGTTGGTTCGCGTTGTAAGGTAGGAACATTTTTTTTCTTTTAATAATAGAGTTGCGTTTGTTTCAGCTGTTGTGGTGCAGGGTCCCGCATGTTCAGCTCGTGAGTCTTCCCTCTGGGTACAGTCCTGGTTACAGTTAGTGATGGGGGCTGCCTCCAAGTAAGTGAGACTGTGGCAGCCTTGCATGATGTCAGCGCTCGCTTACCTACCCGCAGCCGGCTACTCACGCCTCCAGGAAGGCGCTGGAAATCCACTGTTTACTTTAGTGTGCTCGTCTTCCCTGCCACTGTGTGATTTCGGCTCCTCACCGGGTGACCATGTGTAGGAAATCGAAATCGTGTCATACGCGGTGGCACCGTGTGAGTTGGCAGGTATGAGTTTGCATTGACTCAGGTAGCAACAGAATCTTCTATGGACCTATTACTGCTAGACTTTCGAGGAGGGGCACGGAAGTGCAGATGTAATGGTGAGAGAGCGGTGGGGGGGCATTGGCTGTGCTATTATGTGCGGGAGGGGGTAGCTCACGAAGAGTGTGAGAGGACCGAAGCAATGAGAAAGGAAACCAGAGGCACAGTGTACCAGGAGAAACGAAAGAGAGAGGGGAAAGGAAACCAAGGAGAGGGAGAGGCAGTAAACAGCGTTGGAAGAGGGGGAGGAACGAATGAGAAAAAGATAAACGAAACAGTAGTAAATTCTGGGAGTTCAGAAACGGTAGGTCTGTCCCATCCTTCCCTGCATGCATCGACAGGAGATTAGAGATCGGAGTAGCAAAGGGAAGAGACGAACTAAGAACAAGGAAACATTAAGAAAAGGAGGTGAAAGGAAACTATTTTAGGGGTGTGCAAAATTTACCTAATTTGCTTTTGTGTAATTCGCAAAATATCAGGAACATTCCAGAAAATTATGTATCATTTCGTGAAATGCAAAACCATCATTTAGTGCTATATTTGAGCGCAAAATGCATCCTAGCCTCAATTTTTGATGCAACAACGTATTTTGCATTTTAAAAAAGTGCAAAAAAAACTGATTACTGCAAACTATAGCTGCTCATGTTGTGGTTGTTCGCATTGTTCCTGTACCCCTGTGCTATAATTTTATGACGATTACACGACATGGTCCAAGTTTGGAAATTTTACATAGCAAGGTTAAGGCGAAATTTCCAAAATGATATAGATTTTGCCAGCATAATTTAAATTTCGCCCAGGTCCAAAGGTATTACAGTACAGTGAAAGCGGTACAGAATAGAATGAAGGAGATATAAAGAGCCAGGAAAAGCTGGAATGGGGGTGGTGTAGCGCAAGAAAGAGCTTACAGTTCGAAAAAAGATGACAAGGATAGAAGGGGAAAGGAAAATATTAGAAGAGGGGAGAGCTGCCAGGAAGTGTTTAGAGTGCAGGTTGGCACCGTGGAAACCCTATGCTGTTAGACATCTCATGGTGTCCCGTGTCTAGTTTGAGTCACACATCAGGGCATTTTCTTCCTTGTATTGCAAAGCATGTAATACCTCCTTCCCCACAGATTCTTTAACATTGTTTGCAGTTTCCCACTATTAGCAAAGAGTGGAGTTTTTCGCAATGTCATTCGCAGCACAGTTGTTCTTTTGCTGCAGCTTCCCAGGGCATGATGGCAGATTTAAATGACCTGATAGAGGAAATACCAAGGCACAGAAATTAATTCGGTTGGAGTTTTGAATAAATCAAATCGGTAACAATTTGTACAAAGCAACATGTTAAACTTTCCACAGTATGCACAAAAAGAAGGAGAAAAATAGTAAGCTAGAGGGTTGGATGAGAGTCCACCCTCAAATCCACCGGCACGTGGTGTCAGCTGAAGCTGCTGGGCAGGAGTAGGTCAGTGATAAGGGCTGGCAAGTACAAGGAGTGAGCTGAGGGAAGTTATAAACAGAGGCCATGTGCCCCAAGGTACAGTCAGCACAATCTCCATTGCAGGGGTCACTTAACTTGCAAAGACATACAGTTTTACAGATAAAACTAATATAGCGCAAAAACGATGTGTGGAAATCGGGTCTCAATCAATCAAACAAACAGGATTTGCATAGCGCTACTTATCACCTGTAAGGGTATCTAGGTGCTGGAGGGTGGGGACGGTGCTGCTGATGAGGGACTTTAATCGAATAACCATGGTTTTAGGCCCTTCCTGAAATCCTGCAGGGTGGCAGTCTGTGTGTTCTCCTTTGTACTGCAGGTCACCAGTGTATTCAACTGTGTAGCCTTGGATCGTGTCATGTATGTGCATGTAACTTGCATGATCAAGGTAACTATTAGCGGCGATACTACGTGTCTCTCGGTCCTTTTTCCCCAGCACCCTCCTCCCCTTATCCCCCCCCCCCCCAGGGGCGGCAATCTGAGGGATAGCCCCGGGCGGCACAAGCTCTAGCTACGCCCCTGTGCTTGTGAGGGCCCCTCTTTGGCACCAGCACGGCCCCTGCTCTTCTCTGCACTCTCTGCCATGTCTTGTGGCTTTCTTTGCTCTGTCTCTTTTCACACTCACCATGGGGTACTTTAGAGAATTCTTATTAGGAGGAAAATACTTCTTAGCAAAGTGACTTTACAAGTGAACACACTGAGCCCCCCTCTGCCCATGGTCAGAGAGATGCGCCTGTCGACGTGCATGGAAGCAAAGGCTTTTCTGATAAATGACCTTTGAAGCTGGTAGGATGAGCATGTGAAGATGGGGGGGGTGGTCACTGGACAGGGCCTTTGTCAGGCCCACAGACTCGTATTTATTGTATGTCCAGCCCCCCAGACCCCTCTGCACTCCTGGCTCAGCCTCGGTAATAGAACAAAGCATAGGGTTGGCCTTAAATGTATAATTACTCTTTACTGCCCATCCCCCCCAGGTGGGTAATCATGATTTCAATACTTGTTTGACTGAAATGCAGAGGATAACTGAATAAAACCTCTAATGGAACTCCACAGGTCTCTTGGGTGCAGGGGGGACCACAGTTCTGCACCTTGATGCACACACTTGTGCCCAGCATGGACATCAACAGGAGACGCCAGGGTGGCATTCCAGTGCATTAACCAGGACTCAACACAACTAAAGTGAGGAAACAGGAAACAATGAAGGGTGCCAGTCTCATGCCATTGATGTGTACACCTCGCCTACAGACACCCTTTAGCTGCACCTTGAACTATTGTGGCTGTGCCAACACAGCCAGCTTAGAGCCCGCCCACTGCTTTTCATTGGTTGGCGTGCTTGTCAATTTCATTTGCTTGCTTCTTGTTCAAGTCAAGACGTCTTTTTTCTGAATGAGCCATTAAAGCACATCATAACATACATAATGTTCAAAAGTGGAGTAAAAATATAAATTATTATGTCACAGTTTATCTCAGCTGATCAGATTAGACCGGCCGTTCTCAAGGAACAGTTTGGGGGAGAGCTATACTGTGCAAAAGACGGTGTGCAATGTACTTTCTCTGTTACTTTGTCACACGGGCAAGCAGGAAGGTACTGAAACCAAGTACCTGTGATGGGAGGTGCCTACAGAAAGTGCAGTGTATTCAGAGTGAGACCCAGCGAATAGAATCTGTATTGTACATTACTAACAAACATAAGGTAAGGTCAACTCCTGGGGCGTTAACAGTGCAAAACGCTGCATCACAGAGGGCTTGATATATTCTTTCGCCACACGTTTATTATATAAGTACTCTAGTAACATGGGCATCCCTAGGGAGACAAAACTATATTTAACATACATTAGTCGTGGGGGTGGCTTTCATATTACCGAGTAGCATACAATCCTTAATGACTGCTTTAGAGAAAAGTGTCCTTTTTTCCTCCAAATCGAGACCCACAACAATATGGGTCGGTGTGAGAAATTGGGTTGTTGGTTGAAGGAGGCGAAACCCTACGCAAGCAACAGCCATGAACCTTGTCAGGGTGAAACATACAAGTCACTAAGTTAACCTGTGCTTAACCCTCTGGTACCTTGGCACAAAAGCATTCAGGCTTAACTGAGAGGCACTGTGTTAAGTGTTTATGCAGCACACAAACCGTAATAAAGTGAAAACACAACACAAGAAAAATCCTGCACCAATTTAGAAACATAGTGTACATTTTTGTAAACTATTTGACACTAAAACGAGAAAAATCTCTTTTTTACTTTGGGATCCATGAACTCTCCTTAAACCTGGGTTCCTGGCACAGACAATTCCTGAACTAATGGTGCAGATATCTTTAACTTGTTTAACCCTTCAAAGCCTTTCTGCCACATATTTGTAACAGTGATTTACCAAAAACTGCAGAACAGATTTAAACAAACTAAGCAGAGGTGCTTCCTTTTGTGACGTTATACTTTCATGCCAGGTGTGGTGTCATTTAATTCAATGGGATTTTCTGAAGTGAAGAAGAAACATGAGTGTAGAAGTTAATGCTGGAAAATTCCCTTTTTTGATGCCTCCAACCCCGGATAGATCTGCACAAAACACTCCATACTGACCTATTATTGTGAACATATGTGCAGATTCTTCGAACGGTGCCAAAGTTATTAGCAAAACAAAAACTGCTTTTCAGTGGAGCTCTGACATAACCATAACTACAGAGATGCTGTCGCTGACTCTGTATTGTAGCTTCCTTTACTGGACGTAGAGTCATTGGCACCGGGGTTGCTCTATCTGGACCGGTGTATCCAAGTACGAAGACATATAGCATCATATGGTGAGGTACTGCCTGCATGCTGTGATGTTCATTAATTATGGGAAGTAGGGTTCCTCGACACCCCTGGGAATGCCTTCCTGCGCACAGAGGCACGTGTGCGAACACTCATGATTTATGCAAAGGGGAGTACAGAGCTTATCAGATGACTGTGTTGTGTGCCTCTTTGCCAGTGTGTGTATGTGCGCATGTTTGTTTGTGTGCACATGCATGCATGTGTGAGCATGCATGTGTGTGCGTGCGTGCGTGTATGTGTGTTGGCTGTTGCAAGGAGGTGGAGTGTTTGTATTGCTTACACTCTAGTCATATGCATGGCAGGGGGCTTTGGGGACAGCCAGTTCTGAGTGAACCATACCAGTAATCGTGGCCCTCTTAACATGCTAAGGGCAGGGGGCTCTGCCGACCTGACACTGGACAGGCCAGGGAGCATGGATCTTATTTACAGTTTGAGCAGCAGCGACCAACGCCAAAAAGTGGAGCAGGTACCATTCACTGTATCTAGAGTGCCACTGACACCAATGTACTCTTAATATGCCCAACTCTAAATGTGGCTTTTTTATTCCAGAGGTCTGTTAGGATAGGGCTGGATGGGGCAGCTCCTTCACGGCTGTGGAGGACTATGAGAGAGTGTTACATTACTGTTATGTGAAGCTTACCTGGTTAATTGAAAGGCGCTATGTTTAAAGCCAAGGAGCTGTTGCATTGTTGAACATAGTGGATATCCCAACCATAGCCCTGCTCTAATCTGGGAATAGCTAATTCCTGAAGCATGTATGCCTTTAAATGCCAAAGAAAGATAAGCAAGGGTCTCTACAACTAATATGAGGGGTCAGAGGATTCCAAAGCATTCAGCAAGCAACAAGAAGGCACAGCCACCTCTCCTACTCTTCTTTAAACAGTGATTGCCCATGGGAAGTTTACGCACCAAGCGTAGAGTTCTCGCTGGAGTGTAAAGTAACCGAAACCAGTGGACAAAGCCACTTACAGCCATAAACGTATGTGTACATTTGAAGATGCCTCCATTTACACCAGTCACCTATCTTCAAAACAATTCCTGTCAGGCATAAATGGTTCTATCACTACATATTTGTAAACCACGATTGAGTTGAACTATGTAGTAGTAAAGGGATGAGGAGCGGATGGGTCTAAGCATGGGTTGCCTTTAGAGTTTGTGAAAGTTCGAACACGGGTGTTTGTTGCCATTCACAAACTCCTCGATGGCTGCTTCACACCCTGGAAATGGTGGGAGATTTACTCCAGAAACAGCGCGCAGTAACTCTTCTTTTAAGGGGTCGATGGAGATCCGTGAGCAGCAGAGTTGGGTATGTCACACTGCTCACACTAATGTTTAACACTGGGGGCTTTTCCCATGCTGAAAAATTAGCACAAACTGCACCATGAGGCACTCCAGAGGGCACTGCTTCTTTCTGCCGCTTGAGTAGATTTTATAGCCTAGTGGTAGCTTTCTCAAGCCGAGCGGCGCAGCTTTCTCAATGCGAGTGGTAGCACATGCTACCACCACCCGCATTGAGAAATCTTGCCGGGAGGCGGTCTAGCGCTTGAGTTTCTCGCTCACCAACTTAACAATGGCAAGCCTCACGTGAGTTTTTCTGAAATTAGCAAGGAGTGGTCAAAACTCTGCAAACTCCACTGGAGGTGCAGGGTTTACCGCTCACCCCTAATTCTTTTAAGATTGGAGGGAAAAGGAACAGCACCACATTTTGTCAGAGTGCAGGGGATGGGTTATCCACAGGGAAAGAATGTATTCAACAAGAATATTTGTACGCTACATGGAGAGGAAAAATGCACCTTAGCACATCATCTGCACTCTACCAATGCAAAGTTCTGCCCTGCATGTAGCTCCTCACTCGGGAAACAGCAGATGAGGAAGGCCCATCAATAGACCGTGCACTCGTCTAATTTGCCAGTAACTAGTGAATTAATCAGTGCTTTGGCTGTGCAGAAGGAGATAAGAGGATGGATTCTGCGTATATTTAGGATTTGACATTTTGCGCTAGTTGTCGAAGAAGTAATGAAAGATTCGATATGCACGAGGGAGTTGAAGGGCACTTTCTTTGGTCATGGCAAAGTGAGCATGTTGGTGGAAAGTCAGATTGGAGGGAGTGGCAGACAGAGGTGACTCCTCCGCTATGGCGGTAGAGCATCGCCCCACTGCTTTCAAGCAGTGTGAGAAACAAAAACATAAAATGATAATAACTTTCAGTTATTATCATTTTAAGTGTGTGTTGCTTTGCGGTCGGGCTGCTCTGCTCTCAGGGCAGGGCAGGGGAGGAGTGGTTTGCCCACTCCTAAGTGTGCAATGACTGTTTGGTCGGCCCACTCGGGCCGCCCAAACCAGTCATGCGTACTTTCCCCTTCTCCATGCAGGCTGCATTACAGCCTGCATGGAGAATATGCCCACCCCTCCAGCTCCTTGCTGAGCACCGCGTCACGGCGCTCAGACCAATGATAACTCTGCATGGCAGCATTGTGATTGGCTTAGGGGATGGAGCCCGGCTGCCTGCTTCCTGTTCCTGAAGTCAGAGGCAGGAGAGTAGGAGCAGAGATGTGGGACCTGGCAGAAAGGTATGTTATTTTTATTGTTTTGTTTTGCTTCCTGATGCAATCGCGATCCCCTGCCCCCCTCCCCCCAGGGCGACCCCCTCACCCATCCCCCCCAACCATGAGCCTTGCCGACCGCCAATGGTGGTAGAGGAAAAGAGAATGTTTAGGAGCTCTGAGGCATTATAAGTCCCTTGCGCCACTGGAGAGTCACCGCAGGCTGTTATCTGCAAGGCCACTTAAAGGGTTGTATGATGTTACTACGCATTCCGTTGTAACGCATGCCTTTACCACGCATGCGTTACAACGCAAATGCTTTCTCCACACATATCCTTTACCACGAAAATGCCTTTAACACGCACATTTTTACTACTATTTTCGTTGTTAAACTATGCATGTTAATGGCATTTTCATTTTAAAGGATATCTCCCTTCACTACTATTTAACCTTTAAATTTAACCCTTATAATTTACCCCTGTGTGACACCATCCCCTCATTCCCCCTTACCACTCTACGTTGTCTTCACTCCAAGCACTTCCTATTTACGTTTTACGTCGTAAAGAGGAAGCGGAAGTGTCTTTCCGTTTCCTCTCACGACGCCGATTGCCTCCTCATCTTTTTACTTCAATTTCTAAAAAATAACGGAATTCAGGTGCGTTTCTTTTTTTGTAGGGGGAGACCCACCAAGCCCCCTTTTTTTTAACCCATGTTTTATTATTTTTTTTGGGGGGGGGTGACCCCCCCCCAAGCCCCCCCTTTTTTTTGTACCTTTAACACACATGCCTTTACTACGTATCTCGTAGTAAAGGTATGCGTGGTAAAGGCTATTTGTTGTAACCACGCATGCGTTGTAATGCATGCGTGGTTATTGTTAGGCGTGGAAATGGCTGCGTTTTAGTGGCCGTTTCCCCACTTAAAGCCACCCTGCGTAGGTTACATTGCCTTGTAGATACGGTGTAAGGCCACACAGCGCAAGTCGCTGCATTGCCTTACATTGCAGCAGAGAGGCGCCCCATAGATGTTGCTCTGGGTGTTTCCAATCAATACCCATGGATTTTGACACTGCCCCAGATTTACAACGTAGCATGAATCCTGAGCAGTGCCAAAACCTTATGCCTCCCAGAGTAGGCGTAATGAGGAGAAATGTTCACATTTCTCCTTGTTTTTTCCTCTTGCCACGTGCGCTGGAGTCTGCCTCACACACAGAATGAGAAAAATGTTCCTGCACAAAAACAATCATACCAACAACACAGACACCATTGCACCATGATGCAAGTGTGCCTGCGTTGGTGCAAAGCTGCAATTTGTGCACCGGCACTGGCAGAAAGGTCAGTATCTTGTAAATACGGTGCATTTCTGTCCTTTCAAAATGACTTGCGGTTCTGTCCTACGTCAATTCATTGTAAATATTCCCCTCTGTCCCACCGAGTGAAGCAAGGCAGATTGGTGGTGCATCCGTCCTTGACTTAAGACGCAATGCTCTTGACTCTCTGTGTCTCACTCTAGACAGTTGCTCAACATTCACAACAACCTGTGCCTCATGCGAAGTGTCTTGTGTTGCACCCTTGCCTTCTGAAGTTGAGGCGGACATCCTTCTCCTTAACTGCGAAAACACTTTGGTAAATTTGCACTCACCAGATAATATTACAGTGCCAGGAGTGAGTGTTACTTCAAACTCGCCCCTTGCCAGCATGTTTTAAAAATTATACAGAGAGAATATTTATCTTATTACAAAGAAGCTAAACTCAAGTTCAGAAAAAAACCTAGGGGCATATTATCAAGCACGGCGTTAAAATTATCGCCACTTTAGCGGCAGAAAACTGCCGCTAAAGCGGCGATAATGGGCTTGTTAATATGCCCGTGAGAATTCCCATAGAAGCCCAGGTTGACACCAGAACATGGGCTTCTATGGGAATTCTCAAGGGCAAATTATCAAACCCATTATCGCCGTTTTAGCGGCGATGATTTTAACGCAGTTTCTTTATAATATGCCCCCTAGTTCGATACATAAAAAAATTAATTCTTTGCATGTCCATTGGCTGCTGTGGAAGGGTTCATAATTCCAGAGTCCATCAAACGTTCACTCTTTAGACTTCAAGGATACCAGAATGTCATCCTTTCAGAGCCCTGACTTGGCTTGTGTCCACTGCCTGCCAGGTGGACTCTGTTCATCCACCACTTGTGAACCTCTATAACTGCCTGGCCAAGAAGATTCCTTCACACACTCTCTCTTGGCCTTCTCAGAAAGCTGTCAAATGCGGATATATTTTTTCTGCAGCAGCAAACACACGCCTTGCCTTGGCTGGAGCATACCATACCCCAAATGTCCACAAGAGGGCATCTTAGAGCCGGAGTCCACTCCCAAGCTGCATCTGATGAATGGATTCTCATCCCTGTCACTCCCATGTCCATGCTCCCTTACACTCACACCCTTCTTTCTACATCATGTGACAGCTACAGCTTATCATGCTTGTGCAGTGGCGTAGCTAGGGGGGGGGGGCGGACCGCCCAAGGTGGCACTATTTTTGGGGCGGCGGTGGTCACTGGTGGTGGCCCGTCGCGGCGGCCTTTATAATTTATTTGGGGAGTGGGTACACTCACTGTCTGACACTTTACAGTAGTGTCAGTCAGTGTCCCGAGTCCCCAAATAAATTATAAAGGCCTCCGCAACGGGCCACCAGTCAATCAGACTACGGCCCAGGCCAGACGTCACCAGATCAAGAACAGACACCCTCCCGATTCAGGCGGGAGACTACCAATGTTAAGGCTAGTCTCCCGCCTCCCGATTCCTGCAAGCAAGATTCCTCGGGGTTTCAGCTGACAGGGCTTGTATCGTGTAACGTGCTAATTCTTCCAGCAATAGTCAGAGTGGCAATGCAGGGGCTCTAGAAGGGGTGAAAAACCAACAAAGCCTCGTTAACAAACGAATGGTCTTTTAAAGACCTGTGAAGTACTGGGGGCGGCTGTGTGTGTTCACGGGAAGCTGTCTCAGCGAGTCAGCCCGGGCTGACACACAGGGGGGTGGGGGCGGTGGTGTATGCAATGCCAGCAACCTGTCAGGCCAGTGAGTGCACAGCACTTGTATCACCCTCTCTCTGCCTGACATTACGCTCCATGCTTCTGAAAGGTAAGAAAAAAACTTGCATTTGCGTTTCAAATGCCCGATCCTGCAGCAGCACACTTCCAAAGCCCATACATGACAGTAACCTGATTCAAAGCCCCATTCTCCCGATTTATTTTTTTTAAACTCCCACTTTGCTCTTCTGATATGTAGGCATGTATCAGAGACAGTAAGTGACACCTGCGGAGCCTGCCCTCAGTGGGCCTGCCACCCCACCCACTCCCTATTATGCCACTGACACCTTTTGGCGGCCGCCTGGGACACTATACGCCGAGGATCACAGCTGGGCATTTAGTATCAAATTGGCGCCCTCTGCTAGAGTGGGACCCGAACGCTGGCGCCAGTCTATCAGGTCACGTGAACAGACTCCGACAATGTTGCACTCATCGTACTCAGCGTGAGGCAGGCACCGTTACGTGTTTTTTTTCAATTTCCTGCTAATGGCCCTGCCCCCCAGGAGCTGTCCGTGCCACCGGCGGGAGTTTGATTGTCCTCCCTCCCTCCCTGACCTCGACACCTTCAGGGCAGCCACGGCAGCAGGGTGGTGTAGCATAGAGTTGCCACACACTTTCGGCTTGGATTTCCTCTAAGTGCAGGGGCCTCCCTTTCCCAAAGTTTTCAGTTGGTTCGCGTTGTAAGGTAGGAACATTTTTTTTCTTTTAATAATAGAGTTGCGTTTGTTTCAGCTGTTGTGGTGCAGGGTCCCGCATGTTCAGCTCGTGAGTCTTCCCTCTGGGTACAGTCCTGGTTACAGTTAGTGATGGGGGCTGCCTCCAAGTAAGTGAGACTGTGGCAGCCTTGCATGATGTCAGCGCTCGCTTACCTACCCGCAGCCGGCTACTCACGCCTCCAGGAAGGCGCTGGAAATCCACTGTTTACTTTAGTGTGCTCGTCTTCCCTGCCACTGTGTGATTTCGGCTCCTCACCGGGTGACCATGTGTAGGAAATCGAAATCGTGTCATACGCGGTGGCACCGTGTGAGTTGGCAGGTATGAGTTTGCATTGACTCAGGTAGCAACAGAATCTTCTATGGACCTATTACTGCTAGACTTTCGAGGAGGGGCACGGAAGTGCAGATGTAATGGTGAGAGAGCGGTGGGGGGGCATTGGCTGTGCTATTATGTGCGGGAGGGGGTAGCTCACGAAGAGTGTGAGAGGACCGAAGCAATGAGAAAGGAAACCAGAGGCACAGTGTACCAGGAGAAACGAAAGAGAGAGGGGAAAGGAAACCAAGGAGAGGGAGAGGCAGTAAACAGCGTTGGAAGAGGGGGAGGAACGAATGAGAAAAAGATAAACGAAACAGTAGTAAATTCTGGGAGTTCAGAAACGGTAGGTCTGTCCCATCCTTCCCTGCATGCATCGACAGGAGATTAGAGATCGGAGTAGCAAAGGGAAGAGACGAACTAAGAACAAGGAAACATTAAGAAAAGGAGGTGAAAGGAAACTATTTTAGGGGTGTGCAAAATTTACCTAATTTGCTTTTGTGTAATTCGCAAAATATCAGGAACATTCCAGAAAATTATGTATCATTTCGTGAAATGCAAAACCATCATTTAGTGCTATATTTGAGCGCAAAATGCATCCTAGCCTCAATTTTTGATGCAACAACGTATTTTGCATTTTAAAAAAGTGCAAAAAAAACTGATTACTGCAAACTATAGCTGCTCATGTTGTGGTTGTTCGCATTGTTCCTGTACCCCTGTGCTATAATTTTATGACGATTACACGACATGGTCCAAGTTTGGAAATTTTACATAGCAAGGTTAAGGCGAAATTTCCAAAATGATATAGATTTTGCCAGCATAATTTAAATTTCGCCCAGGTCCAAAGGTATTACAGTACAGTGAAAGCGGTACAGAATAGAATGAAGGAGATATAAAGAGCCAGGAAAAGCTGGAATGGGGGTGGTGTAGCGCAAGAAAGAGCTTACAGTTCGAAAAAAGATGACAAGGATAGAAGGGGAAAGGAAAATATTAGAAGAGGGGAGAGCTGCCAGGAAGTGTTTAGAGTGCAGGTTGGCACCGTGGAAACCCTATGCTGTTAGACATCTCATGGTGTCCCGTGTCTAGTTTGAGTCACACATCAGGGCATTTTCTTCCTTGTATTGCAAAGCATGTAATACCTCCTTCCCCACAGATTCTTTAACATTGTTTGCAGTTTCCCACTATTAGCAAAGAGTGGAGTTTTTCGCAATGTCATTCGCAGCACAGTTGTTCTTTTGCTGCAGCTTCCCAGGGCATGATGGCAGATTTAAATGACCTGATAGAGGAAATACCAAGGCACAGAAATTAATTCGGTTGGAGTTTTGAATAAATCAAATCGGTAACAATTTGTACAAAGCAACATGTTAAACTTTCCACAGTATGCACAAAAAGAAGGAGAAAAATAGTAAGCTAGAGGGTTGGATGAGAGTCCACCCTCAAATCCACCGGCACGTGGTGTCAGCTGAAGCTGCTGGGCAGGAGTAGGTCAGTGATAAGGGCTGGCAAGTACAAGGAGTGAGCTGAGGGAAGTTATAAACAGAGGCCATGTGCCCCAAGGTACAGTCAGCACAATCTCCATTGCAGGGGTCACTTAACTTGCAAAGACATACAGTTTTACAGATAAAACTAATATAGCGCAAAAACGATGTGTGGAAATCGGGTCTCAATCAATCAAACAAACAGGATTTGCATAGCGCTACTTATCACCTGTAAGGGTATCTAGGTGCTGGAGGGTGGGGACGGTGCTGCTGATGAGGGACTTTAATCGAATAACCATGGTTTTAGGCCCTTCCTGAAATCCTGCAGGGTGGCAGTCTGTGTGTTCTCCTTTGTACTGCAGGTCACCAGTGTATTCAACTGTGTAGCCTTGGATCGTGTCATGTATGTGCATGTAACTTGCATGATCAAGGTAACTATTAGCGGCGATACTACGTGTCTCTCGGTCCTTTTTCCCCAGCACCCTCCTCCCCTTATCCCCCCCCCCCCCCAGGGGCGGCAATCTGAGGGATAGCCCCGGGCGGCACAAGCTCTAGCTACGCCCCTGTGCTTGTGAGGGCCCCTCTTTGGCACCAGCACGGCCCCTGCTCTTCTCTGCACTCTCTGCCATGTCTTGTGGCTTTCTTTGCTCTGTCTCTTTTCACACTCACCATGGGGTACTTTAGAGAATTCTTATTAGGAGGAAAATACTTCTTAGCAAAGTGACTTTACAAGTGAACACACTGAGCCCCCCTCTGCCCATGGTCAGAGAGATGCGCCTGTCGACGTGCATGGAAGCAAAGGCTTTTCTGATAAATGACCTTTGAAGCTGGTAGGATGAGCATGTGAAGATGGGGGGGGTGGTCACTGGACAGGGCCTTTGTCAGGCCCACAGACTCGTATTTATTGTATGTCCAGCCCCCCAGACCCCTCTGCACTCCTGGCTCAGCCTCGGTAATAGAACAAAGCATAGGGTTGGCCTTAAATGTATAATTACTCTTTACTGCCCATCCCCCCCAGGTGGGTAATCATGATTTCAATACTTGTTTGACTGAAATGCAGAGGATAACTGAATAAAACCTCTAATGGAACTCCACAGGTCTCTTGGGTGCAGGGGGGACCACAGTTCTGCACCTTGATGCACACACTTGTGCCCAGCATGGACATCAACAGGAGACGCCAGGGTGGCATTCCAGTGCATTAACCAGGACTCAACACAACTAAAGTGAGGAAACAGGAAACAATGAAGGGTGCCAGTCTCATGCCATTGATGTGTACACCTCGCCTACAGACACCCTTTAGCTGCACCTTGAACTATTGTGGCTGTGCCAACACAGCCAGCTTAGAGCCCGCCCACTGCTTTTCATTGGTTGGCGTGCTTGTCAATTTCATTTGCTTGCTTCTTGTTCAAGTCAAGACGTCTTTTTTCTGAATGAGCCATTAAAGCACATCATAACATACATAATGTTCAAAAGTGGAGTAAAAATATAAATTATTATGTCACAGTTTATCTCAGCTGATCAGATTAGACCGGCCGTTCTCAAGGAACAGTTTGGGGGAGAGCTATACTGTGCAAAAGACGGTGTGCAATGTACTTTCTCTGTTACTTTGTCACACGGGCAAGCAGGAAGGTACTGAAACCAAGTACCTGTGATGGGAGGTGCCTACAGAAAGTGCAGTGTATTCAGAGTGAGACCCAGCGAATAGAATCTGTATTGTACATTACTAACAAACATAAGGTAAGGTCAACTCCTGGGGCGTTAACAGTGCAAAACGCTGCATCACAGAGGGCTTGATATATTCTTTCGCCACACGTTTATTATATAAGTACTCTAGTAACATGGGCATCCCTAGGGAGACAAAACTATATTTAACATACATTAGTCGTGGGGGTGGCTTTCATATTACCGAGTAGCATACAATCCTTAATGACTGCTTTAGAGAAAAGTGTCCTTTTTTCCTCCAAATCGAGACCCACAACAATATGGGTCGGTGTGAGAAATTGGGTTGTTGGTTGAAGGAGGCGAAACCCTACGCAAGCAACAGCCATGAACCTTGTCAGGGTGAAACATACAAGTCACTAAGTTAACCTGTGCTTAACCCTCTGGTACCTTGGCACAAAAGCATTCAGGCTTAACTGAGAGGCACTGTGTTAAGTGTTTATGCAGCACACAAACCGTAATAAAGTGAAAACACAACACAAGAAAAATCCTGCACCAATTTAGAAACATAGTGTACATTTTTGTAAACTATTTGACACTAAAACGAGAAAAATCCAATCAGCAGAACCAGAGATATGCACTTTCAAAAATTTAAGGTAACTATAGCGCCCAAAACCACCAATATCGCCACTTATGACTATCTGGTCATGTGATACCTCGTGAAAGTCACAAGTTCAGGCCGACCATGATGGAGCACGAGTTGGATACAGAGACTTTTTTATTCCAGCTGAAAAAGTTACCTTATCAATGTCTGGCGTGAAGAGTCCAGTTTGCAGTGGAGGAGGCTGCAAGCAGCAGCAAGAGCGTACCAGATAGGCATTACAGGAACTTTGTGTTGGCGGTCACAGCGACTGTCGATGCTGTATTGCAAAGTACAGATCTCACTTTGCCAGTTGTCAACAGCAGCCACTGTAGCGCGGAGAATCAAGTTCACTGGAACTTCACATTGGCGGTCAGTGCTGGCACAGCAAAAAACAAAGAAATGATGGACGGAGCGCTGAAACTTTTCAAACACTCACCCCCAGTCAAAGATCTGGGTTGAATCCATCATCATTCTTTAGCTCACTTTGCCACCCCAGTTCAGACACAGCTATATGCAAATCAGTCTTGACCCTGTGTCTATGGGAACAGTCCAGCCCGATCTGCCAAGCCATGTCTTCCCTAGACCGTAAACAAGCATACTGGGACCGGTTTTGGGCTAACGTCCCTCATCAGCCAGGATAGCTTGATTCCAGTGGCAAAGTGAGCAAGAGACCCACGTCTGGGCATACCCTGCCAACTTAGGGCGAACAAAGCAAACACAAAGAGATGATGGACAGAGTGCTGAAACTTTTCAAACACTCACCCCCAGTCACAGATCTGGATTGAATCCATCATCATTCATTAGCTCACTTTGCCACCTCAGTTCAGACACAGCTATATGCAAATCAGTCTTGACCCTGTGCCTCAGTCCAGCCCGAACTGCCAAGCCACGTCTTCTCTGCACCGGAAACAAGCATCCTGGGACCAGTTTCGGGCTAACAGCCCTCATCAGCCAGGCTAGCTTGAATGTCAATGCTGGCACCAATATTTTGGCTCGAACTGCCCCGTTCATAGTGGTGAAGAACCCACAACTTCAGGAATTCTCCTTTTCTACCAGGAAGCCCTCAAATGATGCCACACCAAGGGTCCAGGACTTGGGAGGCACACATTGGGGATCAGGAACTCAGTCCAGCAGAAGCCAGCAGGGCACAGACAAGGCTAGTGACAGTTACAAGAAGGTCCAGTGCAGCAGGTCAGCTGGGCAGTTGCAGGGAGGCCTCTAGAGATTATTGTGGCTTACTGTAGCTCAGAACAGGAGGTCAGCTAACTAGCCCTTGGAGCCACTCAGGTAGACTGGGAAGAAGGGAGCAGGTCTTGTCGTCCTTCTCGGACAACAGGGCAGTCATCTGGCAGCAGGGCAGTCCTCTGGCAGTCTTCTGGCAGAAGAGCAGTTGTCTTTCAGTCCTCTGGCAGAAGGGCAGTCCTCTGGCAGCAGGGCAGTCCTCTGGCAGTAGGCCAGTCCTCTGGCAGCAGGGCAGTCCTCTGGCAGCAGGGCAGTCCGCTGACAGCAGGGCAGTCCTCTGGCAGCAGGGCAGTCAGCTGGCAGCAGGGCAGTCCTCTGGCAGTAGGGCAGTCCTCTGGCAGCAGGGCAGTCCTCTGGCAGCAGGGCAATCTTCTGGCAGCAAGGCAGTCCTTCTGTAGTGTCCACGGGTCCAGGAATGAATTGAAGAGTAGGTCTGAGGGTCCAATATTTTTACCTGGTGCCACCTTTGAATTGGCTGAAGTGTCTGTGGGCAAAATAGGCTAGTGTGATGTTCTTTGTGTGTGTGCCGAGTCAGTGTCTTTGAAATGCAAGCGGGGCTGTGCACAGCTCTGCCTCTTATCCTGCTTGGATTACCCATCCTGCCAAAATCCAGTCCCTCTTTTGTGATACGGCTGGGAGTAATACACAAAGGCCCCCTGCCAGCTACACATAGTCATGTGACCCATGAACAGACTGCAGGCACCAAATGGTTAGGACAAGAAAATGACCACTTTCTAAAAGCGGCATTTTCAGAGCTGTGACTTAAAATCTGACTTTACCATTAAAGAGGATTTAAAAGTACAATTCCTTAGACACCTAACATGACATTCCTGCCTGCTTGCAATTTAACGTTATCACTTTTTAAATGTAATAGGGTAACCCAATGTTATCCTATGGTCGTAGTAGGCCTTGCAATAGTGAAAAGCTGATTTCTGAGTTTTATAAAGTCTTGGCAAGAGTTTTCCTTTAAATTCTGACACTTCCTTATTCATGGCATTTGAAACATAGTAAGTACCTAGAACTAGTCCTTTATATTACTTTTAACCCTTTCACTCCTACGCATTTTAAGACACTTTTTTACATCATAAAGACAGTGAAAGATTTAAGCTGGATCACATGCAACAAGCTTTTTAAAATCAAATCAGAGTTTCCAACATGTAACGTATTTGAAAAATAAGCCATGACATTTATCCCACTAAAATTATTGATATCTATGTAGTTTTTAGATAACAAAATACTTCTTTGATTTCCTCTAGCATTTTGATTTGTTCCTTTTACTTTTTTTTAACAATGCTTTACAATCAAGCACTGGCAGCACCAGTCTCTTGAAACTAGCTCTATATGCTTGTTTTACACTTCCATCTGTGTTTAGTCATATTTATATTAATATTTTTTCTGATATTACCAGCATTCACTAACCTTTTTTTTAAATGACGAAAATAAAGTTGCAAGTAGTATGTTTCCCTTTTTCTTTACATTACTAATGTACATTTAAGCTTGTACGGTGGTATGATTCTTGCACTATAATAAATAGCCATGTACAGTGTAAAAGTGGTATCCAATGTTGGTCCAAGGGAGCCATATGAATGCCAGGAGTTTACAAAACATAAAGTACATTTACAAACAACGAGTCTAAATCAAACTTTTTGACATAGTTATTGATTAGCCTCAGAATCTCTCACAGACCAGTTAGTCTCATTGTGCTTGGTCTCCTAATGAGTCAGCCAATGGCAGAGCCCCCACTATCTCCGCAGACCTATTCTGCCACTAGCACAGTTCTCTGCAGCTTTATTGAACGTGTGCTCCCTACAAAAACATTAATTGCAAGTTTTTTACCTTTTAAATGATGGGAAGCTGGACATTGTGTTTCTTGCCCAAACTTGGCTCTCAGAGTGGGCCAATTCGACTTTAGCTACCTCCGTCCCACCTGGTTATAAAATTCTTAGGAAAGCTCATGAAATAGGTAGAGGTGGTGGGGGTAGCGATAGTCCATATACATGAGTAAGAATGTGTAGCACTCCCATTTGAGGGTCTTTTTGAGGTGGAAGCAATGGGCTTCGGCCTGACCTTAACCCCTCAACAGTCAATGGCGGGTACTCTTATTTACAGAACCCCTGGTCATGTTGTTCCATGCCTGAAATCACTAGGTAGAGCGCTTGCCTCGTGGGTTCTTAGGTAAGCTCATTTTGTAGTCCTTGGGGACTTCAATGTCCATTTGGATAATTATTCTGATCCAGCAGCTTCCTCACTTTTAGACATTATGTCATCCTTTACACTCACCAAGCTGGTCATACACTAGACCAGGTCTTCTCCAACCTGAGCCTGGACGTTTAGGAGCAGGCTCGTCTTGTGTGGTCTGATCACCACCCCACAACCACATCCTATATACTTGGCCACGATCATCAAAAGGGTATTCCACCAGGGAGAATGCCAGGGCTCATGCTTGCGCCTTTCATAAAGTTCAGCAAAATTATCTAATTCGAGCCCTGGTAGCAAACACTCCGGTCCTTTCTGGTTCTCTTGAATCAGACGCCGTGTGCCTGGACGATTGAATTCAAAGGACAATGAATGAGTTAGCCCCTATTACGGCATGTCAATCTCATAGGACTAAACCCGCAGCCCCTTGGTTTACTGAGGTCTTCAGATCCAGCAAAAAAAATATAAACATCTTGAAAGGAAATGGAGGCTTAACTACAGCTTAGAGGATAAAATGACCTATAAGCTAGCACTGAAGAACTATCGCTCAAAGGTGCATTTAGCCAAAAAAGTCTGCTTTGGAAAGAAGATCGCAGAAACCGGTAACAAATCCAAGGAGATCTTCGAAATTGGGAAATCCTTTCTTGGCCCTGAAGTCTTCTCTAGAGACTGCCAACCTTTGGCAGTTTGGTGCAATGAGTTGGAATAATTTTTTCATGATAAAATCTCCACCATTCAGGCATATCTTCTTATAGACATTCAATCTGACTTAATCCATTCTGAGATAATGGAAGCGTTTATTCCTACCAAGGGAAGCCCCACCCTTGCAAAGAATCTCTTGAGGATTCCTCGGCAGCCATTAAGAGCTTGAATGTCCTGAACTGTCTTACCTCTTTTTTGGATGACAGAAGCCAAGAGGTCTGGATACCTTCTTTCTCTTCCAAAGCACGAAGAATGACAGTTGGTGTTCCTCAGGGTTTGGCTTTAAGCCCTACCCTGTTTAATGTATATCTTATACCACCAACAGTATTGGCGGAGTCTTTGGATGCAAAAGTAATCTCTTATGCAGATGACATCAAGCTTCTCTTCTCCTGTCACAAAAGAGAGGAGTTAGCTGGGGAGGCTATTAAAACTGCGTCTCTAGGGTGTTCCAGTGGTTGGAAATTAATCAACTAAAATCCAACCCGGATAAGACCGAGATTATGATCTTCAGTTCATCCCCCCTCTAACCTATGGCGATCATGCTGGCCGAAGGACGCTACAATTTCAGGCCCCCAACAGAGCTCTATAAGGAATTTAGGCATTAAATTTGATAATACCTATTCCTTTCAACCTCAGATTCAGGCTCTAATAGGTTCCTGCTTTGGAACTCTTCGGATGCGGAAATAATTACTGCCCCTCCTGTCAGAGTTTTCTAGAACAGTCATCCAAGCGTTAATAACCTGTAAACTGGATTGAGGGGATGATCTCTACTTTGGCTTCCCGGAGTATCTCCTATGCAGACTTCAGGTGGTTCAAAATTCAGCAGCTCGGCTGCTTCTCAATTTCCCTCTGAGAACACACATGGCCGCCTTTCTGGAGGCCCTTCATTGGGTTCCAATAAAAAAGCAAGATACCATGGTTCTGGTACATAAAGTCCTGCGCTGGTTCAGGGGCCGGCTATCTGAGGGAGAAGATCCACGACTATATCCCCACCAGAGCCCTATGTTTCTCCGCTAAACACTTGGCCAAAGTCCCATGAATCCGCCGGCTACGAACGGGCGGCAGATCCTTTTCTTAATTAGAGCCGGTTATCTGGAACAAACTCCCCAGGAGTGCAAAGTACGGGACCTCTCTGTCTTTAAAAAAAAGCGAAAGACTTGGCTCTTCCGACAAACTGCATAGCTCTCAGCCGTATGTGCCGCTATGTCTGTTTAGCACCGGGGCACTCTTTGGAGAAGCTGCACGCTGTATATATCTATATAACATAACATATAACAGTCTCAAAGCTATGTTGGACATTCCTAAAACACAACAATACATTTCCATTACAGATTTGTTAAATGCTTATTACACAATGGTGTTTATTGTATGTTTTGTTTAATTTAGTTATGAAATTTTCCAAGCATTGAAAATATAAGTGGTTGTATCAAGATTGTGAGATAAAAAGCAATGGATAAATACAAGCAGGTGTCAGAGTGAAACCCATGATTCCTGGCTGATATGGATGTGACAATGATGACTGAAGGAGCGTGAATAGTGGGTGAAAGGGCAACGCAAAGTAGATGAAGGGAAATATGATGATCGCATTTTGGGATGAAATGCAAATATAGGGTGATCCAATCCTAATGACGACTATTTAGTTAGCAACATTGGTTAGGAGTTGGGGGGCCACCAATGGGAAGAAATGTTGTAAGGAAAATCAAATGAGGATTCTAGTTTGATTTGTGTGGAGATGTAGAGCAGGAGCTCTACATTCAGGGATACACAGGGACAACAGTGTTGATAATATCATCCCATGGCTTACAGGGGAAACTACTGCGAAGAGGACCACAAAGATAACAAACGACTGTGGAGGACATGAATTGATTGGACTACATTCTAAACTTATACTTATTCTAGATTACATACTAAACTTTGTGGGAGCATACATGTGAGAGCATGGGAGCATAAATGTGATATTGAGCAACTGTTCTTCCATGTTGTGTCCTCACTGTGATTTCATGAGCCATGAAACTGTACAAACCCTGACTTCTGCATGTAGGCATAAGGAGGGGCGGGTAAAGTCCAAGTACTCTTTCTGCTTGTTAGATTCCCCTTTATTTTCAACAACAGAAGGAACACAGATAAGAAAGAATCATAGCAGCAGATGTCGAAACCACATGTGTCCTCACACCATGAGAATGTATTCATGCTTTGCTAAGACGCCTGTTTGTGTTTGTATAAAGCTTAAATTACAAAACCAACTGTCTACACAAACGTCTGACTCAGCTATTTCAATGTACGTCAATGTACTCCAAACAGTGTATAAAGATTGTGCCAGGTGCATCTGGCAGAGCATACTTGGAAGCTGACCACTTCTTATCTCTCAAGCTCGAGCTCAAAATAAACATACCTCCACAACTGTGTTTGATTGCTGTATATCATTACAACCAAGTGTACCTGATTTTTGCATTCACAACTTAACTACAGGGACTTGTAGAATGTGAATCAGTTACTGCACAGCCTCAAGAGAACAGGTTACACGTAGTTGCAAAGAGTATCAAAATGTTTGTAGACAAGAGTGACAATAATTCTGAACAAAATTATAGGAAGCGATGACAAAAGTGAATAAAGATTTAAAGCCTGGACAATGAGTGATAAAGTGAAGGCAGCTAATGGTAAAGATAAAGGAAAGAGAGGTTACTGTGTGCAGAAGGTGTAGCGGAAATGTTTTCAGAGTACAGAATAGTAGAGGTTTGATGGGGTAGAGCATGGTGAGTGTTATATGGGTGGAGAGGGTTCGGAAGGGATGACAGTGCAAACCTACTAGAAAGAGGTGAGTATGTTATGGAGAACAGTAAGAACGCTATGGCAGTGATCAAGGACTTTAAGAGCAGTTATTAAGCACAGTCAAGGAGGCATTGAACGGCCCAGGAACATCAACAGCAAGAGGCATGGATGGGAATGTAGGGATGTTCTATGTACTTGGAAGCAGTAGCACCTTTCCTAGTGTTGTTGTGAGTATTAAAGCGTACCTTCTCAGTTGAGAGGTATCTAGTGATGTAGGGTCTTCATTTTCTTAGGCCTGTTTGTCTCAGGTGCATATATGGCACGAATGTGGGAGTGGCTCAGAGGCACCAGAGGCTGAAAGGAGTGTGTCATTAAAAAAATTGAAGGATTTAGAAAAGGGAAATTAAGCAGGAAGAGATGGAGGAAAGTACTTAGAGAACCTGGAGGGGGTGGAGGAGGGGCTATGCCTGTTAATTTAATGGTAGTCCAGGAAATCATCAATGTAAAGACTGAATAGAGCTGGAGCAGCTCATAATTGAACTCATTCAACAGAGTTGCAGCATCTCATCAATGTACCCACTGGAAGGAGACTTAGCAGCTCATCAATGTACCCCCTGAATGGAGATACCACAGCTCAACAATGTATCCATTCACTGGAGACTCAGCAGCTCATCAATGTATCCATTCAACGGAGACTCAGCAGCTCATCAATGTATCCATTCAACAGAGACTCAGCAGTTCACCGATGTATCCATTCAACGGAGAATCAGCAGCTCAGCAATGTATCCATTCAACAGAGACTCAGCAGCTCATCAATGTATCCATTCAACGGAGACTCAGCAGCTCATCAATGTATCCATTCAACAGAGACTCAGCAGCTCATCAATGTATCCATTCAATGGAGACTCAACAGCTCATCAATGTATCCATTCAACGGAGACTTAGCAGCTCATCAATGTATCCATTCAGCCAAGACTCAGCAGCTCATCAATGTATACATTCAACCGAGACTCAGCAGCTCATCAATGTCTCCATTCAATGGAGACTTAGCAGCTCATCAATGTATCCATTCAGCCAAGACTCAGCAGCTCATCAATGTATACATTCAACCGAGAATCAGCAGCTCATCAATGTATCCATTCAATGGAGACCCAGCAGCTCATCAATGTATCCATTTAACCGAGACTCAGCAGCTCATCAATGTATCCATTCAAATGAGACTTAGCATCTCATCAATGTATCCATTCAACCGACACTCAGCAGCTCATCAATGTATCCATTCAACCTAGACTCAGCAGCTCATCAATGTAGCCATTCAACGGAGACCCAGCAGCTTATCAATGTACCCACTGAATGGAGACTCAGCAGCTCATCAATGTATCCATTGAACCAAGACTCAGCAGGTCATCAATGTATCCATTCAATGGAGAATTAGCAGCTCATCAATGTATCTATTCAATGGAGACTTAGCAGCTCATCAATGTATCCATTTAACGGAGACTTAGCAGCTCATCAATGTATTCATTCAGCCAAGACTCAGCAGCTCATCAATGTATCCATTCAATGGAGACTTAGGAGCTCATCAATGTATCCATTCAACGAGACTCAGCAGCTCATCAATGTATCCATTCAATGGAGTTCAGCAGCTCATCAATGTATCCATTCAACAGAGACTCAGCAGCTCATCAATGTATCCATTCAACTGAGACTCAGCAGCTCATCAATGTATCCATTCAGCCAAGACTCAGCAGCTCATCAATGTATCCATTCAACCGAGACTTAGCAGCTCATCAATGTATCCATTCAACAGAGACTTAGCAGTTCATCAATGTATCCATTCAATGGACACTCAGCAGTTCATCAATGTATCCATTTAACAGAGACTTAGCAGCTCATCAATGTATCCATTCAGGCGAGACTCAGCAGCTCATCAATGTATCTATTCAGCCGAGACTCAGCAGCTCATCAATGTATTCACTGAAAGGAGATTCCACAGCTCATCAATGTACCCATTCAACCTACACTCAGCAGCTCATCAATGTATCCATTCAACCGACACTCAGCAGCTCATCAATATATCCATTCAACAGAGACTCAGCAGCTAATCAGTGTACCCACTGAATGGAGACTCATCAGCTCATCAATGTATCCATTCATCTGAGACTCAGCAGCTCATCAGTGTATTCACTGAATGGAGATTCCACAGCTCATCAATGTATCCATTCAAAAGACAATAAGCAGCTCATCAATGTATCCATTCAACCGACACTCAGCAGCTCATCAATGTATCCATTCAATGGAGACACAGCAGCTCATCAATATATCCACTGAATGGAGACTCAGCAGCTCATCAATGTATCTATTGAACCGAGACTCAGCAGCTCATCAATGTATCCACTGAATGGAGATACCACAGCTCATCAATGTATCCATTGAACCAAGACTCAGCAGCTCATCAATGTAGCCATTCAAAGTAGACTTAGCAGCTCATCAATGCATCCACTGAATGGAGATACCACAGCTCATCAATGTATCCATTCAACCGACACTCAGCAGCTCATCAATGTATCCATTCAATGGAGACACAGCAGCTCATCAATATATCCATTCAACAGAGACTCAGCAGCTAATCAGTGTACCCACTGAATGGAGACTCGGCAGCTCATCAATGTATCCATTCAGCTGAGACTCAGCAGCTCATCAGTGTATTCACTGAATGGAGATTCCACAGCTCATCAATGTATCCATTCAACCGACAATAAGCAGCTCATCAATGTATCCATTCAACCGACACTCAGCAGCTCATCAATGTATCCATTCAATGGAGACACAGCAGCTCATCAATATATCCACTGAATGGAGACTCAGCAGCTCATCAATGTATCTATTGAACCGAGACTCAGCAGCTCATCAATGTATCCACTGAATGGGGATACCACAGCTCATCAATGTATCCATTGAACCAAGACTCAGCAGCTCATCAATGTAGCCATTCAAAGTAGACTTAGCAGCTCATCAATGCATCCACTGAATGGAGATACCACAGCTCATCAATGTATCCATTCAGCCGACACTCAGCAGCTCATCAATGTATCCATTCAGTAGACACTCAGCAGCTCATCAATGTATCCATTTAGCGAACACTCAGCAGCTCATCAATGTATAAATTCAGCCGAGACTCAGCAGCTCATCAATGTATCCATTCAGCCGACACTCAGCATCCCATCAATGTATCCACCGAATGATGGATATAGCAGTTCAACAACACAGCAAATAAATTGAGCTAAAGCACTTAACCAATGTACCAAATACATTGAGCTAAAGCAGTTCTTCGGTGTATCCAGGGTATGGAGAATCTGGGGACAGTAAAAGAAACCTTTTCGACAGTGAGTAGGGTGGGCATCCTTCATTCACTCACCAGTATCCAGATCGGCCAATTCACTCACACGTCCTTCTTGCAGGGCCTGGACGTCTCTCAGCCTCACACTTTCCTCCATTGTCCCAGAGGTCTTGGGGGTTAAATACAGACAAACTTCCTCTTATGTGCACATGCTTGGTCTTGCACATGCAAACCAATTCTTCCCTGCTTTCAAGGCAGCAGGAAGCTTTACGTTAGTATAACACATATGATGCCATATAAAAAATATCCTGTAAACACAAAGTGTACCTTGGTATCCACTCCCACCTAAATCAAGATGCTTCCTCAAACAATTCATCCACATCAGCTTATCATATCCACCACAGGGCCAAACAGCCTAACAAGACATCACATTAACTATAGGTCAGTAATAATAAAAAAACACACTATATCACAGATATGCCTAGGCGAGTTACACCTAGTTCTGGTACAGAAACATGATTCCCACAAGCAAGAAAGGGAAGCCCAAAAATTCATATTCATCTACAAAATCATTTGCAGGAGCAATCAAAATCAAAGAGGTGGTTGAGTCGCACTCATCCCTGCTGACACTTTACTATGAAAGGAGAGCAACACCAAAGTGTAAAAGTGATTGCACATGGGATGAGCAAATTTACCTTTCATAGCAATTTTGCATCTTTCATAATAGTTTTACATCTCCTAATGGCATAGAAAAAGTCACTCTTGGAAGAATTTCCTTTATTATAAAAGACTTAAATAAAAGCTTGATTCTCCTAGAAAAGTGTATTCTTTAGGTAGCTGAGAAAAGGGTGTGGTACAGACTTGTCTGCTAATTATTGAATCTTTATACACCATACAGGAGTCTCTGGGTGCTACCAACAACAAGAGCTATACATAGGACAGGCTCGGGAGAGAACTTGTTTTACACCTGAACAGATGAAAAATGCTGCTTCATTTGACTTTCTGCCTTTTGTGGCTAGGTCCAATAATGGCATACCAAAAAGAAACAAAAACAGGACTAGTAGAGATGGGAAGATAAAAATAGCCAACCTCATTTATTACACAAATTTACACCCACCAATTTACGTACGTTAGCGTATTCCTATGTTCACTATTTGCTGATTGCAATGGATTTATCATAAAAGCCATAGACATGATTGCACCAATAAAATGCAAAGACATTAAAAGTTCATAGGCATCACAAGACTAAGTTATAGAATAAAGAAATTGTCTTGCTTAAATCCCGGTTACGCAGGCACAGAAACATTATAGTAAGTCCATGCTTTTGGGAGCATACAATGAATTTAAAGGATGAACAAAGAAGACAGGAAAAGGATATTGTTCCACCAAAATGCCATATTTGCCAGAATTATTCAGGGGACCGAAGACCATGGGCCCGAGTCACAAAAGTAATCTGAGACAAAATCCTAACTTTACGACTTTCGGTATTCACAGAAGGCATTTAGGAGTACTTAAGTTAGGATTTTGTCTCACTTAAACTTAAGTTTTGGTCTTAAGTTAAACTTAAGACAAACTTAAGTTTAACTGAGACAAAATCCTAGTCGTAAAGTTAGGATTTGAAATAAGGTCCTGTGCACGCGTGTTAGAATAATGGTTTAAGTGTACCAGATAAGTCATGGAACAAATATCAAGCATTCCTTGTTTTTTGAAATAATGGAGGTCGACATCAAGTGTATCATGTGCATCGATTTTTTATGTTAATCCAGATCAATACAGAATGAAAACAAACCAGCCGACACGTGTTTCGTCACAACGTGGTACAATTGTGACTCTTCAGGGCTGTATGTTAGTCGTAGCGGTTCAGTAAGCGCTAAGCTGGTGATACATCCAACCCGGTCGCAGCACGGGTTTTAATAAAAGGAAAAGGGCGGAAGGGTGAAGGGCATCCTTCCATGTGTCCCCCAGGTCTGCGGGGAACCAGTGAAAGACGGGTAAGTCTTTGGCTAGAAAGCGGTCTGTGTACCAGGATCTCGTGTACGAGATTGGTGGATTCTTCTCCAGAGTTTAGGAAAAAAAGCCTAGTCGTAAAGTTAGGATTTTGTCTCAGATTACTTTTGTGAATCGGGCCCCATGCCTGCACTGTTTCAGCTCTCTGAGAAAATTATGAATCCTCGACAATCGACCAAGATCTGACCATCGACCCACATTGTCTGTGACATGTTATAGGCATTCTGTCTGCGTCAGATGGATGCATGCGATAATGCACAATCTTGAAGTTGGCTCATTCACTCCCAACCACTCTGGTGTGGTACCCAGTACTGAGCCAAACAATTGTCAAACTCTTCTTCATACATTCAGTAACTAGAGATGCGAGCAATCATCAACATATCTATTCAATAGAAATATTGCCTCTCCGTACAAAGATGATAATAAGTTAATTATCAATTAAATCATATCACAAAGATGAAGAGATCGCCCATGCATCTACATGATAGAGTTACAGGTGACAGTCAGAAAATTACCATTGAACACATTCATTAGAATATCATCAGCGGTGAGTCAGCACATCATCAATTTATCCATTCATTGCATCAATGTATCGAACACATTCATGAACGGTACTTCCACTGGAGAAACAGGATATCATTGAAGTGAACAACCAAAAGAGATACAGGTAATCAGAGATATACACCCAAAGGGGATACAGGGGATCAGAGATATACACCCAAAGGGGATACAGGTGTTCAGAGATAAACACCCAGAGGGGATACAGGTGATCAGAGATTTACACCCAGAAGGGATACAGGTGATCAGAGGTATACACCCAAAGGGGATACAGGGGATCAGAGATATACCCCCAAAGGGGATACAGGTGATCAGACATATACACCCAAAGGGGATACAGGTGATCAGTGATATATACCCAAAGGGGATACAGGTGATCAGAGATATACACCCAGCGGTGAATCAGGTGATCAGAGATATACACCCAAAGGGAATACAGGGGATCAGAGATATACCCAAAGGGGATACAGGTGATCAGACATATACAACCAAAGGGGATATAGGTGATCAGTGATATATACCCAAAGGGGATACAGGTGATCAGAGATAAACACCCAGCAGAGAATCAGGTGATCAGATATATACACCCAAAGGGGATACAGGGTATCAGAGATATACATCCAAAGGGGATACAGGGGATCAGAGATATACACCCAAGGGGGATACAGGGGATCAGAGATATACACCCAAAGGGGATACAGGTGATCAGACATATACACCCAAAGTGGATACAGGTGATCAGAGATATACATTAACCCTGGGCGTAGTTGGCGTAGCAAGGCTACGCGGAGGTCCACGGAGTTGCGAACAAACTCCGTGGAACTCCGCCACCAGCCTCCACCCCCCCATTAACTATAAATTCTGCATTAATTAAAAGTAAATTAAAAACCACTTACCTGTACTGCGGCGTCCCCAGGCTGCCCTCCTCCTCTTCCTCGCGTCTGGGTAATCCTTGCAAAAACTGCGCATACGTGGGTGCGCGCGAATTCGCAGTTTTCGCAAGGATTACCCAGATGGCGAGGAAGAGGGCAGCCTGGGGACGCCGCAGTGCAGGTAAGTGGTTTTTAATTTACTTTTAATTAATGTAGAATTAATTGTTAATAGGGGGGGTGGAGGCAGGGGCTTGCCAACTCCACTCCGTTGCAGAGCGTGCGGAGATTTGCCTTTTCTGGGTTCTCCGCGGAATGCGAAGTAGGCTAATCTCTGCACACATAGCGGGCGGAGCAGAAGTCTCCGCCCGCAGCTAATATACACCCACAGGGAATACAGGCAATCATCAATGAAAATATACAGTGGAACTACAGGTGATCAGAGATAAACACCCAAAGGGGATACAGGTGATCAGACATATACACCCACAGGAAATTCAGGTGATCGAGAGACATACGCCCAAAGAAAATACAGGCAATCATCAATGAAAAGACAAAGTGGAGATACAGGTGATCAGAGATATACACCCAAAGGGGATACAGGTGATCAGAGATATACACCCACAAGAAATTCAGGTGATCGAGAAACATACGCCAAAAGGGGATGCATCTGTTTATCAGTGGAAACACCCAGTTTGGATGCTGGGGATCAGAGATATATAGCCAAACGGAATACAGATGACCATCAATGGGAACACCCGGTGTAGATACAGGTGATGAAAGAAATTCACCCAAAGGGGATACAGGTGATCATCAGTGGAAACACCCATTAGAGATACAGGTAATCACCAATGGAGACATTTAATGGGGATACTGGTGATTATCGAAGTGTGCACACAAAGGAGATCAGGTGATCATGTATGGGAACACCCAATGAAGAGATGGCAAGTAATGTATAAACACAATGGAGATACAAGTGATCATCTATGAAATCACCTAAAGGTGATACAGGTGATTATTGGGGGAAACACCCAATGGCTATACGGGCGACCATCATTGAAGCACTGATGGAGACACAGGTGATCATGAATGGAAACATCCAATGTAGATACAGGTGATCATGAATGGAAACACTCAATGTAGATACAGGTGATCATGAATGGAAACACCCAATGAATAGATGGCCAGTAATGTATAAACGCAAAGGAGAAACAAGTGATCATCTATGAAATCACCTAAAAGTGATACAGGTGATTATCGGGGGAAACACCCAATGGCTATACGGGTGATCATCATTGAAAGCACTGATGAAGACACAGGTGATCATTGATGAATGACTCAATGTAGTTACAGGTGATCATGAATGGAAACACCCAATGTAGATTCAGGTTATCATGAATGGAAACACTCAATGTAGTTACAGGTGATCATGAATGGAAACACTCAGCGTAGATACAGGTGATCATGAATGGAAACACTCAATGTAGTTACAGGTAATCATGAATGGAAACACTCAATGTAGATACAGGTGATCATGAATGGAAACACTCAATGTAGTTACAGGTGATCATGAATGGAAACACTCAGCGTAGATACAGGTGATCATGAATGGAAACACTCAATGTAGTTACAGGTAATCATGAATGGAAACACTCAATGTAGATACAGGTGATCATGAATGGAAACACTCAATGTAGTTACAGGTAATCATGAATGGAAACACTCAATGTAGATACAGGTGATCATGAATGGAAACACTCAATGTAGTTACAGGTGATGGTAGTTGGAGACAACCAATGCAAAACTCAAAGATACACATCATGGTGTAGAGACACTTAACCATGGTTCCTCCTCTCATAGGGGCGCAGAGTTGGCTGCGTTCTTAAGTTCACATGATTTGGTTAACGTTATGGACCAGATGGGCTCCAGCACACGCCATTAACTATCAGCCTCCGACATTCAGAGGTAGGGGTCATTCCTCTACAATAGATTTTGTTTTTATTTCTTCTGTGTTTCTGGATTACTTAACGGGCGCAGAGGTTATCATCACGATCTATGGGGATCACTACCACATCAAATTAGCATTGAAATTGGCACCACGACCCATGTTTCCAGCTGAATGTGGGGCTAAGGACCTAATGCCATCCACCGATAATTTAAGATTAATATGGAGGGGCGTTGATAGTGACGATCTGTTTAAGTTACTAGTGAAGGATAATCTGCCCCTCATTAACTCATGTCTGTTATTCAAAACTCCGCACCTAGAGGTAGTCAATGATTTCTCTAAACTTTGTATGGTCATCAAAACCTTACTGTTGAAGCCCGCTTCTTTGAGGAAGCAGGGCCCCAGTTGGTTTGATGGCAAATGTTCATTGGCGAATAGGAACCTACGTAGGGCCCTTTCAGCCAAACCCAGGTGTGCCCCAGATGTGAAATTGGCAAGGCAGAATTATAATGCAGCGGTTAGCATTAGGAAGGGAGTACTCCTAAACATTCATTGGGAAACCCTATCTCAGGCAGCCACAAATAAAAAGGGCAAAATGTTTTGGTCTGCTGTAAGGGATCTCCGATCCACAGAACAGTTACTAACCCACATCAGCTGCACCATATTCAGTGAATCTTGGGTAAACCACTTTTCTAATATTTATGCCACTTCTTCATCGGAGATGGACCTGTAATAATTTGGCCCATCCGCCGGCATCCAGATAACACTCCCCGAAGTAGAGGAAGCTATTCATCACAGCATCGGGAATAAGGCCCCCGGCCCAGATGGGTTGCCAATAGATTTAATCAAATTATACCCTGGATTTCTGGGCCCCGCTCCTTTTGAATGTTTTTAACAATTTAATGCATGCCCCGCTACCTAGCACCTGGGCAAAGAGCATTATTGTCCCAATATTTAAAAATGGGGATCAGTCTCAGCTTAGCACTTATAGGCCGAGCTCATTGATTGATAATACCCTTAATATTTTGGGCAGAGTTTTATACAAAAAGATCCTGGAATGGTCAGAGGAGTGTAGTATTCTAGAGCCTTGCCCGTTAGGTTTCCGTAGCAAGGTTGGTACTAATGAACAATGCCTTAATCTCAACCTTGTAATTAGGAAGTGTACTATCGCTCGGAATTCCCCGGTCTATTTGGCCTTTATGGATCTGTCCTCAGCATTTGACCTTGTGAACAGGTCAAGGCTGTGGGCTATCCTACTGGCCTATGGGCTGGATGAGCCACTGGTTCATTTTCTGGCATATCTCCATAAAGACCTTGAGGCTCAGGTGAGGATAGGTAGTGGGGGAGAGGTTTAGGGAGCCATTAAGGTCGGAAGGGGGGTCAGGCAGGGATGTGTCCTGGCCCCCCTCCTTTTAATTATTTATATTAATGGCCTAAATAAGTCACTGGTATCTATGACCCAAGATGTCCCCATGATTCTCGGGAAACCTCTTCCTGTACTACTTTACGCAGATGATGCAGTTCTTATAGGCCGCACTCCTAATTCTCTACGTATCCTAGTACAGTCCTTTGTTAAATTCATGGATAGTTTTGACTTGTACATAAATTTAAAAAAAACATTTTTAATGTCCTGTGGCCCTAGAAAACGCCAGCTTAGTTCTATTGTTGCTTGCAATCAAAAATTGAGAAGCACCTGTAAATTCCCTTATCTCGGAGTAGTCTTTGCTGCGAACGGCTCCTGGGCTGAGCATCTTACTCACTCCGGGAGCAAGTTCTCAAAGACTATTAATTCTATTTTCAGTTTTCCCCGCCCAAAGAACACAGGTGCTATTTTAGCTATTTTAAAAAATTTAAAATTACAATGTGTCCCTGTGGCTACGTACGGAGCTGAGATTTGGGGCACCGCAGATGGTTCCTGCATTCAGCAGGAAGAAAACCGGTTTTGTAGAAAGCTGTTGAGTATCCCAATCTCGACCCCACAATACATTTGCCACAGGGAATTGAATTTAAATTATATATCTGATTTTATACGCGCTGCATTTTCTTAAATCCTAGTAAAACAGAAACTGTAAATAAAAGAGAACTTAGAAGCGCTCTTTATTCGTTATATAGCACCGTAAGAACTGTCGGAATCAAATTAACCTACTTTTTCCATTTACATGGCTTACGAACGGCACTGCTCCCCCCTACCAAATTATCTCACCTTACCTATGAGTCGGTGGGAAAGGAGCCTGAGGGCTGGGACAGTTAAATTTGCTTTGTGTTTCCCATTGGGTTATCATCCGAAACTTGATTCACTATCCTGCCCATGTGACGGGGTGAGTGGCCAATCAATTCAACACTTTTTGTTTTTCTGCAAATATTACATGAAATATATCAAGTGGCTTCTTCTCTCATTTTTTAATAAGAGCAGGCCTATTAGTTTGGTTTCTGCTTATTCATGTATGCTTGCCTTGGCTGATGAAGAACTGGTTTTTCGTCTAAGCACATTTTTGTGAATTGCCACCAGGGCGCGTAAGACAATGTCTAATCACTGACTTTTATTCACGCACGGACAGTTCATAGCCATTGAATGGATTGGTTTTTATATATTAGTGATTTATTTATTATTGAGGACTCTTGTTTTATTCTGTCATCCAAATTTTATGATACTGTGTTTATACAATAGTAATTCTAACTATTATGTATTGTTACTTTTTTCTGTCATTTTTAACCATTGTCGTACTTTTATGGATACTATGTTTATCCGAATAACGTTTTGTGAACTGAACTGAATGTAAACACCCAATGTAGATACAGGTGATCATGAATGGAAACACTCAATGTAGTTACAGGTGATCATGAATGGAAACACCCAATGAAGAAATGGCAAGTAATGTATAAACGCAAAGGAGATACAAGTGATCATCTATGAAATCACCTAAAAGTGATACAGGTGATTATCGGGGGGAAACACCCAAAGGCTATACGGGCGATCATCATTGAAAGCACTGATGGAGACACAGGTGATCATTGATGAATGACTCAATGTAGTTACAGGTGATCATGAATGGAAACACTCAATTTAGTTACAGGTGATCATGAATGGAAACACTCAATGTAGTTACAGGTGATCATGAATGGAAACACTCAATGTAGATACAGGTGATCATGAATGGAAACACTCAATGTAGTTACAGGTGATCATGAATGGAAACACTCAATGTAGACACAGGTGATCATGAATGGAAACACTCAATGCAGACACAGGTGATCATGAATGGAAACACTCAATGTAGTTACAGGTGATGGTAGTTGGAGACAACCAATGGAGTTATATGTGATAATCAATGGAAACACCCACTAGAGATACAGATGATCACCAATGGAAACAGCCAATGGAAAAGCAGATGATCGTTGATGTATACACCCAAACGGGAATAGGAGGCCATTAAATAATCAATTCAATGGAGATTTAAGAGATCAAAAGTGTATTCATGTAATTGAAATTAATGATAGTCATTTAAATCATTCAAGAGATCATCAATGAATCCAATCAATGGTGATAAAAAACTAATCAATGCAACCAAATTCCATAGATAATAGTCCAATTTATCCCTTCATTGGGCATATTTGAGATAATCAAACATAGACTTTCGATCAAGTTAAAAAGATCATGAGTGTACAATTTAATTATATTGAATCTCATAAATGAACGTGAAGGTTAGAAATCACCATATCTGGCTACAAAGTCCATAACTGCTCACTTGCTGATAAAAGGAGAAGACTGCCATCAATTGCCTTAATTTAGAAGCATAGGAAGACCAATTATTTCTGCACTACAGATCCAACAAAAAAAGATAGCAATAAAGCCAGTAAAAGAGAATACCTAGTAGATAATAAGACCCATAGCTGGTGATATTACATTTTTGAGGTACTAAAATGAATTTGGAGTTCGTAGGCATTAGGATCTTTCATGTTTATAGGAAACGATGTGTATGACCCTGATGCTAATCCTAAGCTTCTGTACCAAAAGAGATATGTGGCCACGGCTTTGGAATGAGGCTCAGAAGCCAGTGCTCTCTTTTGGGGAAAATAGGATATGAATTGAATGAGAAAACAAGCGGTGTCTTTATGGGGTCACCAAGTCATATCAAGTCAGGCGTGGGCTAACAGGTCAATTCTATCATGCTAAGATTCATGCACTTCAAGTGCAAAACACAAATCAAGATAATGCAAGGTGGTACTGGGAATCCCTTCCACAACTTGGAGAATCTGTAGCACTGGAGGCGATGGACATGTGCAGGTGAAATACGTTGAGAGAGGGGAATGCTAACTAATGCCAGTAGTAGACCAGGCCGCAGCAAGGAATACACGAAGAAGCCAGCTCAGTTCAGAAATCGAAGGAATCACAAACACATGAGTAATTACAGGAAAAGGGAGAAAACAGGGACGGAAGATGTGGAGAAGGAAACTGGTAGCCAAAAGTTGGGCAGACTAAGAGCCGAGGAACCGTACAGCTACACAGTTGCAGTGCAACTGACAAGCTCTATTGTCCATTACTACATTTCCCTGGAAGCACCCGCCTTCCCTCTAAGCCTGTCTCTGATTTGGTCAGTGGCTTATCTGACCCTGATGTCTCACCTAAACCTTGCCTGCACCAGCTGCCACTTTCCTGCCTATCACAGTCTCCACTCCATGTGCTTTTCCTTCCTGGTGCTTTCTCTTACTGCTTCCTTGGAGATCAAAGTGTTGTTTAAATCTGCTTTTCTGAGGACCTCTACCAATGACTCCTGACAATAGGATAATTACGCTACAGAAGACAGCAGGCAACATAATCAAAATATGAATCTTATTTTTCTTGTATCTGCAAATTGGTGATTTTTACAGTATACTGGTCTTATTTTGACTTTGGTGGATGGCTTCCTCCATCACAACTGTGACTGATGCCCCGTCCTCCGCGTTGGAGGTGCACTCTAGGCCATGGCACTTGTAATACAGCGGATGGGATATCTGTCACCTGGTGGCAGGGTTTCCCATTCACGAAAGTAGGCTCTTGGTCTTGGTTTAGAGCAGTTTCTTCAACCCATGACAAAACATCACCTCTGATTTATCAAAGTGCAGTTCACAGGGCTCAATATTTGAATCCCTGGTCATACATTCATGATAAGCATTCCTCTCAGTCGTTAATGAAAGGTTTTGAAGGAATCTAAGTTAAGGATCCACGAGGCCATTCATCAATTAAGCCATAATATCAGGGCTAATGTGTGATGGAGAAAATAGGGCGAAGCGTCAGATTAGGGGTATTTTGACACCCATTTCGGGTTCCACTACAAATAATGTATGTCTCAAAACTGCAACTAGTAAACATCTTCCCCTTAAGCTGAGTCTGGTGGCTTTGTGGACTAATACGTCCATTATAGGGACCTGCGTTTGAACTTATGGTCACAGGTTCAAATCCTGGCGGGTACAATCAGCCTTTTCATCCTTCTGAGGTCGATAAAATGAGTACCATTGAGTTGGGTAACAATCAACATCTTTTATCCAGCACCAAGATGCCCACGGGTGAACGTGCGCTTTACAAATAGACATGTGATGATTCTTAAAATAAATATTTGGTTTGCTGTATGTAGTTCTAGACTAGGCCTAAGGGATAGGTTTACAGCAGCTCATAAATTGCCGAAATAAAATGCTCTGGCTATAATGAAAGATTTTCATCTTTATAACTAAGTTGGTTTGGACCTTTAAACTCTTTCTATCTGGACAGTATTGTTTACTATCTGCTGTAGAAACACCAAACACATATTTACTTAGGAAAGAAAGCTCCCAAGGATTCTCTTAGGACCCATGTTTACTGTGCGGGTCAGTTTGTATAGGCCTCATGGGTGTTCATTCACAGCTCACATCAAGACTGTGGCCCCATCGTCCAGCTTGTATTCACAAATGTGTGTGGGAAACACCAGTCTGAGTGACAAGATATGTCTGAAAGAGTAGTTGGGGTAAAAGAAAAACACCTATTTTTTGTAAACCACATTCTGAGATTCAATGCTGCTTTACCTTGGAGGAAATGGTATCTCTCAGATGCCCAGAAAGCGAAAAATTAGGACTAATAGGGAATTTTCACATGAACAAATGTATACATGTATATTTTCCCATGTATCACTAGTATTCGTAACAGAATTCGAGAAACACTCAAGGAAAAACTACTAGATCTGCAGCTTTATGGGACTACTCAGTAATGTTATGTTATGTTAAAATATTTGTGAAGCGCATGGCTGCCCCAGCAACGGGGCGTTCCCGCGCTAGTCTCAGAAAGGACGGCACTAGAAGGTATGCAGAGAATTAAGCCGAGAATAGCCAGGTCTTCACTGCCCTTCTGTAAGCCCAGTGATTCTGAATGCTCCTGATGGACAGAGGAAGTGCGTTCCAGAGGGCAGAAGCTTTGGCACAAAAAGAGTTCCCTGCTGCTCTCGCTCTTCTGACACGAGGGACACAAGCCAGATAAAGATTAGCTGATCACAGGGCAGGCAAGCGGACCTATGGGGTGAAGCAGATTGGATAGAATAGAAGGCCCCTGAGAGGTAAGGATTTTATGTGCAATGCATAGAACCTTGAAGTGAATTCTCTTATCCGCAGGGAGCCAGTGCAGCCTGTGGATGAAGCTGGAAACTGAGCAGAGCTTAGGAACGGAAAATAAAAGTTCTGCCGCAGAGTTCTGGGCCAGCTGAAGTCTTTTGGTCACTGTCTTATTAAGACCCATCTACTCAGAAAAAAAGCAAGCTTTTCTACTCTGGACGTAGGAGTAAACTTACAGTATTAAATGCCTGACTCCATTCTGTGCGTCAGACCCACATTGGAAAATTTTAAATAATCTATATAGATCCAAAGTATCACCAATAGAAAGAGGCATCAGTGTTTTTCATGATCACTATTCGACCTTCTTAGACAATCTTTTTACATTGAGTGAAGTATAACCTGGAATAAAGCCATATAATTGCCAAAGACTCCCAGATAGGAGGGTCTTCTTGTTGCTTTTAGGATGCATCATTTGTATTTGAAGTTTTACAACTTTTACAGCCATGATGACATCAATACATGAACATGATAACAATCATCTTCTGGCCATACATGATCAATTAGTTTCATACAGTGACAGCAGTTGTAAAGTGTTTATTAACATTTGGGAGTTATATTGAGGTAAGATGCCGTATTTATTAGAGTCACAATATTCTCTAATGCAAGACTTGGTGCTTATTTTGCATGTACTCCCATAAGTCCCATATGATTCCCAATGTATTTTTAGTTGATTTCTTGATGATATTCCAAATTAACTGACAAATTCTAAGATGCCCAATGGCCATCATTTAGAATTCTCTAACGTATAAACCTACCCTGTTTCTCCACCGAAAGCTATAATCAGACTACACTCCAGCCCACCTCACACATATCCCCTATGCATTTGATCCTTTTATACTAGATCACACCCACTCAATGCACCATCTCCTCAAAAGGAAAGAGACGCAACAACAAAAAAAACACTTGTTCTTAAACGCAAGGTACATAAACAAAAAACAGTTCAACATAGTTATCTACTCTCAGAAACCACACCTGACTTCAACTTCATTACAGAAACATACCTAAGCGAAGGCTCGTGCCCACATGCGGAGAAGCCATCCTATCTGAATTTGTCTCCATCAACAAATATCGTTTAAGCAAAATTGAATGAGGCCAGAGTCATCCATAGAAATTATCTCATAATAACAGACATTGAAAACTTCACCTTGAACAAATGCCAATCCTTGCTTGCAAGCTGTCGTCCCACTCCAACTCTCACCTGTTAATTTCTCTTGATATATAGATCACCACCCAGCAATTCAAATTTCAAAGATGTCTTACAGTGACCAAGACTCATATGAACCATCCGACCCATACATTCTAGGAGACCTCAACACATGGTCTGATGAGAATAGTCAAACTACAACCACAGCCATCACAGTCAGTCTTGAGGTAATTCTGGTCCAACTCACTCCAATAGACACAATCTGGATGTCATATTTGCCCCTTGGAGGAGGCCACAGTGACAGACATTTAAACAGGAGCAACCAAAACATCATCGCCTTCAATATAAATTCACCTATCAACGACACCACTTCAAAATACAAAAAATCACCAACAACAAACAGTTATACAGGTAATGGAAAATATTAGACCTCCACAAACTCAACTCCTGTGCCAAAAGAACCCCAATAAATATGCAACCCCTAGATATACACACCTTCTGCAACTAGTTCTCAACTGCATTAATGGATTAATGACCACATCTAAAGACTGAAAACACAACTCAACGTACTACAGCCTAATACAACTATACTTTATGTGAATAATTGAAGCTGGCTGGCCTTCTAAAGAACTCCAACAGATTCTAACATAATACCACAATCCGGAGTGCTATAACACAGAAACAACAGAATCACAAATCTTTGTGACAAAATATCCAAGTAATTGGTCTCAAACATTTAAAAAATACAAAAGACTTCAAGAAGGATATACGTAACACCCCCAACACATGCCTCAACCATCATAGAAAGACACAAAGCAATTGTCCACCAGTAAGTGTATGCAATACCCTCTAAGAAAAAGATTTCTTCAGCATTTTCATCGTAATTAGACCATCAAGAACAATTTCAGTCAGCACCTCCAGCAATCTTTAAAGATACCCTTAGCACAACCAGTGCAGATGGCTACAAGCTTACTCACCTTAGTCCTTGGAACTGAGGGCCACAGGTACTGTCTATTTTTGAGGTTGCAAGCAACTGAATCAGTATATGGAACGACATAAAATGGATTTTCAAAAATATAAATCTCATTTTAGGAGTCAATACAGTTTTAGCAACTCTTAAAATGGGATTACGAATGGATAACGATTTGGTATTTGGCAGGGTGGTGTAGTAGGCATCCTTTCCAAATGCTGAATTGGGTTGAGATGTATCAATATTTTGCAAGTGAAATCTGGTTGCAAAACATACAAAAATTACTTACTCCAGAGAAAGAGATATAAGTCATTTGCAAAATGAAAAGATCCATATGAGACTACTTCCTATTTGTGAAAATTATAAAAAAGTTTTATGAAAAAGTAAACTTTTTTTTTAAACACAGCCCTGTTTTCTTTAAGGAAAATGAGTTGCATTTAAAAAACATATATTGAAAGGTGGCATGCTGAAACTTTCAGGCCACCATCACCGCGATGACCAGCAATTGGAGTGAATTGCAACTTGTGACCTACCTCACGAATATTAATGAGAACTATGCAGCTGTCTTTTAAGTTCAGCCTGCGGCACAGTACCCATCGAGTGAGTGTGACTATAGGCGTATGCCGCCGTCTGTCCTTTTGGAGTATTACTATATACTTAGTGAGAGCATCAATTTGTGATCCACAAACCAAGGGCAAGTAGGCCTGTTTGCATGTTCTATCTTAAGTGTTGTCTTAAGTGTTCAGACTCCCAGGTATGACTTAACACCAAGACTACATCCAAAGGGGCATACTTCCCTGTCTTTACGAAAACCCCAGGCCCATAGTAGCCTAACCACGAGAGCTGAAACATGTCAATGTTTGACAGGGTGTAACACCACTTTATCCTCTTGAAACACCACCCTCAGCGGCTTTTAAGCATACTGAAGGGGCCCAATTTTAAAGGGATACTGGGATGTCCTTTGGTATTTTTATTTCATACCAATAGATCCCATCTGATAAATATCATAAGTGCTCCCTGGAATATAATACTTCCCATCCTAATTTATAGGGACCAGGATAAACCCCGATGATTAAGCAGGATACTGATAGAGTGTTTGATGGTTTACAATAAAATCCACTGAGGAGTTCCCATAGGTTTGAGCTCAACGGGCAATGATCCAGTATTGAGGGTTATAGGCTACCTATAAGTAGTATATATTAATGAGATAAGTCACTTGGCCACGAATCCTTTCTGTCCTGAGTTGAAAACCTCTTACATTAGACAACACCTCAAAAAGAAAAACCTCAACCCATCCGAACCACTAAATTACAGACCAATAGCTAATGGCCCCTTCCTGAGTATAATATTTGAGAGAACAACTTTCACTCCACTTTGCAAGTTCACAAGAGAAAATGATTTGAGGTTAAATCAATAATCTGGCTTTAGATCAGGCAGAGGCCTAGACTAAGCCATCACATCCATTTGGAATGACCTAATACTCACAGTGGACAAGAACGGACTGGCCGCCCTATTGCTTCCTACACCTATCAGCGATATTTGACACTGTCCACCACCACACGCTATTACAAAGACTCCATCAACTCAGTATACGTGAAAGTGCGCTAAAATTGATTGCTTTCTACCCCAGAGACAGACGAAGCGTGCTATACCTACCATCTTCCGCATCAGTTCCTTATACTCAACAATGTGATTTTCCACAGGGGTCCATCACATCTTCTATAATATTCAACATCTTCCTGATATGCTTACCAGACCTGATTAGCTCTTTCAACCTCACTTGTTACAACAATGCAGATGATATGCAAATAATTGTAAAAATGGATGACCCTGAAGACCTTCACGACTCCAAACGTGACAACCGCCTTAATGCCATAAATGCATAGATGAGGAGTAACCACAAAGACAACACCACAAACACAGAGATCATGATCCCTGGACAATGGGACAAATACCTCCATATGGAACCTGATGCCCCTCCAATGACATTAAGATAATTCTGAAACCTAGGGGTAACCATGAATTCAGACCGATCCTTCATACCTATGTCAACAATTAACAAAGAGTGCCTTCTGCACAACGAAAACATTGCTTTCCATCTTCCCATATCTTGCATCTCAGCAAAAGCTACAAGCTCATACTCGTACAAGAATGACTCTGCCAACAAACTATACCTTGGAGCCCCCACTTTCATCATACACAAAATACAACCGATTGACAGAATATTGTCTACATCTATTTGGAATAATAAAGATCCAACAATTGTTTTTATTATACTTGTATCCTATAAGGTGAGTGTTGTCAATATTTTGCATGTCGGGGACACACTATTAGCCACTCACTTTCCCTGTACTTCCAGTCCTACTAGGACTTTTAAGGCCCAACTTTAAAATCACTCCCTTAGAATTTACTCTTAACAACAGGGTACATTAATATTTTTGTGGAAATAACAAATTACTACAGAAGTAATCTTGGAAAAATGTAACAGATGCAATTTAACCAGTATTTTCATAATTCTTTCATGAATTCCTAGTGGCTCAAATGTGAATACTTTTTGCATGTTTACGAGTAGTTGGTTTACATTTATTCAAGTGTAAAAATTCTACCCCGGAGCAATTGCACTTGTTAATTTTTTATTCTAAGGGAAAAATATGCTTTCTCTGATGAAAAACCTTCCTCTATTTACGCAACAATTTCGAAGTGTTCTCTATCCATCCTGCCCTTGATGCAGATTTACTCCTGTGCTTGGTAGGAGTAAAACACCAAGTATATCCAGGTTGGGAATGTGCCAAAATCCCCACAAACTCACAGGAAATAATGTATTTTTGACACATACGATCTTCAAAGTATCAATCAAAAGACACAAGATATCATCAGTCTGTCTGCTCGACTGAGATACAGCATTATGAACACACCCACTCGATGTACTAATTCAATGGGGACATTAGGAAATATAGAGGTCATCAGTGTATCAATTGATTTGACATATCTGAGATAATGAATGCATTTATTTAATAGAGTTAAATTAATCAAGAAGTGTATCTAGCGAAGATTCAAGATGTTGAATGTGTTCAGTCAATGAAGAAATTGAGAGAGATAAACATATTCAGGCAGTGGGGCAAATATGTATGTTGCCTGTCAAAATATACTGGAGTTCATCAGTTTGGAGACAGACAGATCAACATTGTTTGCATCATTTTGCAACGTCACATTATTAATGGATCCATTTGATAGAGTGATAGAAGATCATCAATTAATTGATTCTGTGGAGCTATAGAGTATAGATAATGAGTCCAACTAATGGTGAGATAGAAGATCGTCATTAACCAATCAAGTGGAAATACAGGAAGGCATCACTGTATTCATTCATTGCGGCACGTGATACTATTAGTAACAGTGCTACTAGAACGCACCCGAGCAGTCGGGTACCAATTTGAAGACAATACAAGAGGTTGACAATGTATCCATTCAGCAATGTACTAATTCAAAACAAATAAAGAAGCAATCAAGATATCCATGTATTTGAGAAACACTGGATCATTAATGTATACTTTGGTAGAGAGACAGAAGATTATCAATTAGCCCATACGGCAGAATATCAACATGTGGACTGATCCGTAAAGCAGAAGATTGTCAATAAATCCATTCAATTGAGGCACAGAAGATAATCAAGGTATCCACAGAGTTAGAAAATATTCAATATATCCAATAAATATAAAAAAAAACATTATCAAAGGATTCATTCAAAATGTAGTATACTATCCATGAATCAATTCTATTGAGCCACAGGAGGCCATTAATGTAGTTATTCAACAGAAATGAATGAATCAGTTTATCCGTACAAGATATGTGCTGCAAGTCATTAATTCAATAAATATATGGATTTCAGCAATGTGCCATGTTATGAGTAAAGGACACCATCAATGGGATCAGCAATGTACCATTGTATTTCATATAAGGGAGACAATCATTATATGTTATATACAGATACACACCCACATACATCCACAGGATCGGTGGCATTTGACACTGTCCACCACCACACGCTATTACAAAGACTCTATCCACTTTGAAAGTGCTCCTTATCTCCTTCTTATCTCAGAGAAGACAAAGCTTGTTATTCCTACCACCTTTCACATCAGCTCCTCATGCACAATATATTCACATATATGCATGCACACATCACACATACATATATATGTATACATATATATATCTATTCCAATCGCAAACGCTCACACATGTGAAGACGCCACACTCAACGTCAAGTTTTAACCCTTTTATTCAGTTGGCAGCAGCAAATCTGGGACCAGCTTACACAGTGAAAATGACGCCAATGTCTGCCATACGCGTTTCAGAAAAGTTCCTTGTTCACTGGCTTGGCGTGTTCAGGGAGCAGAAACAAGGTGCAATGTTCGTTTCTTTTATTTCAGGTGTTTCTAATCCCGCCCCACTGGGCGTGTACTTGCAATGCACGGTGGTACTCGTAGTTCATGTCACGATGATATTCAAGATCAGGTAGGTGTTCTTAGTTCGCAATGCTGTTCCACTCTGCCTTCCACTAAGTAGTATCCGTTGGGCCACTGTGGTTTGCGGGATCAGATGGCTGCTTCACTTGCGCCTTGCTGAATGGGTGCGTTGTTCCTAACGGTGCCTCTCCATCGAAGCACACGGACCTGCACTGCTGCAGGGGGGCAATCTTCGTGGCCAGAGCGGGCCACAATATATTCCAATCGCAAGCGCTCACACATGTGAAGACGCCACACTCAACGTCAAGTTTTAACCCTTTTATTCAGTTGGCAGCAAAAAATCTGGGACCAGCTTACACAGTGAAAATGATGCCAATGTCTGCCATACGTGTATCAGAAAAGTTCCTTGTTCACTGGTTTGGCGTGTTCAGGAGGCAGAAACAAGGTGCAATGTTCGTTTCTTTTATTTCAGGTGTTTCTAATCCCGCCCCACTGGGCGTGTACTTGCAATGCACGGTGGTACTCGTAGTTCATGTCACGATGATATTCAAGATCAGGTAGGTATTCTTAGTTCGCAATGCCGTTCCACTCTGCCTTCCACTAAGTAGTATCCGTTGGGCCACTGTGGTTTGCGGGATCAGATGGCTGCTTCACTTGCGCCTTGCTGAATGGGTGCGTTGTTCCTAACGGTGCCTCTCCATCCAAGCACACGGACCTGCACTGCTGCAGGGGGGCAATCTTCGTGGCCAGAGCGGGCCACAATATATTCCAATCGCAAACGCTCACACATGTGAAGACGCCACACCCAACGTCAAGTTTTAACCCTTTTATTCAGTTGGCAGCAAAAAATCTGGGACCAGCTTACACAGTGAAAATGACGCCAATGTCTGCCATATGCGTCATTTTCACTGTGTAAGCTGGTCCCAGATTTGCTGCTGCCAACTGAATAAAAGGGTTAAAACTTGACGTTGGGTGTGGCGTCTTCACATGTGTGAGCGTTTGCGATTGGAATATATATATGAGAAAGCTAAAAACACATCTCTTTGGTTGATTGTCTCCTCACTTCCCCTTTGGTTCGCGCCGGGACACTCTCGAGTAGCCGAGCGTGTTACAAGTGGAAATAACATAACATAACATATATCTATAGATATATAGATAGATAGATAGACAGATAGACAGATAAACAGATAGATAGATAGATAGATAGATAGATAGATAGATAGATAGATAGATAGATAGATAGATAGATAGATAGATAGATAGATAGATAGATAGATAGATAGATAGATAGATAGATAGATAGATAGATAGATAGATAGATAGATAGATAGATAGATAGATAGATAGATAGATAGATAGATAGATAGATAGATAGATAGATAGATAGATCGATATAGATATACATAGTAGTGGCCGCCACTAGGTTATATAGTGGCGGTCACTACTAGGTAGTTATAGTTAGGTCTACTTTTCGATAGAAATAGCATTTTTGGTTTGCTAATAACTTTGGCCCCGTTTGATGAATCAGCAAGTTTATCAACCTCAGCTCCTTCCTGGTAAGTTTTGGGGTGATTAATCAAGCAGGGGAAAAGAAAAAAGGGGGTGTCCTAAAATATAAAATCCCCATGCATTTTCCATATACTTCTTTAAGATGGGCTACTGCAAAAACTGCTAAGCAGAATTACAATAAATTTGGCAAGAAGCTACATCTTGATCCACAGATTGTGCTTTTTGTAATTTGGTATTAATCCATTCAGTTGTTTTTGAGAAATTAAGGGTAGAATTTAATTGTATATTTTGGCAGTTGAGCTCCCGGGAATCCAGCAGGCATCCTGCGAGAGCGCAAAATCCAAAATAGAGTCTTGTGATTGGTTGAGAGGCCTGTTTTTCCTGTGAGCCTTCATGCTCTCGCAGGAGCGAGAGGGTCCCACTGACTAATATGCACACCCATTATCTGAGAGAGAGGTCTGAAAGGAGAGGCCAGTCCCATGACACACCGTATTATGTACACCTGTTATGCAAGAGAAGGGTCTCAGTGGAGAGACATGTCCCAGCACATGCCATACCATGCATAGTTGCTATTTGAGAGAGAGGTTTGAAAATACAGGGTAGGTACTCCCCATATATAGTATACACACCCATTATTCAACAGAGGAGTGAAGACACTAGTGCTTCTCATATGCTAATATTTCCTTACAGTTGTGTTGCAATCCTGCGAGACTCTCGCCAAAGTAGAGTGCAAGCTTAAGGGTATAAGGCTTGCCGCATGAGGGTCATGCGACTTTGCAAGACACTTGCAAGACCCACATTGAAAAAAACTGGGCCTGCCACAACGTGTTTATCGATCCTGCGAGAGTCTTACGAGATTGTATTGCGAGAAGTAGAAAAAGGACGAAGGCTCAACCAATAGTTACCATTCTTATGGCATGGTTTAAGAAATGCTGTGATGTGATGAATATATGACGTTGCAACTCAGTTGTTACAATGACCACGCATGCCATTACGTAGCAAGTCGTATCAACATCTTGCTGTAGGGGGCGCGCTGGACTTAGGAATAATATTAATTACTATTCTTACTACAGTTTGTGCAACAGCAGGGAAGATGTTGGATTTAAAATCCAACACATTTCCTGGTGTTGCACGTCCCCTACAGCAAGTCCTTTATACGACGTAATGGCATGCATGGTAACAACGCGGTCGTTGTAACGACCGCGTTGTGAAGGCATGCGTTGTGGAAACAGCATTGTAAACGCTGTTTCCTGATGTGATGGGTGCAGAACTAAAGATAGCTCAGCTTTTCCTTGGTGCTTTGGAGGAGAAGGAAGTCTGTTTTAGCAGAAGTGCATTCATGTGGAGCTGAAAGAGGCTGGTGTATTCATCTGCATTTAAGAAATAACTTCAAGTTCAGGTATTTAATAATATATTTTATAAACTTTGTTGTGAAGTGTCAATAAGTGTAGTAATGTTGGTAATTATTCGACACCATGTTTACATTGTGAAAAGCTGCTTGGGTAGGTGTAGATCTCTTAATATAGCTTTTGAGACGTAGACATTAGAATGTAGAATGATATCAGCAAGTATTGCAGATTGTGTTAAACAATGAGGTCTTCCAACTGTATGTACTTGTAGGTACAGGAGGCGGTGTTTCTTAAATATTAAAACAAAGAGTGTAATAATACAAGCTCTACTGTCCTCATGAACCTCATTCTATATATATTTTAGTCCTATGAGTTGTTTGAGTGGTAATATTGCTAGATTAAAACACTGTGGTGAGTGTTGGCCAAGGTGTGTCAATGTGTTACTTTATAAACTGTCATGGAAGTAGGGTTCATGGCATGTTATAATTTAATTGCAAAAATATGAAAAGAGACTGGTTTAGGGTGTGGAATTTTTCTGGAGAAAGGAATAACAAGTTACTGGTGCTCTAGATATATATTTGTGATTTGGGTGAAAAATGTATGAAAGCTTAGACAATATAGTGATGTATTACTGTTATGAATTATTGATTAGTATGTAACTTTTATCTTTTTTGTTATTTTGTCTTTTTTTGGAGGAAATGGAAAATTGCCTCTGAGGGGATAATTATCTGCTTAAATAAGCAGCAAAAAAAGCCTTGTTCACACAAAAAAGATTATTGTGCTGTTCAGTGTATTCAGGTTGGAAGGATGTAGAAACACCTGAACAGTTGTGTAGCTCAGGAGCATGAGCTAGCTCTGCACGAGCTAGGCTGAGAATTTCTTGCCTCCTAGCCTGTTATGATATACTAGGAAACTGAAGAGTCTTTGGCGAGCTGAGGTGGCTAAAAGACTGGAAAAGAAGTGTAACAAAAATTAAAATCCAGTAGGCAAATAAAGCAAAAAGGGGGATTCATGCCTGCTGATGGGCATCAGAATTTTTTTTTTATATATTATAAACTTGTTTAGTTTGTTAATATAGTTATTGTTGTTTTGTAATGTTGTTACATTGCTTTGTTGTAATGAAAATGTTTAACATTACTTTTGATTTCTTGGCTTAATACTTATTATACATTTCAATTGTATTATAGTATTGCAATATTCACTCAAACTGACAGTTCCATCTTCATGGACTGTGAATATGGTGCTGCATGTTTATGTATCTCTATGGTACTATGCATATCTTTTATCCTATAGAGAGTTGGAAATAGAGAAATCAATCATTTTGTTTTGCAGCTATGATGACTTGTCATGCAACAAGGAGGTGTCAGCACAGAGATCCGTGATGTCACCAATGATCTCATGTGAGATGCCATCAGTGATGTCATAAATGATGTCATAGAAACTGTCATGAGTGATATAATATAAGCAGTGCATTGCAGGGGCACAAGTTTTAGTTAGCGCTGCTAACTATGACTGCTGAATTTCTTTGCTTTTTAGTTCAAAACATTAATGTTGTCACTGAGATAATTCAGTTAATTGTAACGTTACATCAACCTTTGATTTTTTCAGTGAATTTCCCCCCCAAAAAAAATTACGATCTTTTTATCACATCTAACTATAACATTACTTTAACCTTTGTTTTTCTCCGGTGAATATTTTATATATAAATATATATATATATCTATATATCTATATATCTAGATGGCGGCAGAGCGCACAAACAAAATAAAATAATTTGGGTATACCTTATCGGAGTCCGTCCCCTTCTTGATCCAGGATTGAGCGGATCGTCTGAGGAAAGGTTGACTGCTATATATATATATATATATATATATATATATATATATATTGAGAGAGAGAGAGATAGAGAGAGAGAGATAAATATCCCACTGGCAATCACTAGTAGGTAGTTACAATAAGGACTTGATTTCTATTAAAAAGCTGTTTTCAGTTGCCTATATCTTTGGCGCTGGTTGATGAATCTTCACGAAGTTTTCCAAACATTCAACACTCATGTCAGCGTGTGTCAGGAAAGTTTTAGGGTGGCCTGTCAAGTGGCGGCTGAGAAAAAGGTTGTGTGTCCCAAAACGTGTTGCCCCCATGTCAATTAATTCCAATAGGACGTTTGAATAAGCCAACAGCCCGAACCACTGGCCAGAATTATACCAAATTTGGCAGTAAGCTAGGTTTTGGTCCGCAGATTAAGCTTTTTGTGATTTGGTGTAGATCCATTCGGTAGTTTTAGAGATGATTAACTGGAAAACAAATTTGTATTTATAGGGATGCGGACCCTCAGCGGATCCACACGTGGGGAATCCGCAGATTCACACGCCACAGCAAAGTCCTGATTGTGGCAACTATTTTGTTTGCTGGGGAAACAGTCCCCGGGGCTGAAAATGTATTTGCAAATTTAATGAAGGGTTCAGGTGAGATGTTTCCTGACCCCATGTACATGTTGTAAAAGAGGACTGAGCATGTATCCTGGGGTCAGAGATTAGGGGGAAAAAAATTGGGTCACTCACAATATGTGCGGATCCCTTGCGGGCCTCAGCGTGGCCCTCATGTAACTCCGTGGGGATTTGAGGATTTTACACGGCTGGAAACAAATATTTTTTTAGAACTTTTCTTGTCACAGCTACTCACACACCCATACAGATTACACACCCACTCTCATACCCATACAGACACTCTCACATCCAGTCTACACCACTAGAGACACTGCCACAGCCATTCACAAACCTATGCAGAGACTCTCATTCCCATTTACAAACCGATACAGACTCTCACACCCAGAATTACATCTATATAGACACTTTTACACCCATTCACATGACCATACAAACATTATCACACCCATTCACATATCATAAATACACTGTTACACTCATTCACAACCCATACAGAGACTCTCATACTCACACTTACATCCATACACAGACTTTCACAACCACTCACATACCCATACTGACCACTCTTGCAACTATATAGACACTTACACCCACTCACATACCCATACTGACACTGTCACAAACATTCACATATCTTATAGACACTGAAACACCCCTTCAAAATTCCATACAGAGTCTCTCACATGCACACTTACATCCATACAGAGACTTCTACACCCAGTCACATACCCAAACAGACCCTCTCACACCCAGTCTTACAGCTATGCAGACATTGTTACACTCATTCACAATTCCATACAGACTCTGACACCCACACTTACATCTATATAGACAGTTTTACATACACTCTCACACCCACACTTACATCTATATAAAGTTTTCCATACACTCACATACCCATACAGACACTGTCACAACCATTCGCATATTTTACAGACACTGTTTCATCCATTCACAAACTCACACAGAGACTCTTCAATGTGTGCATTCCATTGAGAAACGAGGATCATCAATGTATCAGCTATGAGATAAATAAGATTGTCAATCTATCCTTAGATTGGAAAGCAATGGAGTCATCAATACATGCATTAATTTGAGCAATAGACATTCATTCCTTAAAGAATCAATTTAATAGAACTAAAGGAAATCATCCCTAAATCAATGTATTTGTATTTCGTGTTGGTATACGTGTTTGTGGATTTATCTATTCTTTCGTTATGCAAAAGATAATCAATGTACCAATTTAATGGAAATATAGTAAATCATTTTTGCATTTGTGTAATGGAAAGAAAGGTTTTTATCTATTTACTATGCCTGGGTGACATTTTCATTAAGCTTACATGGTCTTGTATAATTTCCAGCATTTCACATTACACAAAATCCTCAAAATTACACCATCGTGCCACGCTATGCAATTTCTAGTTTGTTCAGGTAAAAAACCTATTGCTGGAGTACAGGAATAATACGAGCAAAAAGAGCGTGGCTGACTGTTGTTCTTGGCACATATGTTCTTTTATGCTATTATTTTAACTGGGAAATGTCAGATTTGCATTTTGCATCATTTTACATCATTTTTCTGAAAAAAAATTTATGCTATTATTTTATCTGGAAATGCCAGTTTTGCATTTTAAATAATTTGGCATCATTTTACTGAAATTTTAAATAATTACACAAAAGAAAATTATGTAAATTTTGCACATTCCTGCTGCTTCCCCCATAGTTTGAGATATGAGTAATTATCAATGTATCCATATATTGGAGACAACGGTCATTTATGTATGTGGATTTCACAGATCATCAATGTATCCATGCTGATCAGATACACAAGGTTATTAATGGATCAATTCATTGGAGAAATGAGAGATCATCTATCGAAGCAGTGGCGATACAGGAGGATATCACTGTATCTATTCACTGGAAAAAGAGCATGGCCATTTTACCCATTCACTTGAGATATAAGAGATCATTTACAGATCTATTAATTGGAAATATGAAATATCTATTGATTTTCTCGTTGAATGTAAAAAATCATCAAAATATTAATTTAATGGAGCTACGGAAGTTTATTGATGTATCTGGACATTGGAATTATAAATCCATGTATCCATTCATTTGGATTACAGGAGATCAATCTACCTATTCACTGAGACACAGGAGATCAATGTATCCATTGACTAAGCTACAGCAAATCAATGTACAGTTCACTGAGACACAGGAGCTCGATGTATCCATTGACTAAGATACAGGTGATTGATGAATCCATTAATTAAGATACAGGAGAATAATGTATTCATTCCCTGGTATACAGGAGATCCATGTAACTGTTCACTGGGATACAGGAGATCAATGTAACCATTCACTGGGATACAGGAGATCGATGTATCTATTCACTGGGATACAAGATATCAATGTATCCATTCACTGCGATACAGGAGAATGATGTATCCTTTCACTAGAATACAGAAGATCAATGTACCCTTCACTGGGATATAGGAGATCAATGCCCCATTCACTGGGATACAGGAGATTAACATACTATTCACTGGGATACAGAAGATCAATGTATCTATTCACTGTGATACACGAGATCATTGTATCCATTCACTAGGATACAGTCAATCAATGTACTGTTCACTGAGATACAGTTGATCAGTGTATCCAAGCACTAGGATACAGGAGATCGATGTATCCATTCAATGAGACATACAAGATCAATGTACCATTTACTGGGATACAGGAGATTAACGTACTGTTCACTGGGATACAGGAGATCGATGTAACCATTCACTGAGATACAGGAAATCGATATTTCTATTCACTGGGATACAAGAGATCAATGTATCCATTCACTGGGATACAGGAGAATGATGTATCCATTCACTGGAATACAGAGATCAATGTACCCTTCACAGGGATACAGGAGATCAATGCCCCATTCACTGGGATACAGAAGATTAATGTACTATTCACTGAGATACAGAAGATCAATGTATCTATTCACTGTGATACACAAGATCATTGTATCCATTCACTAGGATACAGGCAATCAATGTACTGTTCACTGAGATACAGTAGATTAGTGTATCCAAGCACTAGGATACAGGAGATCGACGTATCCATTCAATGAGACATACAAGATCAATGTATCCATTTGCTGTGATACAGGAGATTAATGTATCCATTCACTGGAATACAAGAGATCGACGTTTCCATTCAGTGGCATACAAGAGATCGATATATCCATTCACAGGGGCACAGGAGATCAACGTATCCATTCATTGAGCAAAATGAGATTGATGTATCCATTCACTGTGATAGATGAGGTCAATCTATCTATTTACTGGAGATCAATTTACAATTCACTGGAACACAGGAGATTGATGTATCCATTGACTAGGATTCAAGAGATCGATGTATCTATTCACTGAGATACAGGAGGTCGATGTAACCGTTCGCTGGGATACAGGAGATCGATGTAACCATTTGCTGGGATACAGTAGATCGATATATCCATTCTCTGGGATAAGAGAGATCAGTGTATCCATTCATTTGGATAGAGGAGATCGATATATCCATTCACTGAGCTACACAAGATCAATGTCACCATTTTTGAATCCCTGAGACTTTATCAATGTATCCATACACTGGGATACAGGAGATCAATGTACCCTTCACTGTGATACAGGAGATTGATGTATCCAGTCAGTGCAATACAGGAAGTCAACGCATCCATTCACTGACATACAGTGGATCGATGTATACATTTACTGGGATACAGGTGATCAATGTACCATTCGCTGGGATACAGGAGATCGACATATACATTCAGTGAGACACAGAAGATCAATATATCCAACCCCTGGGATACAGGAGATCGATTTATTCATTCACTGGAACACAGGAGATTGACATATCCATTCACTGAGATACAGATACAGGAGCTCAATGTTCCATTCACCTGGATACAGGAGATCAATGTATGTATTCACTAGGATAAAGGAGATCAATGTATCCATTCACTGTGATACAGGATATTGCTGTATCCATTCACTGGGATACAGGAGATCAACGTATCCATTTACGGGGATACAGAAGATCAATGTATCCTTAACCTGGATACAGGAGATCAATGTATCCATTGCCTGGGATACAGGAGATGGACATATCTATTCAGTGAGACACAGGAAGTTAATGTATCAAATCACTAGAACACAGGAGATCAACATATCTATTCACTGGTGTGAGACCGGCCTTGTGGCGTGGACCCTCCCGACCAGTAAGCAACCCTGCAACCACACCTGATCCCCGGTATCACAGACTTCCGGCCACCATGGCCCAATAAACCCGATGGCCGGCCGGGGCCCCAGCAAAACCCACGACACTACCACGCATGCCCAGCTGAGGGAGAGAGAAACCCCCAAGCAAGACCAGGAGACGCCGTCTCTGTCACACCTCTGATCTCCTCCCCAAGGAGGGTTTCGATCGGCCACCAGGCCCCCGGTGAAGGGGCGCCTCGCATGCTGGGCATCTGGAGTCCCTCCCAGACCAACCTGAACAGATCAAAGGGCTGAGCGGCAGGAAATCCCAACACACCGCCCCCAGGCACCAAGACCCCTCTCTGCGAGGACTCCGAACTTCAAAGAGGAGGGGGAGTATAACAAGGGGTGCTGAAGGGACAGGCGAGAGAAGACCTGGACCTACGTGAGCCCTGCTGACGCTGTCGCGGCTCCCCGAACGCTGAACCATCTGAGCCCTGCTGACGCTGTCGCGGCTCCCCGAACTCTGCTCCATCTGAGCCCTGCTGACGCTGTCGCGGCTCCCCGAACTGTGCTCCATCTGAGCCCTGCTGACGCTGTCGCGGCTCCCCGAACTCCGAACCATCTGAGCCCTGCTGACGCTGTCGCGGCTCCCGGAACTCTGGACCATCTGAGCCCTGCTGACGCCGTCGCGGCTCCCGAGAATCTGAAACCACCTGTGCCTGCTGAGAGACTCGCGGCGCTCCTATCCAGAAGGATCGGCAGAGATTGCCGAGTGAACCCAAATCCCCCAGCTCGAGGATTGAGAGCTGTGCGAAGGATACTCCGCAGAGACACTGAACTTAAACACTGTCCCGCTACCCCAATACCCCCATCACGAAACCGCCGCCGCTTGTGGCATTGATCCAACAGCTGTATCACGGATCATAAAGATCCCCTGAAACTATCGATAAAGTATACTGTCTGACTAAGAACTACTGTGGGGTGTCCCTCTGTCAAATAGTGTAAGCTCAGCGTGTATGATCCTAGGAACGAGACCCTTCCAGGAAGGGCCTCCCCACCATTGCTCGGCCTAACTCTGGGAGAGGTGGGTCAAAGGGTGGTCAGGAACGTATTCTGAAGCCCCCCGGAGAACGCCCTTCCAACAACTGGGATCAAGTAGATCAATGTATCCATTCACTTGGATACAGGAGATCAATGTATCCATTCACTGACATACAGTAGATCGATGTATACATTTACTGGGATACAGGTGATCAATGTACCATTCACTGGGATACAGGAGATCGACATATCCATTCAGTGAGACACAGACGATCAATGTATCCATTCCCTGGGATACAGGAGATCGATTTATTCATTCACTGGAACACAGGAGATTGACATATCCATTCATTGAGATACAGATACAGGAGCTCAATGTTCCATTCACCTGGATACAGGAGATCAATGTATCTATTCACTAGGATAAAGGAGATCAATGTGATACAGGATATTGCTGTATCCATTCACTGGGATACAGGAGATCAACGTATCCATTTACGGGGATACAGACGATCAATGTATCCTTAACCTGGATACAGGAGATCAATGTATCCATTGCCTGGGATACAGGAGGTCGACATATCTATTCAGTGAGACACAGGAAGTTGATGTATCAAATCACTAGAACACAGGAGATCAACATATCTATTCACTGGGATCAAGTAGATCAATGTATCCATTCACTTGGATACAGGAGATCAATGTATCGATTCACTGATATACAGGAGATCAATGTATCTATTCACTGTGATTTTGGAGACCAATCTACCATTCACTGGGATACAGGAGATCAATGTATCCATTCGCTTGATACAAGAGATAAATGTACCATGCCCTGTGATACAGAAGATCAATGTACCATTCACTGGGGTACAGGAGATCAATAAATACATTCACTAAGATTCAGGAGATTGACATATCCATTCACTGGGACACAGAATAGCAATGAATCCATTCACTGGGATATAGGAGATCAATGTGTCCATTTCTCGCATTCAGGAGATCAAAGTAGTCATTTACTGAAACTGCAAGACTTTCTCAATGTACCCATTCGCTGGTATATGGGACATCCATATATACATTCACTGTGATAAAGGAGATCAATGTATCCATTCACTGGGATTCAGGCGATTAATGTACCATTCACTGGGATGCAGGAGGACGATATATTCAATCACTAAGATACAGAAGATCAACATTTCCATTCACTGGGACACATAAGATCAATTTATCCATTCACTGGGATACAGGGGATCAACGTATCCATTCACCGGGACATAGAAGACTGAAATATCCATTCACTGGAATACAGGAAATCAATGTATCTATTCACTGGGATACAGAAGATGGATGTACCCATTCACTGGGATACAGGAGACTAATGTATCCATTCACTAGGATACCAGAGATCAATGTACCCCTCACTGGGATACAGGAGATTAATGTATCAATTCACTGTGATCGAGAAGATTGATGTATCCATTTACTTGCATGCAGGAGATCGATGTATCCATTCACTGGAATATAGGAGATCAATGTATCCATTCACTGTGATACAGGATATTGCTGTATCCATTCACTGGGATACAGGAGATCAACTTATCCATTTACTGGGATGCAGGCGATCAATGTATCATTAGCCTGGATACAGGAGATCAATGTATCCATTGCCCGGGATACAGGAGATCGACATATCTATTCAGTGAGACACAGAAAGTTGATGTATTCAATCACTAGAACACAGGAGATCGACTTATCTATTCACTGGGATCAAGTAGATCAATGTATCCATTAACAGCGATAGAGGAGATCAATGTATCCATTCACTGGGATACAGGAGATTTATGTATCATTCACTTGGATACAGGAGCTCAATGTATCCATTCACTGATATACAGGAGATCAATGTATCTATTCACTGGGATTATGGAAACCAATGTACCATTCACTGGGATACAGGAGATCAATGTATTCATTCGCTGGATACAGGAGATCAATGTGCCATGCCCTGTGATACAGAAGATCAATGTACCATTCACTGGGGTACAGGAGATCAATGAATACATTCACTGGGGTACAGGAGATCAATGAATACATTCACTAAGATTCAGGAGATTGACATATCCAGTCACTGGGACACAGAATATCAATGAATCCATTCACTGGGATATAGGAGATCAATGTATCCATTTATCGCATTCAGGAGATCAAAGTAGTCATTTACTGAAACTGCAAGACTTTCTCAATGTACCCATTTGCTGGTATACAGGACATCGATCTATCCATTCACTGGGATTCAGGCGATCAATGTACCATTCACTGGGATGCAGGAGAGCGATATATTCAATCACTAAGATAAAGAGGATCAACATTTCCATTCACTGGGACACATAAGATCAAAGTATCAATGCACTGGAATACAGGAGATCAATGTATCCATTCACTATGCTTCAGGAGATTGACATATCCATTCACTGGGACACAGAATGTCAATGTATCCATTCACTGGGATACAGGAGATCAACGTATCCATTAACCGGAACACAGAAGACTGAAATATCCATTCACTGGAATACAGGAAATCAATGTATCTAATCACTGGGATACAGAAGATTGATGAATCCATTCACAAAGGTACAGGAGATTGTGTTATCCATTCCCTGGGATGCAGGAAATAGATGTATCCATTCACTAAGATACCGGAGATCAATGTGCATTCACTGGGATACAGGAGATCGATATATCTGTTCACTTGGCTACAGAAGTTCAATATACCTGTTCACTGGGATTCACAAGATCAATGTATCCATTTAGTGGGATCTCGCCTGTCCCAATCACTGGGATACAGGAGATCAATATACCATTCACTGCAATGCAGGAGGTCTATTTATTCATTCACTGAGATACAGTAGGATCGATGTACCCATTCAATGGGATTCAGTTGATCAATGTAGCCATTCACTAGGATACAGGAAATCGATTTATTATTTCACTGGGGTACAGGAGGTCGCCAGATCCATTCACAGGGATACAGGAGATCGATATATCTATTTATTGGGATACAGGAGATCAATGTATCCATTCACTGGGATACAGGAGATCAATATATGCATTCACTGGGAGTATAAGCATTCACTGGGAGTACAGGATGTCAATAAATCCATTCACTGGGATACAGGGGATAGATGTATCCATTCACTAGGATATAGTAGATCGAAGTAGTAACTCACTTGAGACACTTAAAAAACATCATTGATCTCTTACTGGGTGATAGAAACTTATTGCAATGCTTCTGTCCTACACATACTCCTGGTATTGTGAGCTTTTAGTCGGATCACCCCTCAGCCAAGTATTCCAGTTCCCTGAAGCACACGTTGTGCTATGAGTACGGCGCTCAAGAAATTATGTACCTAGTTCCTTCTGGCTCCTCAGCAACGGAGAACTCATTCTTTCAACCAACCAGTCAGTCAGTCAAGGTATCAAAGTAAAGGTACATTCAAATCACTAACCAAGTAAAATTTATTGAACTCAGTCCCATGGAAATACTGAGATGTGTCCTAAAATCACACCAGGTTTCAGTGCAGAGCTGGGACTTGAACTTGGGAACTCCTGGCTCCAAACCCATCAGAAGAGGAGAGAATACGGGATTGGGAGCAGGGAAAGAATGAAACAGAGGTAGGGCAGAAAGGCGTGAAGGAAAAGATTTTAAAAAAGGATGAGAAGAGCAGGTGGGAAAGTGGGATGGGTTTGGGTGAGATGAGAGCTAAGGGCAAAGCAGAGGTCATAGGGTGGTGAGAGGAGGTTCAGTATACAGGAGGACAGGAGATCTAAAGTGACAGAGAGCACAGAAAGAGGGTACATGAAATGATGTGGGTGGCAAGACTGAAGAAGGACAGGCCAGACAGGTTTGTAAAAAGAAAGTGTGAAACAGCAAGAAGATTGAAGGTGAAAATAGGGAGGAAAGTCACAGACAGTGCAATAGAGGAGAAAGCAGAGAAGGTTAAAGGTGAGAAGAAGAGAAACAGTTTGACGAGGTATGTGCTGGAGTGTGGAATTAGGGGTTGAGTATTGATAACACATGAGAGTAGGGAAAAGGACAGAAATTAGTAAGGGAAGTGTGAAAAATAAGATGTGGAGACAACAATTGGCAAAGGAGGAAGGCGGTGGACAGAGGTAGGAAATGGAAAGATGAAAGGAGCATAGGAGGGAGGAAAGAATAAAAGACAAGAGTGAAGAGAAGGTTTTATGAGAGGGGAGGAGAGACAGTATGGAAAACATGAGAATACAAGGGTATGGAAGTAGAGAGAGAAAGATGTGAGAGTGAGATAAGGGAATAAAACATGAGATGGGAGGAAGATGAAATGACAGCAGGGAAATGAAGGAACAGTAGGGAAGGGAAAGAGAGGTAGGTGGATAGGTGGAGGAGGGGGGAAATAATAGGTGAAGGGAGTCAGGACAGAAAAAAGGTGCTAAAAGATGGTGAGAGTATTGGAAAGTGAGGCTGGAAGAGATTAAAGAAAAGGGAAGAACGGACAGAACGGAGGGAGAAGAGAGAAGAGAAAGGGTGGAAACTAGAAGGTGAGTGATCGGGAAGAAGGAGTGAGGAGCAGGAGGGACCAAGAAAAGCTAGGACGGAGAAGTGTAGGGGAGATGGAGAGAGAAGGAGATGGTAGGAGATAGGAGAGGGGTGAAAGAGCAGCAGAGAGCAAAGGAATGAAGGAAGTGGGGGGTTGAGAATGGGGTAAAGGGTGGAGGGAATCAGGAGGCATTAGAGGCCCAGGAAGAGGAGGGGGCAGAAGAGGCGTGGAAAAGGAGCATGGAGGGAAGGTAGAAGAAAAGTATGTTAAAGGGGAGGAGACGTGAGAGACGCAAAGAAATAGAAGAGGGCAGTAAAGAACAAATAGACTAGAAGAAAATAGAGAACAGGAGAGTTGAGGCAGCATGTAGGTGTAAGGTGTGGAGGGAGGAAGGAAGGAAATTGAAGCAATAAAAGGCAGAATAAGGCAGGAAGGAGTGCAGATTGCAGAGTGGAAAGAGTTGAAATGGAAAGGAAGGTGAGAATAGGAGAGGGGTAACATGTGCGAGGGACAGTGTAAAATGTATAAGAGGAGAGAGGGAAACAAGGAGGTGAAGTGAGAAGAAACTGTGAGTGGAGGTACCCCAGACAGAGAAGGGGAGGCTGGAGCAGAGAAAGGGGGAGTAATACGTCGTATGGATGAAATTAGGAGAGGATGGGCATGGGAGGAGAAAGAATGGAATAGCTGGAGAGGGAACAGGTGGAGAGTGGGATCATCTAAGAAGGGGAGAGTGCAGGAAGAGAAGAAAACTGAAACATCAGAAAAGAGAATGTGAGATGTAGTGGAGAAGGTGATGTAATTAGAGAGGGGGTAGAGTGAAAGCGAGGGCTCCCAAGGGAGAGAAGTAAATGCAAGGGTGGCAAGAGCTTAAACATCGCCCATGTCATGTGTGACACTTTCAACCAGTCCTGTCTTTCAGGCGGCAGTATATTGCATTCTGGGACTTGTAGTTTCGCTTTTCCCACCACATTATGAACTCACGAATGCTGTAAACTGAAAGCCGGAGTGGGTGGAGGCGTCACACATGGTGGGGGGAGCGGGGGGCACTTGCTAGTTCTGCGTGAAATAGGAGGAGGAGGGAGCGAGAGGGCTAAGAGGATGAGAGGAAAGTGAGGAGAGACTGGGAGAAGGAAGCGAGGAAGGCCTTTGAGGCTGGGGTAGCACAGACTGTGGGGGTGGGACAGAGGAGGATGCGTCAAGAAACAGGAAGCCGGAAGTGAGGAAGATAGAATGGGAGAAAAGGGAGCGCGTGGGAGTCAAAGAGAGAAGAGTGGAGGGAGGGCATGGGGGGGGGGGGGGGGCGCGCGGGAGATGTTAGTGGGGGCGAGAGGGAGCAGCATTGAAATCGCGTTCATCGGAGAACTGAACAAACCAAAGGTGGGGTGAGGCGGTCCTGTGGGGGGTGTGGAGAGGAGGGGGGAGAGGGTGCATGGAGCGGTGGGAGAGACATGGTGTGGGTGCTGGGCAGGCAGGGGGGGGGGTAACATCTAGGAGAGGGAGAAAACCTGTAGAGGACACGGGATGCATGAAGTAATAATCAGTGGGAAATGGATGTGATGGCAGTGGGGTGCAAGAGAAGTGTCGGAGAATGAATGGGGCGAAGGGCAGTGAGGTGGAGCCGTGAAGGGCAGCGAAGTGGAAGAGTTGTGTGGCAATAGGGGCGGAGGGCAGTAGAGTTGAAGAGTTATGTGGCAATAGGGGCGAAGGGCAGTGGAGTTGAAGGGGAGTGTGACAGAATGAGAGATGCACGGGTGGGAGAGGGCGGTGACGGGCAGAGCGGAAGTGGGGGCAGCGGGTTAATAGGGTACAGTGACAGGCAGAGCGGAAGTGGGGGGCAGTGGGTTGATGGGGTTTAGTGACAGGCAGAGCGGAAGTGGGGGGCAGCGGGTTGATAGGGTCAGTGACGAGCAGGGCGGAAGGGGGGGTGCCTGGAATGGGGGTGACAGGCAGGAGGACTGGTGCAGGAAAGTTGGAGGTGATTAGGGATGCGGCGGACAAAGGTCACAGAGGGGGGTCGGAGAAGAGTTGGGGGATTACATATTAGTGGTGGGCAGTAATGTCAGAGTTGGGCTGAAGACAGGATGGGGGTGATTGGCGAAGCGAGTGGCAGAGTCAAAAAACGTTGGGGTACAGACAGGATACACAAGTTTGGCACGGAGAGACCGGAAGTGGGGGCAGATACCACGGGGATGGGTAGACAGGATGCAGAAGATGGTATGTGAGAGTGGCAGATACTTGGGGCGCCGAGAGATTGGAGGTGGGTGGGAGATGCCACAGAGAAGGGGTACAGACAGGAGATGGGAGTGTCCCGAGGATGTGGGTGATGGGAGTTCCACAGAGTTGGGGGATGCGCACTGGATAGAGGAAATGGCGACGAGGCTGGCAGGGATGGGGTACACACAGGACAAACGAGACGAGGCGGCGGGAGTGCCACAGAGCAGACAGCGCAGGAGTAGTCGGCGGAAGTGCCAGAGAGTAGAGGCGCCGAGAGATTGGCGGTGGATGGGAGTGCCACAGAGCTGGGGTGCAGAAGAAGGCAGGAGATCAGAGGAGGGAGTGGCAGAGAGATGGGGGTAGACAGGATGCAGGTGGTGGGCGGGGGGAGTGCCAGAGAGTCGGGGTGCAGGCAGCTAGAGTGGAGGTGACGTGGGCTGGGAGTGCCAGAGAGCGGGGGCACACACAGGACGCAGGCAATGGGCCGTGATAGAGACAGGCAGACAGGACGGGGGGACAAGCCGTGGCAGACAGGCGGACGCCCAGGAGCACACGTAGACACAGCCGCTGCATCCTACCCTTCCGCTGGGCCGCTAGCCTTTCCTCGCTCGGCTTATGTAAAAGGCATTCGGCTTCTTTCGCAGCCTGAGCAATATTGCGTGAAATTAACTTAATCTTATTCAATCCTCCCTCCCCTTTTGTGAAAAAAGAGAAAAAATAAGGGAAAAGGCATCCTTCGAAAGTGGTTACCTAGCAACTACATTTCTTCCCGGCTCTACATGCCTCCGCTCCTCTCAACTTGTGCGGGCGGCTGCCGCCGGAAGGGACATGTATAGGCACGTCAGGCTTGGACACAGGCCGCGCCAGAAGCCAGCCATCGGCACGTGGCGCTGAACGAAACAGCCTTTGACACAGCAGGACACTCGACCAGCCAGCCGTCGACACATGCCGCTCAACAAATGCAAGGATGGACACAGGCCGCTCAATAAATGCAAGCCGTGGACACAGGCCGCTCAATAAATGCAAGGATGGACACAGGCCGCTCAATAAATGCAAGGATGGACACAGGCCATTCGATCAGCCAGCCATCGACACAGGCCGCTTAATAAATGCCAGCCATCAACACAGGCCGCTCAGAAATGCAAGGATGGTTTAAAAAAATTTTTTTTAAAAAAAATGCAAGGATGGACACAGGTCACTCAATAAATGCAAGCCATGAGACAGGCTGCTCAATAAATGCAAGCCATGTACACATGCCGCTCAACAAATGCAAGCCATCGATACAGGCCACTTAATAAATGCAAGGATGGACACAGGCTGCTCGATCAGTCAGCGATGGACACAGGCCGCTTAATAAATGCAAGGATGGACACAAGCCGCTCGATCAGCCCGCCGTGGACACAGACCGCTTAATAAATGCCAGCCATGGACACAGGCCGCTTAATAAATGCCAGCCATGGACACATGCTGCTTAAAAAATGCAAGGATGGACACAGGCCACTCTATCAGCCAGCCATGGACACAGGCCGTTTAATAAATGCCAGCCATCAACACAGGCCGCTTAATAAATGCTAGCCATGGACACAGGCCACTCAACAAATGCAAGCCATCGACACGGGCCGCTCAATGAATGCCAGCCATGGACACAGGCCGCTCAGAAATGCAAGGATAAACACAGGTCGCTCAAAAAATGCAAGCCATGAGACAGGCTGCTCAATAAATGCAAGCCATGTACACAGGCTGTTCGATCAGCCAGCCATCGACACATGCCGATTGATGAATGCCACCCATCGATACAGGCCGCTCAACAAATGCAAGCCATGGACGCAGGCCGCTCAACAAATGCAAGCCATCGACACAGGCCGCTCAATAAATGCAAGGATGGACACAGGTCGCTCAATAAATGCAAGGATGGACACAGGCCGCTCAATAAATGCAAGGATGGACACAGGCCACTCGATCAGCCAGCCATGGACACAGGCCGCTTAATAAATGCCAGCCATCGACACAGGCCGCTCAACAAATGCAAGCCATCGACAAAGGCCGCTCAATAAATGCAAGGATGGGCACAGGTCGCTCAATAAATGCAAGGATGGACACAGGCTGCTCAATAAATGCAAGGATGGACACAGGCCACTCGATCAGCCAGCCATGGACACAGGCCGCTTAATAAATGCCAGCCATGGACACAGGCCACTCGATCAGCCAGCCATGGACACAGGCCGCTTAATAAATGCAAGGATGGACACAAGCCGCTCGATCAGCCCGCCGTGGACACAGACCGCTTAATAAATGCCAGCCATGGACACAGGCCGCTTAATAAATGCCAGCCATGGACACATGCTGCTTAAAAAATGCAAGGATGGACACAGGCCACTCTATCAGCCAGCCATGGACACAGGCCGCTTAATAAATGCCAGCCATCAACACAGGCCGCTTAATAAATGCTAGCCATGGACACAGGCCGCTCAACAAATGCAAGCCATGGACACAGGCCACTCAACAAATGCAAGCCATTGACACAGGCCGCTCAATAAATGCAAGGATGGACACAGGTCGCTCAATAAATGCAAGGATGGACACAGGCCGCTCAATAAATGCAAGGATGGACACAGGCCACTCGATCAGCCAGCCATGGACACAGGCCGCTTAATAAATGCCAGCCATCGACACAGGCCGCTCAACAAATGCAAGCCATCGACAAAGGCCGCTCAATAAATGCAAGGATGGGCACAGGTCGCTCAATAAATGCAAGGATGGACACATGCTGCTTAAAAAATGCAAGGATGGACACAGGCCACTCTATCAGCCAGCCATGGACACAGGCCGCTTAATAAATGCCAGCCATCAACACAGGCCGCTTAATAAATGCTAGCCATGGACACAGGCCGCTCAACAAATGCAAGCCATGGACACAGGCCACTCAACAAATGCAAGCCATTGACACAGGCCGCTCAATAAATGCAAGGATGGACACAGGTCGCTCAATAAATGCAAGGATGGACACAGGCCGCTCAATAAATGCAAGGATGGACACAGGCCACTCGATCAGCCAGCCATGGACACAGGCCGCTTAATAAATGCCAGCCATCGACACAGGCCGCTCAACAAATGCAAGCCATCGACAAAGGCCGCTCAATAAATGCAAGGATGGGCACAGGTCGCTCAATAAATGCAAGGATGGACACAGGCTGCTCAATAAATGCAAGGATGGACACAGGCCACTCGATCAGCCAGCCATGGACACAGGCCGCTTAATAAATGCCAGCCATGGACACAGGCCACTCGATCAGCCAGCCATGGACACAGGCCGCTTAATAAATGCAAGGATGGACACAAGCCGCTCGATCAGCCCGCCGTGGACACAGACCGCTTAATAAATGCCAGCCATGGACACAGGCCGCTTAATAAATGCCAGCCATGGACACATGCTGCTTAAAAAATGCAAGGATGGACACAGGCCACTCTATCAGCCAGCCATGGACACAGGCCGCTTAATAAATGCCAGCCATCAACACAGGCCGCTTAATAAATGCTAGCCATGGACACAGGCCGCTCAACAAATGCAAGCCATGGACACAGGCCACTCAACAAATGCAAGCCATGGACACAGGCCGCTCAATGAATGCCAGCCATGGACACAGGCCGCTCAGAAATGCAAGGATAAACACAGGTCGCTCAAAAAATGCAAGCCATGAGACAGGCTGCTCAATAAATGCAAGCCATGTACACAGGCTGTTCGATCAGCCAGCCATCGACACATGCCGATTGATGAATGCCACCCATCGATACAGGCCGCTCAACAAATGCAAGCCATGGACGCAGGCCGCTCAACAAATGCAAGCCATCGACACAGGCCGCTCAATAAATGCAAGGATGGACACAGGCCGCTCAATAAATGCAAGGATGGACACAGGCCACTCGATCAGCCAGCCATGGACACAGGCCGCTTAATAAATGCCAGCCATCGACACAGGCCGCTCAACAAATGCAAGCCATCGACAAAGGCCGCTCAATAAATGCAAGGATGGGCACAGGTCGCTCAATAAATGCAAGGATGGACACAGGCTGCTCAATAAATGCAAGGATGGACACAGGCCACTCGATCAGCCAGCCATGGACACAGGCCGCTTAATAAATGCCAGCCATGGACACAGGCCACTCGATCAGCCAGCCATGGACACAGGCCGCTTAATAAATGCTAGCCATGGACACAGGCCGCTCAACAAATGCAAGCCATGGACACAGGCCACTCAACAAATGCAAGGATGGGCACAGGCCACTCAACATATGCAAGCCATCGACACAGGCCACTCAATGAATGCCAGACATGGACACGGCCCGCTCAGAAATGCAAGGATAGACACAGGTCGCTCAATAAATGCAAGCCATGAGACAGGCTGCTCAATAAATGCAAGCCATGTACACAGACAGCTCAACAAATGCAAGCCATAAACACAGACCGCTTAATAAATGCAAGCCATGGACACAGACCGCTTAATAAATGCAAGCCATGGATACAGGCCACTCAACAAATGCAAGGATGGACACAGGCCGCTCAACAAATGCAAGCGATGGACACAGGCCGCTCAACAAATGCAAACCATGAACAGAGGCTGCTCAACAAATGTAAGGACGGATGCAGGCCGCTCAACAAATGCAAGGATGGATGCAGGCCGCTCAACAAATGCGAGCCATGGATGCAGGCCGCTCAACAAATGTGAGCCATGGACGCAGGCCGCTCAACAAATGCGAGCCATGGACGCAGGCCGCTCAACAAATGCGAGCCATGGTCGCATGCCGCTCAACAAATGCGAGCCATGGACGCAGGCCGCTCAACAAATGCGAGCCATGGACGCAGGCCGCTCAACAAATGCGAGCCATGGACGCAGGCCGCTCAACAAATGCGAGCCATGGACCCAGGCCGCTCAACAAATGCGAACCATGGACCCAGGCCGCTCAACAAATGCAAGGATGGACACAGGCTGCTCAACGGATGCAAGCCATGGGTGCAGGCCGCTCAACAAATGCAAGGATGGACACGGGCCGCTCAACAATTGCAAGCCATGAGTACAGGCCGCTCAACAAATGCAAGGATGGACACGGGCCGCTCAACGAATGCAAGCCATGGACGCAGGCCACTTAACAAATGCAAGGATGGATACAGGCTGCTCAACAAATGCACGCCATGGACGCAGGCCGCTCAACCTAAAAATTATCTTAATTGATCTTTATTTTTAGGACTGAGAGCAAGTACTATAGCAGTAACAATTTTCTTCTTAGGTGAAATACCATCTCAACTTATCCAGTGGCATAAATATTCAAATTGATAAATTATCAATTTAATTTATCAAAACCTGGAACAATGTCTTATCTTCTTAAAATACTGCATGGATTAAATTATCATCTGAAAAATAAGACGCATTCTCTACATTTTTAAATAGTTGATGCATAGCACTCTGAAAAACTGTGGATGCGGCCACCAGCCCAAATGGTATGCACATGTGTCTGTATGTAGCCTCTGGGGTGATAAATGATGTTAGTGCTTTGGAGACTTCATTTAAGGCAATATGATTGTAGGCAATAGGATAAGTCAAGAGTAGTAAAATATATAGCTCCTTTCAATCGTCACCACATTTTGTTAACATTTGGTAGTTGATGTCAATCCACACAAACATTCTTATTCAGATCTCTAAAGTCCACACATACTCTCAAATTCCCATTTGCCTTATGAATCACTAGCACAGGTAACAACCACTCAGAAGATTCAGCTTCCTCAATCACACACTCTCTTAACAATCTCTACAACTCTCACTTCAAATTGTTCTTTGCTGTCAAAGGAACATTCCTCACCTTATGTGCTACCTGGGTTGCATTTTTCTTAAGAATAATCTTATGAATACATCCTTTTAATAGTCCTACTGAATCTGTAAATACTGTTGGAAACAATTGTTGCCTTTTATCAGATTTACTCCCTTTAATTTCTGCCACCATCTTGACATCTTTCTACCCAAGCACCTAATGATTGGGTACAATGAGAGGGATCCAGATTCATAAACAGCCTCTCTGTTAAGGCCAACCAATTAAACATGACCCTCCATTAGCTACATTTGAATTAGCTTGTATGTGCATTCCATTGAATTCTAAAGCAGTCAAAAAATAACCAACCACATCTATATGCTTGCTCTGAATTCCACTTATTTGATTTCAGAAGGCAACAACTTGACTAGGCTTTGACTAAATTTAAATTATGCTGATGTAATTTGCTTACTATCAGGGACTTCATGTTACACTTGTTACATGAAATTCCCAAAATTACACCATTACACCAGTTTGCCTAATTACTTGCGGTAAACATTTACAGGGAATTGCACAATTCCCTGTGAAAATGTATAGTGAGCGCAGGGGAACAGTATGTTCTTGTCTAACATTGGCATGATCTTGGCCACCAAGAGAACAAACTCAAGTGGACCATACTTTAAGTGAGAGGCAAGGATGATACTGAATATCGGAAGAAAAGGGAAGTATTTTGCATCTTCCATTTGGACTCCCCTAAAAGAGGCCTAAATGAGACCACCCTGTGGGATAATGCCCTATCATTAATCTGGATATTCCTGGGGGCGTGGCTTTACCAGCAGCGATGGCGGACGTGTTCTGCTGAGGCTCCAACAATCGTCATCCATCAGCCACAGCGGGTGCCTGCAAAGGGACTAGAGTACTCCTGCCAGGTCCCTTAACACCGGAGACTCTGGAAGGAACCGTTGCGAGGTGGGGAACAGGCTAGAACGGACACTTTCTGACACCCACGGGGTCGGGCGCCTGATCCCAACATGGTGGCCCTCTAGTAGTAACCGTCCGCAATATCCTGCCCCAGGGAGCCGAAAGCCAAGGATAATACACCCAACTAAGTCCGCACAACCTGGAGAAAAGGCCTGCAAGCATCTAACGGAGGTGAGGCTGACACTGACTCTGACACTGAGAACCCTATGTGAGGGCCCCGTGGGAGGAGTGAGGATGCAACAGGGGCCCCCGGTGGATCGTGACTCTGCGCACCGACGCCTCCAAGGGTGCCAAGATCAAACTGGTTGCGGGATGAAGACAGGGGCGAATAGGCACCCCCGGACGGCTGTAAGGTAGCGCGCCTGACCTCAACATGGCGCCTGCCGTGTAACCGCTACAAGCAACATCAAAACGCTGAGAGCCCGGGAACACCCAACTGCCAAAGGCAGGGCTGCCCCAGAACAACCTCACATATAAGGCCGGTGGGCCTGACACGGAGGTTGGTGACAGCTGTGGATTCCAACGCGGGGAATTTCAATGTGGGGGGCACCGTGGAAGAGGTGTGGATGGCATATGACTCCTCCAACCGGAGCCGCTAACTGCATCAAGGAGGAAGCCGCTGTGAGAGGACGTGTGCAGACACTATCGGGCAGCATTATATCTCTGAGGCCCACAAACACGGGAAGGTGCATCTCCTAAAGGCCGCATGCACGCAAGTCACTCGGAATCAAAAGTTTGGCTGCTGCCGATTTAATCACTGAGATTCCAGTACGAAGCTCAGGGGGATGGGCGCAAATAGACTGGGACATCACAAGTCAGATCTTTCAACAAAGCCGACGGTAGGCAGAGGCACACAAAGAAGTTGCGAACATAAGCCTCTCGGCGACCACGGGGCGCGAAGCCCCTGTACAGGCCCAGATCGAAGCCAAAAGAGAAGGCCAGGGAGGGGACCGTGCGGAAGTAGAAACATATGCCCCTGCCTCTCCCACGAGTGGGCCACCAGTAGGTCCATGGCTCCCACCCGAATCATCGAAGGGGGGCCTTAACACACTATGCCCGCATCTGCTCGGACTCAGCCGACAAGCGTCAAGAGGAACAAGAGAATGCCGGATTGGGGCACCCATGGAAATACAGAGGAGAAAGGGAGGCCTGTCCTGCCAGGAACCACCGCAGCGCACTACCCGAAGACCCACCACCCATTCGGGAGAGTGTTGCGAAAATAACAGGACTTGGAGAGTGGTTTGGACAAAACCGATCCAGGGCCGTGGTGTCATGGGCACCCCCCTGGCTGGACAGGCACACAAGGTGGCTGGGTGCCCGCGTCGGAAGCCGCAACTATGGGACGCCTCAAGATGGCCAGGGGACTCCAGGACCCTAACCAGAAAAGATCAGGATCCCCGGCTCCAGCAGGCCAGGAGGCAAGGACAGACCCTAATGCCATCATGTCGGAAAAACTTGACAAGATCCTAGCGGCCATAAAGCACTTGCGCGTCACCATGGAGGAGTGCTTTAGCACCCTAGCCACGGACCTCAATCTGCTACCTGACAACCACAGGAAGCTGGCGGACAAGGTGGCAGATGGGGAAAAAACGCTGTCGGTGGTGCTGCCTCAAACTAATGCACACCAGGACTCCATAAAAGACCTACAGGCCTGTGTCGCAACTCTGGAAGACAGAACGGACGGTCTGGAAGGGCGCTCCAGAAGAAGTAACTTGTGTATCCTAAACCTGCCGGAGGGAGTGGAGGGAAAAGACCCAGTTGAGTATATAGAGGCCCGGCTCTGGTCTTTTACGCCATGAGAGGAACTCACCTCTTACTTCTCAATCCAGAGGGGGCACAGGGTCCCGGCGCGATGACCACCCCCCGGGCTCACATTCTCGTCCCATGCTTGTAAAGCTGCTCCACTTCTGGGACAGGGATGCTATATTGCGAGCGGCTAGACAGAAATCTCCCATCACGGTAGAGAATAAACACGTCCTGCTCTTCCGAGATTACTCCAGAGAAGTACAGCAGAAGCAAGCGTTATTTCTTGAAATAAAGACTACTATGGAGTCAAAACATTCAATACTCTCTATTGTTCCCGGCACGGCTCAAAATAATTCATAACGATACTACAGTATTCTTCACAGATTCACAGGAAGCAACGGACTGGATGGACCTGAACCTGTAGATTGGCCCAGATCAGAGGAGCCCCAGAGCATCGAGGTCCAAGAGAACCAGGCCTCCAAGATTCGGAGTACGGAATACCCGAAGCCAATCCTGAAAGCATACACTTCATAAAACACTGGCACTACCGGATCTGGAGCAGATTATAGCGGAGCGCCGGAAGACAATACAATAAGCGGCGGAAATGGGGGCCATCCTTTCAACATCGCACCATGAAGACACTCCGCACATTTTCACACCCGAAGAAGAAGATCGCAATAACTCTAGTGACTCTAATGAGAACTCTGGGACCCTGCCTACCGTCACGCCACAGACGGCAGACACACTTCTATAGAGCCCGCTCACAGCTGTTGACACATTGCCCCTGAACACAAGAGTACTTGTTGCACATTTAGTGCCATGATAGTGCTTTCCCCTAACCGCTACAGATGCAGGTGTCCCCCACTAGCTACACACAGAACTATATGGGACCCACTTGGCGCAAGCCAGACGAAAATCCCCCCACATGGAATGTTAGAGGGTACGCGGTTGTGCCGGCTTGGATATGCTGTCTGTTGCAGCAGATCCCCTGTATTGGGTCTCCTACCCCAAAGAGTTCTAGTTCAACCCCTCGCCCTACCCTGACCTCATATCTACCCCATCACAAAGGGCAGACACACTCGCTGGCACACTCACAGCGGGCACCACCAAGCTTTCATGGGGTATTTAAATGGGACCCCCGGGGCTTCCCTCCCTCACTGTGTGGCCTATCAGCCACCATGAGCCCATCGGCAGATGTTACATTTCTCACTCTAATCTTATGGGGTATACACATGGCTCGGAAGCGCTACGCCATTTATGCTTATATTAAACGCCAGCAAACGCAGGTTATATTATTACAGGAAACTCACCTCACGAAGGGGGAGCTACATGAGCTTCAAAAGCGATGGCGGGGAAGCTTTTGTGCCATGATGTATTCAGCATACGCACGAGGAGCCCTCATCTGGCTCAGACCGGGAGTCCCCTTCTTGGAGACTAGTAGAAAGATAGATCCTGATGGGAGATATGCCCTGCTAGAGGGGTTATTGGATGGACAGCCAATACTAATAGGTAGCATTTACACCCCCAATACAGAGCAAACAATATTTTGCGTGACCCGATCACGCAGCTTGGCTCCATTCACATCTTCAACATGGGTTTTGGGAGGGGATTACAACTGCATGTTGGATCTCAACTTAGATAGATCTCACCCACCCGGCCCAACATCACAAACCCATGTGCAAACAGCCCGGTTTCAGGCTTGGGCAAGCCACTGGTCGTTGACGGACGCATGGCGACATGCGCATCTGGCAACTAAACTCTATTCCTTCCATTCAAGTGCAGCTGGACCGTTTCATGTGCACGCGCACAATCCTCCCCCTAGCTCAACACTCAGACTATCTAGGAAGAGTGATATCACATCACGATGCACACGTTATGACTCTCAGATGGCGCCCGCCCACACCACCGGTTCCTACTTGGCGGCTCCCACAAGACTGCTTAGAGGATCTGGTGTTCCAACATGAACAGAGGGAGAACATACAAAACTACTTTTCTGACAACGCACACTCCACAGGCTCTAGAACACTAGAATCAATCAATCATTCATTTGTAAAGCGCGCTACTCACCGGTGAGGGTCTCAAGGCACTGGAGAGGGCAGGGGATGTCGCAGCTACTGATTGAACAACCAGGTCTTGTGAAGTCTCCTGAAGCTCAGCAGGTCTCGGTCTGACGCAGGTCGATGGAGAGGGTGATCCATGTCTTCGTGGCGAGGTGGGAGAGTGATCTGCCGCCGGTGTTCGTTCGGCAGATGCTTGGGACTGTGGCAGGGGCGAAGTTAGCGAAGCTGGTGGTTCGGGGTGTAGAAGGTGAGCTGTTTGTTAAGGTATGCTGATCTTCTTGTGGATCAGGAGCCAGTACAGGTCTCTCAGGTGGACGGTGATGTGGGACGCCTTCAAGGTGGTCATGAGGGGAGCATGCATCGGACAAATTGTGGGGGTACGGAAAACATTAGAGCAGGCGGTGCAAGCAACGGAGCAACGCTTAGCTCAGCTATCTAAAGAGGCAGATAAACAGGTGACTCTCCATACACAAATAGCAGATGCTAAGACCAAATGCGCAGATGCCTGCGCAGAAACAATTTCCGTGCCTACGCCGCCAGAACTCGCAGGGAGGGAAACCGAGCTGGAACCCTATGTGCATGGCTTGTCCGGCAGGACCTAGGTACACAACCCATTACCATTATCAAAAACACGAAAAGTGGATATCATGCTCGCTTCCCATGAATACTACAGAGACCTATACAGAGAACCGTTCCCCGACAGAGAAGAACACATCCAAAAAATATTACAATCCATCACTATAACACAGATAACGGAAGAAGACCAGACCTCACTAGATGAACAAATCATGACAGCCGAGATTAAACACGCGATCCATCAGTTAGCCAAGAACAAAGCCCCAGGCCACGACGGCTTCCCCATAGAAAACTACCACACTTTCTCCCAGCAACTAATATAGGGCAGCGCAAGAGGTGGAAAGACTCCCTCAGTCCATGCGGGACTCGATACTAGTGACTTCCCTAAGCCAGATCGGGATTCCTTGCTCAGGTCATCGTATTAATCCATTACCCTACTAATGGCAGACTGCAAAATATTGGGGAGGATCCTAGCAGATCAACGGGGCTCCCACGCCTGGTACACCCTGACCAGTGTGAGTTCGTGCCAGGGAGAAACACCTCTCAGAATCTACGTCGGTTATTCCATATCCAAGATGGCATACGAGGCCGGTTACTGCACGCCGCATGCCTTATTCTGGACCTAGAAAAGGTCTTTGACACCTTGGTAAGGCAGTATTTGTTCGCGGTTCTGGGGCGGGCGGGGATAGAACCCCAACTCCTGGCGTATATTAAATTGTTATACACCTGCCTCACCACCTGGGTCCGAATAGGCCAACATATCTCTCCACCTATCTAGGTGTCCCGTGGTACACGTCAGGGTGTCCCCTTTCCCCGTTGCTGTTCGCGCTTGCGATGGAACAATTGGCTATAAGACTTAGAGAGGGGGCGAACAATGGGGTATACCACTTGAGGGGCGGACCCATAGTGTATCTCTATATGCAGATGATCTCCTAATATACGTCAGAGACATCATTGCAGACCTCACTCCTCTCTGGATCACACTTGAAGACTTATGGAGGGCGGCGGGCGTAAAAGTGAATTGGGCCAAGTCCACTATCCATCCACTTCACCCAGACGCCCCCCATTGGGAGATGAACGCGGAGGAAATCAAGTTGGCATGGAACGGGAATGCTCCTAGGTATCTGGGAATCAGGCTATACCACACTGCGAGGGATCTCCTCGAGGGCAACCACCGTCGGGCCCTACGAGGGATTAAGGCCCAGGTTCCCTTCTGGCGAAAGCTTCCCTTGGCCCCCATAGGGATGGTGGCTTTATCAAAGATGATAATAGTACCCCGTCTTCTTTATTATTTTGCAAATGTTCCAGTGATCCCCCCCACTAACTCCTTACTATTGTCACTAATTTGGGGCGGAGGCCGCCACAGAGTAGCTATGACGACGCTACAGCTGCCACGAGACCGGGGTGGGCTGGGTGACCTTTCCTTTGTGGCCTACTTCCTCGCAGCAGAACTGCAGTGGCTCTCGCACTGGGCAGCTGGGCACCACCTAGAGGAAACAGAAACACCAGCGGGGACATTGTCAACTCCAGAGATCACTCGAATGCTCCTCCCGGGGACCAAACCTAATCCCTCCCACTCCATTTTGGTGAAAGTAGCCAGATCCTGTATGTTAAGGATTCACCGTTTCTCCCGAGCGATGCCAATATACTCCCCATTATTACCACTGGCAGGTCTCCCTAGGGGACATGACCACTACACATCTAGAGACTTAAAAACCTGGACAGAATATGCACTCACGGAGGTGGAGACTCTGTTCACAGAGGGCCAGTTATCCTCTTTTGAAGGCCTAGCAGAAGAGAGTGGGCTCCCTGCAGGACAATTCCTACTTCCCAGACAGCTCATAGCGCACTGTAGGAGGACGTGGGACCTGACGGAAGGAGAACCCAGAACCCACCCCACACTGCACGCGATATTAAATATGGGAACAGGGAGACACCTCATCACTTGGATATACAAATCAATCATAGACCTCACATGTGTGCCACTAACGCGATTGCGGCTAAAATGGGAGGAGGAATTCAGCCAGGCGCTACATGATAAGGAATGGCCCGCTGCATTGGAGCATCATAAAAAAGTGTCGCGTAACCAACGCTTTAAAAACATCCAATTCAACATACTACATCGAGCGTACCTCACGCCGGAACGGCTCAAGCTCTTCTTCCCGGTGACACACTTTGAATGCCCACGCTGCCACATACGTGATGCTCCATTTGTTCATATGCTATGGTCATGCCCCCCCTGCAGCCCTACTGGACAGGAATGCATGCCGCAATATTGATTGTCACAGGTCTGTCAGGCCTCGCCACCTGGGAGGCCAGCGCCCTAGGGATTTTTAAACGGAAAAAGCAGAAAAAAGTGGAGACTCGCTTTGCGATATTGGCCCTACTCCTAGCTAAGTGTAGCATCACACTACACTGGCGTTCTCCAAGCGGTCCCCCGATAGCAGCATGGAGGGGGGGCGATCAATAAATGGGTAGCCGCCGAAGAAGAAACAATCAGGTGGGAGGGGGCTCGGGGAACGCGGTGACGCCACAAATCTATGGAGTGGTCAATGCTCCTACACAGCTTCAAACAGACGCATAACAGCCCTGTGAATACCCCAACTGCCACTCAGAAGGAACTCGATCCTGTGACACCCCACGCAGTACATGAACCCCCAGACAGGTCCCAACCCCCCCATTTCCACTGGAACCCCATGCATGCCCCGGTGTGAGAGCAACATCTAGTGCCAATAGACCAGTAAAAGCCAATGCCCTTATCCCCAGCCCCCCTCCTTTCTATTCCTGAGTTATTCACCCCAGTTGGTTCAAACAGATGGACTCATTCCAACTAACTATAAGAGCAGTAGGGTGCACCACAGAGGCACTGGAACTTAATAAACCCGAATTAGAGCCATCCGCACTAAGCATTCATACATGTTTAGTCACACTATGCACACCCGGGCAAACGATAGCCTTGATGTAAATATGGCATGATGGCAATATCATTCACTGAATGTTAAATGGCTGTCATTGAAGTTTTAAAATGTGTTTCCAATATACATGGAAAAACTAATAAAAGGTTTACAAAAAAAATGTAATCTGGATATTCCTTTGGTTTTTGTCTTCTCTTATTAGCCAGAGAGATGCCTAGTTGGAGTTGTATCTATATGACTGCTGGTGGACTTGTGCACCCACAGCACTGTACACAAGCATGGAAAGGGGCAGACTCAGTATTCCTCCGACTTGGATCGTGTTGGCTATTTTTCAGCTTTCACGTATATGTTTCCTCAAGCCACTATTTTATCCTTATTTTAATTTTCGGGTTTGTTATCCTTCCCCCCAACAATAATTCCCGCACTGGTTTTTGACAAGTAGTGCTGGCAGAGGTCTATACCACCTGAGTCTCTATAGCCAGCTATTATTCATGAGTCCCTTCGTATCCCGCAAGTTACATCCTTCTATGTTATTTGCTGGGGTGACCTTTTAGTGTTCCCGGTTTTCTACACCCACTGGAACGGGTCGAGAGCACCTTATAGAAAGGTTGCTTTATTATATCGTTAACGATTGTGGTACTTTCCTTTAACCCAGGTCCATCTGCCCCCCCCCCCTTCAACTATATAAGCACTGTTTGTGAGGGTCCATCTGGTAGTGATGGCAGAGGTCTCTACTGTTTGTGAGGGTCCATCGGGTAGTGATGGCAGAGGTCTCTACTGTTTGTGAGGGTCCATCGGGTAGTGATGGCAGAGGTCTCTACTGTTTGTGAGGTTCCATAGGGCAGTGATGGCAGAGGTCTCTACTGTTTATTAGGTTCCATCTGGTAGTGATGGCAGAGGTCTCTACTGTTTGTGAGGGTCCATCAAGCATTTGATGGCAGAGGTCTCTACTGTTTGTGAGGGTCCATTGGGTAGTGATGGCAGAGGTCTCTACTGTTTGTGAGGGTCCATCTGGTAGTGATGCCAGAGGTCTCTACTGTTTGTGAGGGTCCATCGGGTAGTGATGGCAGAGGTCTCTACTGTTTGGGAGGTTCCATAGGGCAGTGATGGCAGAGGTCTCTACTGTTTGTGAGGTTCCATCGGGTAGTGATGGCAGAGGTCTCTACTGTTTGTGAGGGTCCATCAAGCATTTGATGGCAGAGGTCTCTACTGTTTGTGAGGGTCCATCGGGTAGTGATGGCAGAGGTCTCTACTGTTTGTGAGGGTCCATCTGGTCGTGATGCCAGAGGTCTCTACTGTTTGTGAGTGTCCATCGGGTAGTGATGGCAGAGGTCTCTACTGTTTGTGAGGGTCCATCGGGTAGAGATTGCAGAGGTCTCTACTGTTTATGAGGTTTCATCTGGTAGTGATGGCAGAGGTCTCTACTGTTTGTGAGGGTCCATCAGGCATTTGATGGCAGAGGTCTCTACTGTTTGTGAAGGTCCATTGGGTAGTGATGGGAGAGGTCTCTACTGTTTGTGAGGGTCCATCGGGTAGTGATGGCAGAGGTCTCTACTGTTTGTGAGGGTCCATCGGGTAGTGATGGCAGAGGTCTCTACTGTTTGTGAGGTTCCATCGGGTAGTGTTGGCGGAGGTCTCTACTGTTTGTGAGGGTCCATCGGGCATTTGATGGCAGAGGTCTCTACTGTTTGTGAGGGTCCATCGGGTAGTGATGACAGAGGTCTCTACTGTTTGTGAGGGTCCATCGGGCATTTGATGGCAGAGGTCTCTACTGTTTGTGAGGGTCCATCGGGTAGTGATGACAGAGGTCTCTACTGTTTGTGAGGTTCCATCGGGTAGTGATGGCAGAGGTCTCTACTGTTTGTGAGGGTCCATCGGGTAGTGATGGCAGAGGTCTCTACTGTTTGTGAGGGTCCAATGGGTAGTGATGGCAGAGGTCTCTACTGTTTGTGAGGGTCCATCTGGTAGTGATGGCAGAGGTCTCTACTGCCCGAGTAGAACCAGCTCACAATATTATTGTAAAGGGAAGATGTGTTGTAACTTGCCCTTTTAGTCCTGCGTTCACTTTTAGGAATGTTAACTACATCAGCTGCAGAACCTGTGAACCGCAGTGGTTGAGTGCCAGGTGCGGTGTCTGCTGCTGGTGCGGTCTTTCCGGTGGGTGTAAAATAAAGTCTATCTTTAAATGGATCACGGAGCATCGTTTTATTACACTCACTATAGCCAGCTATCATGCAGAAGTCCCTTTGTATCCTGCAAGTTACACAGTACATTCTTCTAGTTATTTGCTGGTGTGACCTTTTAATGTTCCTGGTTTTCTACTCCCACCGGAACGGGTCAAGAGCACTTTATAGAAAGGTTGCTTTATTATATCGTTAACGCTTGGAGACGATTGTGGTAGTTTCCTTTAACCCAGGTCCATCTGCCCCTCCCCCCTTCACCTATATAAGCACCATTGTGGGTCCAACAGGCATTTTCTTATTCACTTCCAGTAAGCCCCTACGAGTTATGTACAAGCTTCCTTTAACATGTATACTCATCTCTCATGTGAGTGTTCTTTCCTTTATCAGGATTCGTACAGAGACATATATTCTCATCCTCGTGACTCTGGGACTGGAGACAACGTTTCTTATTTGATCCATGATTTATTGAGGCCCTTCTCTGGTTGGCCCATTGTGTATTTCTCTGGTAACATGACATAACATGTGTATTTGTAAAGAGCCCATTCACCCATAGGCCTCTTGGCGATAAATAACAGATGTTTATTGTTACCCAACTCCATGATACTCATTTTATCGACCTCGGTTGGATGAAAGGCTGAGTGGACCTGCCGGGATTTTAACCTGTGACCATGAGGTCGAACACAGGCCCCTGCAGTGGATGCATTAGCCGCTGAGCCACCAGACCCGGCTGGTAAGGGACCCTGTTAAATATGCTCTTATCTCTAATCCTTACACATAGGCCTCACTTTGTTTATTTGTGGTGTTAATCTCCCGTACCCCTGTTTTCTTATTCCCACTTCCCAGATATTTTGCATTTTCCTCTTGCACCTGATCTAGTTGGCGCGTTCTACTCTTCAGTCATTTCTGGTCAGCGCCAGATCTGCTTGAGTTGTTCAACTTTTGTAAGTATAGGCCGTAGGAGCAGAGAAATACTCTTGGTATTTTGATCTGAGTGCTTGAAAATGGTGTCGGGTGAATCTATTTTTTCACTAAGGGTTCTTACAGATTAACCTAGTGGAACCCCCTGGGAATGTAAAGTGAATGTATGTATATTGTGTTTGGCACTTACTTGGGTGTCTGTCTCTAATATTCACCTGATTCTCTCCTTCTAGGTTTGCAAAAGATATCTTTTCTGTATGATTCTCTTCTAGGCTTTGTTGGAACTCTACAAGAAGGTTCTCCCGTTTCAGTACGTCGACTATTCTTATCATGTATGTTGCTCTGTATGGCCATGGTTATATTTATTGTCTTTCCTTATATCCCATAGGAACCCACCCAAGGATCCTTTCCCTGTTTCTCCCCCCCCACCCCGATGGTCTTATTCTTATTTTGTTCTCCTGTGCCCTGAAGAAGGTTGCCCTACACTTACACGAAACGCGCGAAATCTTCAAGACCAGGACACCTATCCAACTTGAGTCCCTGTGGATGGAGGAACCTAGGTACAAATATTAGTTCAAGTTTTCAGACAGATTTGTATATATATATAAAACAAGACTTTGTTATCATCTAACCTTTTTTTCCTTCCTGGCCTATCAAAGTAAATCTTTTTTGCTGATTTTATTGATGTGTGTATTATGTTTGAGTTGTGTGAACAGTTTGGTGTGTCTGTTTGAGGCCGATTTTGATTGTTCGGGGGTTTGTTGGAACCTGGGGTTCTCCCAAGGTACTTATGTATACCATTGTAAATATTGTGTTTTGTAAGTTTGTATATTTGTTTATACTATAAAAAAAATGAATACATCAAATTAATGTGTTGACAAAATGAATACATTTGATGTTTTCAATCTCTTGAGCAATATTGAGGTATGAGATTTATTGTCACATTCTCTTTTTGGGCTATACTGTGACTTTTTGCGCATTCAAATGTATAATTACATCTATTCCTTTCATCAATATACCAGGCAGGGTTTGTTCTTTTACTAGATTGGCATGGGAACAGCAGAACAGGAGTGGCTGTTAATTGCAATACTTGTGTTAAAATCCATCCTCGCGCCAAGCACTGAGACAAGGGTGTATTTCACTCTAACATATAGCATGAAATGATAGATTCACATTTTGCAAAATTTTGCACAATGTTCCATAATTTCAAGTAATTACACAAAAGTAAATTATGCGAATTTCGTACACTCTTAAATGTGTGCTAGGATTTCACCATCTGGCCACTGGGCGGCGCTCATGAAGTCTCTCTGGAGGCCTGCCTTTATCCCTGAATTTGATATTATACACTTCTACACCTTGCATTGCCAGATATACTTTGTATTTGAGTCCAGACTTCCACAATACCACTCTGATGTATCATGGTACATGTAGTCCTTTCTGTCTCCAAACCCTGCCTCGATCCCACCCTGGTGGTGGTATTCTACCTCGATCCCTGGATCCCACTGCCTTCCTGACCTCTCTACATCTGCATTCTGGACTTTTCACTGCCTTGGCTCTGACCCATACTGCGTTCCTGGCTTTCCTGCGTCCTGTCTTGTGTCTGCAGCTTTCCCTCATCTTCCCTTTTGTAAGTCTCGGATCTGCCTTCCTTTCATTAGTGGTTCCCTGATTCCTAGCACATGGTTGATTGCTTGCACCTGGCTCTCTTCCTGCACCTCTGCTCCTCGCCTGAGCCTCTGGCTATTTCAGTCCTGTCAGTGAAGAGTGCCACGACTCGCGTCCGACCTCACGGCTGTCTCTTTTTACTATCTGTGTGATCCTCCAGCTATATTCCAGGCTTGCCTTTGATCCCAGTTTTCATTGTCGTTTGGTTCTATGTTCCTGTCCTGATTAGATGTTTGTCTCTGTTGCCTGTCTATTGTTTACCCTGCCTCATTGTTTCCCTGTCTGTAGTCCCGTACTCATATTCTGATTGCATATTACTGTCCTGTCCTAGTTAGTGTGGAGAACATATCCAGCTTTGTGTAGTCCAGTACCGTTCCTGATCCTTATTCCAGTCCAGAGTTACCCAGAGCCCAGTTCTTGTTTCTGTGTTACTTCTACTGTTCTCCTCTGTCTTCTTGTATGTTTATATTCTGATTTCATTGCTTCCAAGAGTGTCATTTTGACACCAGGGTTTGTGCCTTGGGACCGAGAACCACCCAGCACTCCTCCTCCATAGGAACTGCTGGGTGTCTCCCTGAACTCCGTGAGATTAATCTGCTCCTTGCTATCTTGTAAGATCATTTTCACCTCACAGCGTGATCACTTCCATGGAGCAGACAAACTATAATTTACGATAGTTTGTCTATCGTTTCCCTGCTTTTACCTTCTTATTTGTACTTGCATTTTCTTGATAGTTTACCCTCCTGTCTTCTGTTCCAATCTGCTTCTGGCCTGCTTCTCTTCAAGCCTGCAGGTATTCTCTTGTTTGTATTGAACCCTTTGTAAGAAATTGGGTTGTTGGTTGACTGGGGTGTGAGCCTTGGTCAAGCAGCAATCACAATCCTTGTCAGGGTGAGGCACAAGCCAACCCTAAATGAACCTATGCTCAACCCTCCGGTAGCTTGGCACAAAGCAGTCAGGCTTAACTCAGAGGCAATATGTAAAGGGTTTCTGCAACACTTCAAACAGTAGCAAAGTGAAAACACCACACAAAAAGGATCTCACACCAAGTTAGAACAAAATACCTTCTTTTAATAATTATAACAAGACCAAAACAGCAAACATTCGATCATTAGAACTGGAGATATGCAATTTTAAAGATTTTAGTGAATGTACCAAAAAGCACCAACTGTGGATATCTGATCACATTGGACCGGGACAGTCATTTGTTCAGGCCTACCACAATAGAGTGCGGGCCGGCTTCACGGACCGAGTTAGGCCCTCTGCACAAAGTACCTTAAATCCTGATTTGCAGAGCGTTGCGAGGCTCCACACCGAAGATGTGTCGCACAGCCGAAGCGATGCATTGGTTCCGAGATACAGTGAGGTTGCGACGCGAGAGCCTGCATCGTCATTGCGGATTCCATGGACGGGGCTTGCAATGCAAAGTCTGGCATAGGGAAAGCGGCACGCAGTCGGAGCGATGCTTCAGTTCTGAGGAGCTGCGAGGCTATGATGTGGAGTCCGGAGTTGTCATCAAGGCTGCCATCGATGAGAGATGCGAGGGCCTGCGCAGAGGAAGCATTGCACAGTGCCAGTTCCGATGAGGCTGCGGAGGTGATGTAAGTCTTTGCAACGGATCCAATCCACATAGCAGAAGCGATGCGCCGGTTCTGCTTAGGTTTGTGCGTGCAGCAGAGGAGATGTGTTGATTCCGCTGGATCCACATAGGCTGGCAGCACACCTTAATCCCACTTCCAAAGGACTAGGGTTGTACCACTTGACAGGGTAGACTCACAGATGGCAGAGTCCAGGTGCATGTGCTAGGTTGTTGGAAGCCTGTTGTGTCCCTGAGGCTTCAGATCAGGAGGCCAGCCAACTAGCCCTTGGAGTCACTCTGGGTTCTGGGTTCAAGAGATGCAGATCCTGTCCTTCTCACCCATGCAAGAGGGTAGCAGGCAGCAAGTCAGCACAGCAGGGCAGCAGTCCTTCAAAGCAGCAGTCTAGCAGAGTGGCAGTCCTTTCAGCAGTACAGCAGCCCTTCTTCCCGGCAGAGTATCCACAGGTACAGAAGTGTACTGAACAGTTGGTGTCTGAGGTCCAGTATTTACACTCAGTTGTGCCCTTGAAGTGGGAAAAGCTTCTCAAGGCATGCCTTTGAAGTCCCCAGGCATACTGCATTCCTGGCCCTGGCTCCAGACTAACTACTGAAGTATGCAGCCCTTTGTGTGGAGACAGGACACAGCCTTTTCAAATGTAAGTGGGGCTGGGTCCAACTCCTCCCTCCCATCCTGTCCATGATGGCCCATCCAGTCACACCTAAGCTCCCCATTGTGTGTGGCTGCCAAGGAGCAATGCACAAAGGCCAACTGTTCACTACACCTAGTCATGTGACCCAGATACAGGCTACAGGCATCAACCAGCTAAGGCAAAACATTCAAACTTTCTAAAAGTGTCATTTTCAGAATTGCAATTTAAAATCCAACTTCACTATAAGTTAGGATTTTTTGTTACAATTACAGAGACTCCAAACATGAACCGATTATTGTTCCCACTTGGAAATGACACTTATAAAATGTATTAAGGTAACTCCAAAGGGAGTTGCAGGCCTTGCAGCAGTGAAAAACAAATGTAAGAGTTTTTCAGTATCAGGGCATGTCAAACTTAAAAGTACATGCCCTACTTTTTAAATACCCTGCACCCTGGCCTCTGGGCTGTCCAGGGCCTACCCTAGGGGTGATGTAGGTGTATTAAAAAGGAAGGTCTGGGTCTGACAAAGGATTTACTATGCCATGTCAAAATGGCAGTTTAAAACTGCACACTCAGGCTGCAATGGCAGGTCTGAGTCATGTTTACAGTGCTACTTCAGTGGGTGACACAATCAGTGGTGCAGGCCCACCAGAAGCATTTAATTTACAGGACCCGGCACAGGTGGTGCCACTGTAGTAGAGACTTTCAAGTAAATTACATATGCAATTTGGTATAAGCGATTTTAACATTTTAAAGAGCGAGCACTAGCACTGTAGCACTGGTTAGCACTAGCATGCCAGGCCTAACACCCCTGCTCTAGAAATCCTTTGGCCCGGCATAGAGCAAGCATCCCCATTGCGCTGCCTTGTCCTGAAATCAGCTATTCTCCGTGACAGGTTGTTCTGAACTAGTTACATCCCTGACACTTGACCTCACCAAACATGTGCAACATGTTATCCAAAATTACTTTATAGTGGACTTATGACTCAGCCAAAATTTTGACCTTATTTCTGCCAATTAAAATGTCACAAAAGGGGCTATCAATTTCACTTGTCCTAGCTCAGTTGCATTTAATACATCATTTTCTGATTCCTGGGGCCATATTATGGTGTAGGTGCATTTTCATTGTGTGTGCCAGGTGCACCTTTAAAATGGAGCTCCAGGTGCAAACAATGAAAAAGCATCCCATTACCATGAATGCGCTGCCCCCAGGGCAGTCGTGAACTTCCGCTGCCCTGGGGGCAGCGCATTCATGTGAATACATGGAGCGGCTGCTTGCAGCCACTCCATTGTTCACAGTACAGGCGGCACTGTGACTGGACCTACCTGCAAGGGGATGTCTGGGGGGTCCATAGCACCCCCTTTTCTCCCATCCAGAGTGCTGCTCGTAGGGGGCACACTCAGAGTGTGCCATCTAGAAGGTGGCGCACTGTGAGTGTGCCCACTGAGAGCTTCTTTGCCTCTGTGCCTGTGTTTGATATATGGCGTCGATGCAGAGGTAAAGGAATTCCCTTATTTGCATAGGGCATGTCCCTATGCAAATGAAGGAACGCCCCCTGAAGGTAGCGCTGGCGCTTTAAGCGCACCAGTGCTATTGGTTTTTACTGAAGGTGATGCACAAGCATCTGTGCCCCCTTCTGTAATACCAAAGTGCAGCAGGGGTGTGCAACACTGGCGCAAACACCCTTGCGCCTCCAGGGTACTTACTGTAATACGGCCATTGTTCTGCTCCAACTTCCCTTATTTGTGCTAGCAGTTTTCCTTCCCGGTGTATTAGCTCTGCCTTTGTACATTCTTACGAAGTGCCCCTTTCCCTTGCACTAAAGACAGATCCGTCCCAAAGCAGGACATGACTTGCTGGATGCCACATATCCGTTACGACCGCACCTAACACCGACCAGTGCATCCACCTTAATTTGATATATGCTCTTTGGTACAGCTGCAGTCACATCCCCACGGTCTTCCATTTGATTAACCAGGGTTTCTCCATACACCCAATAACATCACTGACTTGGAATAAGTGTTTCTTTCCTCGTGATGTCCCTTCAAACATTTTAGCAATCTCAAAGGCCTTATTTAACGTTCACTTTTCAGTTGCTAAGTTTGTCTTGAAGTTTCAGTTTTAATCTTCTATGTACTGATTGGTCTCTAATAACTTCATCAAGAAAGGAATGGCAACTGCATGAGGAGGCTAATGTTGTTAAAGAAGAAGCAAAGGATGGAATAGGTTAACGGGCAATTGTCCTCGACTGAATAATGTACGCCGAGCCACAACTGCACTTATCTTCATTCCAAGATTCAAGTTCAATTGTTCAATGGCAGGCTGCTACTCATCCAATTTCTCATCCATTTGGTCTTCGCCCAATAATAATGGGGTATAGTATTTTTTTTAGAATATCGTGACCGTCTGCACCTAAACAATGTTTTAAAATAGCCAATTTCCTTTTTCCAGTAAAATGTCTCCACCAATGGCTTCAATATAAGGCTTGATGCCGTCTCTCTATTTTACCCAGTAAGACCAGGATCTCCTGGGAAAGCCAACAATGCCCTTGCAGCAGATACACCTTCCAAACTTGGCAAGAGCTGAGCTGATGACATTGCATTTCCTTTTCTCAATAATAATACAACTTCCCCCTCACTGATGTGCTCTGATAAATTTTAATTTATAATTCTTCCTCTTTATTTTTTTCCAACTTTTCCATAAACTTTTGCCGCCATGTTTCATTCCCTTCTATTTCAGAAACGTCAGTCAATATTATGAAAACAAATTGTGCTATGGTTTCCGAGCCATAGGTGGCTTTATTTACGCTGGTGGTACAATGTACTCTCTTGTTAGATTGCTGAAGTTTTATGGACAGTCATCCAGGGGCCATATTATGGAAAGTGCCCCAGGGGCACAACGGGCATGTGCGCCCACTTTGCACGCCACAGGGCACTTTGGTATTACAGAAGGGGCCGCATGCGCTTCTACGGCCCTTTCTGTGATACAGATAGCGCTGGCGCACATACAGCGTCAGCGCTATCACCAGAGGATGTGCCCTAATTTGCATGGGGGCGTGGCCCTATGAAAATGAGGTAATCCCTTTGCTTCTGCAACCTGCACTTTATTATAGACACGGGCGCAGAGGCAAACAAGCTGTCGGGAGGCGTGATGACATTGCACCACCTAAAAGGTGGCCCACTGTCACTGTGCCCCCTAATGGCAACCCTCTGGAGGGGGTGACGAGGGTCGTATGTACCTCCTCAGACATCCTCTCGCAGGCAGGTGCAGGCAGTCACTGCACCTGCCTGAGAGGGAATCTCTCTCCTCTCTAAAAAGTGCAGGCCGGTTGCCACCTGCACAGTGAAACACGGAGCAGCTGCTTCAAACCGCTCCATTTTTCACTAGAAGGCGCTGACTGGAGGGAGTGCAATTTCGATGCTGCCCTGGGGGCAGTGTACTCAATGTAATAGGGCGCACTTTCCCTGTTTGCACCCGTGCACCTGTTTAAAGGTGCTCTGTGGACTATACAGGGAACGTGTATGTGTAAAAGGGCCCCAGGAAGGCTGAGGGAGGTTCAATTGCCCCGTTCAACTGCTGCCTTTCGACACTGGCCACTCAGGAAACATCAACAGGGTGACTCCTGCATTGCACGTCGTCAACGTCCAATGTCCCTCACAGTGACGTCCACGCCAGGTACACGCTGTTTTAATGGTCTGATCTGCATTAATTGCCACATTAGACTTCTCATCCCAGCCATCGCCTCCTTGCCTCCTCGCTTCCACACCTGCAATCATGAGCCCTCTTCAAACATCAGAGTCGCTGACAAATCTTGTTCAAGTCGCCACGCGTCACATTTTATCTACATGAACCTGGACCCCCAGATGCCTCACTCCTTCTCCTCACCCTTAGTACCCACTTATCGCCATCTCATGTAATCAGTTTCATCAGGTGAGTATAATTTGAATTGGATTCATTTCAAGAAGATGTCATGAGAGGAGAGGAACCTTCTCCTTGCGGCTCCAACCATTCAACCTCAAACCTCTCTTCCTGCACATCCTTCACCTGAATTTCCATACCACAGAAAATGCCTGAAATATAACACAGGGCTTTCCACACAGTATGTAAAAGCAGACCCTCCCATTCAGGATGATTCTATTGTTTATATTGAAGTGCCTTTGACTTACATTGAAGGCTTACCATTGGTTCAGGGGACCTTCCACGTGGACTACAGAAGGTACATCTAGTTGAGTTCACAATGCCACGACTCACTTAGCCTGTATTCTCCATGTACACATGATGTGCCGAGCGGGATCCCCTTTCCATAGCCGAAAGGCTGAAAATGCTATTGAAGTTATAAATATATATAGAAAATCAAGACACTAAATATTACAGCATTGAGGTACAGAAGCAGTTGGGACTACGCGAGCACCTACAAGAACAAGAGCCGCGGCCATTACCCAACAGACAATCAATGCTACACCCTGCGATGCTCTGATAGACTAAATGAAACACAAGCGTGGTTAGCTGGGAATTCAGCATGAAGCTGCGTTTCCTCATTCTCACATGCAGGATAAGCGCCGGGGCCAGCTTTACTAAGGGCTTGTGTTGCCCTTGCACCTTGCAAGGTGAAGCGAGGGCAATGCAAGCCCTTAAGTGAGATTTACTATGCCATGCAGAGCCACCTCAGGTGGCTCTGCATGGCATATTGCATCCGGAGTAACGCAAGGCAGTGCAAGTAGCTGCCTCGCATTACCTGCCCTGGGAAGGCGTTCCATGGGTGAAGCGTGGGTGCTCCCATACATCCACCGATGGTTTACGGCGCATTCCTACATTTACTAACAATAGTAAACCTGACAATGGGTAAAAAATCTATGCGTTCCCCGGGAGGCGTAACAAGGAGAAATATCTGTATTTCTACTTGTTTCTTCCTCTTTCTATGCGTGCCGCATTCTGTGGGTGTCCCTTCCTGCACACAAACTATCCTGCCTGCAACAGAGGCCCCGATGCACCATGGTGCAAGGGTGCCTGCATTGGGGTTTGGCAGACATGTGCACCAGCGCAGCGAGAGCAGCATGCACCATTTCTTAGCTGATATGGAGCATTCCTGCCCCCACCATTTGATGCAGCACAGCAAGTTGTCTTGCTGCGTTGCCCTCCGTCAAATGTATAGCAGAGTCAGTCTTGGGAAAGTGTGTTCACTGCCCTGTATATCACTACACACATCATGTTATCAATTGCAGTACTGCTGAAAGTAGTATCAGCAGGGAAGAGGGGAGAGGCGGGAATCAGGACCACAAATCAAACTTTTCAGAAGAAAAGAGGAGCTGGAGCAAGAAAGCAGGAATTCTCACAGCAAGAGTTCTACTGAAGGACGGAAATAGCTATATCTCACGAGAAACCTAAACCTCGTCTATTCGTGGATGAGATTAATGACTATATACAAACAGAAACACGTGACGGGCATCTGAATGAACCAGACGTAGGGCCAAGAGTACGAAGCCATTTAATAGTCCAAAACCCATAATTCACTAAATCACAGGGTTTGTGGCTAATTAATGGCTTTTTTAAATGTGCTATACCAATTTTGCGATTTGGTAACAGGTTACCGAATTGCAATATGGGTTTAGAATGGCATCACTTTTTGGGAGTGGTTTGTTTAGGGCATCCCTTTTAAATAGTGATTTGTTTTAATATGTATCAATGTTTTGAGACTGAAATCCGGTTGCAAAACATTTTTAAACAATCCAGGCGAGGCCGGCACATGTAACAGCGGTGGGGCGGAAGTAGACAGATGACTGTGTAGGGAAAGTAAAATAAAAATAAAATAAAACCACTTACCTTACACTCAACGCATCGCTGACTCGGTGATGCGGCGAGCGCGAGGTAAGTGGTTTTATTTATTTTTTTGTTTTACTTTCCCCACACCGTTGTCTGTCCACTCCCCCCCCCCCCCAGCGCCCCACCCATCTGCCACACCCACCGATGTTACCTGTGCCAGCCGCTCCTGAAAGAATCCCAACTTGGGGTGTAACACATTCACAAAAGTGATGGTGTTCCCTTAGGATCCCCTAACCTCTGTGTATGCACAAAAACGTTTGTTAGGAAAGATTTCTGTTCAAATGCAGCCCAATTTCCTCTAAGGAAATTGGGCTACATTGAAAAAAGTTGTCTTTATTTAAATGCCATCAAAGGCACGTGGTGGTCTGCCTACCCCAGTGGGAAAAAATCCTTTTGATGGCATGCAAGTGAAGTGAGTCTAAATTTGCAACCTATTTTATGAATATTAATATTGTAGTTTGGTTTATGAGCCACTACATTTTGGAGTTTGGTGAACCCACCTATTAGTACATAGATCAGTTCGCAAAAAGTCAATGCACAATTTGTGACCACTGGCAGAAAGACCTACTATTGTAATGAGAGTATTGAAATATATGCCACACTTCTCCCAGTGACATGTAGGAACCCCTACACACTTTTTTTAATTGACACAGACTCCCAAGGGTAACTATAAGAATAAAACTAATAAAACAAGAGCCAAAGCCCAACTGCAAAAAGCAACTAGTGACGAATAAAACAAGAAGAGAATTATATATTGTATGAGATGTGCATGACGACTGAGGAGACAATGTAATGTAATGTAACAGTGTCTTATGAAGCGCACTGCAACTCAACGAGCATCCTGGCGCTAAAGAGGGAAAAGCAAGGAATTAAAAAGCAGATAGAAGGGCATTAAGTTCTAGGAATATAACCATGTACCTAATAAAGTTAAGTGCTTGCTTTTGATTTCAAAATCCGTTCATAAAAATGCAATTGTAATGTAATGACGATAATAAAATATACATTTGTTTATGTGACAGGATTGTGAACTCTGGAATCCACTGAATTCGAATGAATGAACAAGTGGCTGATATCAAGTCAACGTTTCTATTACGCTCCTCATATCGTCTCTGTGGAGAGATATGGCTACAAGTAAGGCCAGGTAGCTACATTTGTCCTGATGAAGACCCTTTCAAAATTTTTGTCTTAGGGTTGAAACGTTGACTTGATATCAACTACTTGTTCATTCATTGGAAGGACCACTAGTATTGTGGGATTACATGATTTTGCAATCACATATACACAGTACCTATACTCAAGTCCTTTTGGATGTTGTATACTTTTTTGTGTGTTGTGCACTGTACATATTTTTCCACAATATCTTACTTGGTCTCCTTTGCACTGCGCCGTAACATGTAGCACCACGTTATTTATTGAGATTGTCATATGAGGAGTTCTGAATATGAATAATCAGTCATTACATGAAAAATTTTCTTTGCATTTCTTTGCTTGTCATATTTTTTTTGTGAGTAGAAATTCTCTTTTCTACCAAGTGCCTATTTTTCTACAATTGATTGCCTTGGTAACACTCTTTGTGATAATGACTTTATTACCCTAGTTCCATGGGATTACAGGATTTCCCTATTTTGTTTATGGAAACATTTTTATAATCAGAATGCAACATACCTCACTTGTGCTTATTTCTAGGAACTAAGGGCCAAATGTGCATAAGTTTAATTTTGCAAGTTCCTAACAGCAAATTTTTGTAATTTGCTATTAGGAACTTGCAAACACCTATGTACTAATGTGTGCTTGACGCATTTAGCGGTTACTAAAGGGGTCGCAATTGACACACCTCATTTATATTCATGAGGTAGCTCGCAATTTGTGACTCAATGGGATCCACTAAAAACACATGGAAGGTGGCCTGCTTGGGACAGCAGACCACCAGGTCTGTGTTTGTTTTTAAATAAAGCAACATTTTCTTTTAAAACGCAGCATGTTTTACGAAAAGGAAAACGTGATGGATTTCAAAAAGAAAAATGAAACGTCTCAAGAGTCTGAAAACGTTTTCAAGAGTAGGCAGTGGTCCGTGAGACCACTGCCAGCTCTTGCAAAATGTTTTTGCAACCATTCACAAAGGAGAAGGGGTCCCCTAGGGAACCCTTTCTATTTGCGGCTGGGTTACCACCTACTTGAAGTAGGCGGTAAAATGTGAATGTTTTGCGACCGCATTTCAATCACAAAACATTCGTAGATAGCACTGCGAGTCGCTATTAGGAAGGGACGCCAAACATGCCCTTTCCTAATAACGACTCTTTAACCTATTTTGCGATTCGGTAATAGGTTATCAAATCGCAAAATAGCCTTGTATCAACTGTAGGTTGCACCACCTTGCAAAAGAGTCCAAAGAGAAGTAAATATACGAATGTCCGTCCAGTGTTGAGAAAAAACAAAAGTTCTTTATTCTTCTTAATAGTGATGACAAATATACAGCAAACAGCCAACGTGTTTCGTTCTATACCAAGAACTTCATCAGGGCAAGTCTATTTGATGTCTTCAATTTTTGACCAAAATGAACACTTGTGTTCATGTAGTGTACTCCACTGAGCAGTCATCATGGCCTGCCACTTTTCATCAAAAATAACAGCAGTCAGAGACTAATAAAGTCCAATTATGCCTATTGAAAGAACTATATCCGGCCCCAATCCGACTCAGAAGAAGAAATATATAAATGGCTGATGTGCCAAAAAGTGTCCGATACCACTTTACACAGCCAACAGGTTATTTAGTAAATGCGCAATTCTGCTAATCGGGCCGTTTGCGACAACAAAAAAGCTACGTACATGCGGCCCTAAGTGATTTATGATTAGAATACTTGGATGACTATACTGAGAAAAATGTATGACATGGAATATAGTTATGCCAATACAATGTCTGGGGAACTGAAAGATGACAAATTCAAGGGTCAAATATATTTCAAGAATACTTTATATTCTTGAACAAATACCGTCCAGTGAATACTGTGTTTGGGTTTCACTGATGAGTTATTGATATCTTCAATACCTAAACATAATTATTTTATTATTCTCATTTTTTAAATTTGGAAATGGGGAAGAGCATTAAGTAATAGTGAAATACAAACATGAATTTCTGCTGGCACTACTCAAAATAAGTCTCTTGAAGCAGGAAAAATATTTGTTTAGAATTCACAAATACATGAATGTCATACAAGATTTGCTAAAGGTATAGCAGGACCAATATTACAAAAAGTAGACCTTATGTGGAAAAAAGTACATGTTAACACCCAAAGTGTAGGTAAACTTTGCCAGGGTTGGGTTAATGATTAATCATTAGATGTTGTAGAACAGCACATGGACAAATTGTGCAAAAACGTCAATCTTTATATTTCCTTAGCAATCTAAAGCAACAAAATAGAAGGAAAAATCACTTGCAGCCATTAACTGTAATGGCTCTGATGAAGCACAAGTTCCCCACAAAATTAGAGAAATAGATACTGAAAATACTCAGAAAAACATTTGAAGCAAAAGATAATGATTTAAAAATGGTGATGAAAAAATTATAGTCAATTTCGAAAAAGAATGGTTGCTTTTCATGCTACGAAAGACACATTAAAAAGTGATAAATATGAACAGGAACAATTCAAAGCTATATTTACATTGCAAGTTTCTTTACAGGATTTGAAATCACACACAGTTCCATGGAACCAAATTGATGATTTTGAGATACTTATGCCCTATAACTTGACTGATCATCAGAAAATGTTACGTAAGCGAGATTCAACACACCTTTTTTTATAGCAATACAGGAGTCTGAATTGCTCTCTTATACTCCTTACAAAAAATTAAGTATTGCATGGTTAATCCATGGATTTATTATGATACTTAATAATGATCTCAATTTAAAGGATGTTTTATGAAACAAGACTGTGGCTGGTACACAGGTGGGAAACAATTTATTTTAATACATTTGGAAGATTCCCTATGCAATATATTGTTTGGTTAAGCAACCCCCCCCCCCATATTTGTAAGTACAAAGGACTGTTCAAGCCCATTAGAAACAATACTAATATATAAACAGATAATGTTTAATCGGCGAAAGAGGCGCCGGGGATTCCCCCCCAATTTGATTACATTTCCCTATGGTAGGCGGGAGTGCCTTTCTTTGTTGCTTGCAGTTGATTGGTGCTGCCTTGTGGTGCTGTAATATCCTATTCAACACTAAGTTTGTACTTAATCTGTCTATATGCAGCTTTCTTTGAGTATGTGTATGTGCCTCTGTCCTTGGATAACTCAATAAAATTTGTTTAAAAAATAAAAATAAACAGATAATGTTTAATAATTAATGCAACATAGCAAATGCCAACGACATTTGTACGCTGAAATGCCAAAAAAACAGAAATCACTCACTTTTAGAAACTGTGAAGAATGGTTCATATCTTATAAGGTTCACAAAAGACTGCTGTTCAGTCAAGAGAGAAGAGACTATATTTCAGAGGCCAAATATATGTATGCAAATCTAAATAGAGCATACTTTTATTGTTATCAAAACTTTATTTAGTGCTAAAATAAGTAAGTATTGTGCTGTGTTGTTACGCACAGTATAAATTAAACAACACAGTTAATAAAAAACAACATATCCACCTTCTTTTATTAAAGGTTTAGAGACTATGGGGCACATGCATCAAGGGATTTTCCGATCGCAAACAGTGCGATTCGCAAAAATCGTCCATTTGCGATCGCAAAATGGCTTTTTGCGATGCATGAAACTATTTGTGCTGCGCAATTTCGGTAATCGGAATTTTTTGAGATTTCCCAAATTGCAATGGCATTTAAGGAATCGCAATTTGCGATTCCTTGAATGCAATGCAAGAAGCACTTTGAAATAGCGATTTCGCTATTTGGGGCAGCAAATTACCGAACAACTAAACTGGCCGGTAATTTGCAAAAACTTTGAAAAATGCACTAAAGTGCATTTTTCAAAGTTTCATGTTGCGCGCACACATGCCCTTAGGGCATGTGTATGCGCAACATGGGTGCACATCACAATTTCAGGGGTGCAACAGGGAGCCCTTTTGACACCCTTGCACCCTTGAAATTGCATGCGCAATTTGCGAGTACCTGTTGGTACTTGCAAATTGCGCATGCAAATTCACATTCATTCCTAAGGGCCTGTAGGCCCATAGGAATGAATGGGAAGCCATTCCTTAAATGCGAATCGCAATTTGCGAGTCGCAATTAAGGAATGTTTAGGAATTTTTATAGCGATTCCTACATGCATAGGCTGTTGCGAGTCCTTAATTGCTATTCCTTAATAATCGCAATTAAGGACTCGCAAAAGCATGTCTTGATGCATGTGCCCCTATATTTCATGTATCACAACAATCCTAACAATACAGATATAAGCAGACGGAAAAGGTATGCTAGAAATATTCAAAAACACATCAGGGTCACTTCACACACAGTAGGCTGCATACATTCAATTTTTTCAGTGTTTTCATATTTGATAAGAGTTAATGCCCAGTTCAAAGGAGTGTGTTCTCATTGGCATCTTTAAAATAATTTTCAAATGTCGCGGGATGGATTACCCTGATTTTGTTAATGTGTAAAAGGTTCAGTGAGCTTGCAAGTATTGTATAATGCCTTGAATCTCTTTCTAGGTCCTTTCCAGTTTCTAACCATTGAAAAGATTTTCATGAGCTCTATTTTGCATCCTTGTACTTATTGCAGAAGTGTATTATGTGTGATGCTTGCAATAGTGACTTGGACATGGAATGATTAAATTCCAGTCGGATCTGGACCTGAGAGGTGGAGGAAGGAAGGGCAAAAAGCTGCCTAAACCAATTGTATTTGAAATTATCCAACTAATTAATCACTGGTGCTGGAAATTGCAGCCAGGAGACAATGACGTCATGTACTTTGTCTTGAAGACATCCAGGAAACTGATGAACTACTCTGGGTGTTTGCCAGTTTAAGCAGAGCAAATGTTAAAGAAAATACCTTAGATTTCAGCTGTGCCAGATGCAGAGCAAAGCTGCCTCTGCTTTGGAGTGAAACTGCTACGTGTTTGTAGAACAAGGCCCCACTCATTGATTATTTACCAACAACTTTTTAGGGCGAGGCTGGGCAGCACATGGGCTGCTCTGTGGCATGCTGTATTGAGTTATGGCATACAAGCTCCGCCCATTTCTTCACCCATCTTTTTAATTGGCTCCTGTTACTGTCCTTCCTAAATGGTTGCTATTCATTTGTGAATAGGTTTGTTAGTCCCTCCTTGGTACCACCTTGTCTGCATTTGTTACCTCCCATAACGACTGGACCTTTTACTTGTCGTGTTACACGGTCTACTTTATAAATCAGTGAACACTATTTTGTTTAATGAATAATGGGGATAATGGCTGGCTGGTTCTTGTAATTACAGCACGCACACACAGCACTCTCATGACAATGGGGGGGCGCTTCTCATATACAGCGATATGCGCACTTTAACTTTAAACGTGGCTGCCCCCACCCCACCCCCCACAGCACTCACGGGACAATGGCAGCCGCTTCTTGTTTTTAAAACTTTTAAGCTGAGCACGGCGCCCACTTCAGGGACACCACACTCTTTCAGTTTAAAAAAACCAAACTTTAATAGTGAGCACAGCGCACACTTCAGGGACACCGCGCTCTCTGTAATGCAATAGGTCCCGCATTTTCCAAACTTTGACCATTGCTATCGTAAATTTATTATTTGCAGGTTTACCACATAAATAAAAGGCATTGTCATTTACAATGCCAATAGCTCAAAATCTCGCAAGTGCGATGCCTATTGCATTGCAAATGCTTGTTAAAGATTTATGTTTGCTAAATACTAGCACATTTCATTTTTCATAGATTACCATGAGTTGGTTATTGGTCATTGTTCCACTAGTGTTCAAAGTCCTTGAGAGTGAGCTGTAGTCCCAAGCTGTTTTTATTAAACCATACGGTGGCATTGGTATATGTGTGAGTTATCTAAGGATTTGGCTACATCAGAGATGTAGGCATTGAATACATTGGTCCTATAGCTCATCCTGTGAAGGCCTCTATAGCTTGACGCACTCCGCGTGTTTACATTGCATGTGCATAAAGCATAGATGCAATAAACTATTATTGTTTCAGACTTTATTGCAATTATTCAAGATGGGAGTAAAGGATTGTCAATCTGACGGTCGTCACAAAAGGCGGAGGGGTCATGTGTGGCTGAGCTTTCCTAGTAATACATACATGTTACATACAAGCCATGTCTGATAGTATGTAAATATGAGAAAACTGACTCTTTAGTGCATGTGTGTCATACTTCGTGTCCAGAAATCTAGTATTCTGAGTGGCAATGCCCACAGTGCATGTGCAAGATTCCCATATTATTGTCACACATAATTATGCAAAGCTGAAAGTTGACATTAGTCATGCTAACAATACATAGAACTGAAATTGCCTGTTCTCTGAAGCTTCGCGATTGTGTGCAATGTTTGGAGCTGTAAGGCCATCTGGCTCACACAAACCAGGCTTGGAAAGAAATAAAAATGGCAGCATTTGCCTGTCTTCCCTATTCTTCCACAGTAGAAGCACTGCTGAGCGATAAGGCAAGAAACTGCATAGGAGTTCCCCCTCCCTTCTCCACTTAGTATCATTGGATGAGAAGTTATAAAAGTACCTAGAATACATCAGATTTGTGCAGAAATAGTTCATATTATATAACTCTATTTTGTAAAATGCCAACAGCTGTGAGTGCTCCTGTTTTATGAGCCAAGATGGGAGTTGGGCTTACGAGATCTACCCAGGTGTGCCTCTTGTGAAAAGTAGGGTTCATAAGATAATTGTCAAGGCCAGACCAATTGGCTTTGTCAATGCTTACCTCAGTTGCATCGAACAAACATGATGAGTCAAAATGCTTTATTCGGTCTGAACCACAGGCAATTACTGTATGCGCATTCCATTCAATTGTTTTTAGCTTATCTGTGCCAAAATAGACAGGAACCAATAAAATGCAACTCAGCCTTGACCGTGCCCCAAAAGGGGCAGTCTGACCAAGGCTTGAAAGGGTCCAACTATTGGAAATGGTCTGCACGCCAGGCGTCTCTATACCTTCTCCGCAGGGAGGGGCAGGACAAAAAGAGTTGATGTGGTAGAGCTGGCACAAGGCAGCTGGGTGGTTGGGTATGGTTCTCCAGCCCTGCGCTTCAGAGGTCACCGCCAGCAGGGAGGCCATTTCAAGCACTGAAGCTGTTTGACAGAATGGAGAGGGGCAGCTTTGAGCTCAGGAGCTGCAAGTACAGACCAGGCAACCAGCAGAGTGCCTCAGTGTGTCAGAGCATGTACGCTCCCTTCACACGGTCACCCGGTGAAGAGCCGATATCACACAGTGACCACCATATCAGATGGAAACCTATACTGTTTGGAGACGCTGCAGGGATAAATGAACTTATTATGCATTTTTACAACTTCCCTGGGGCACTTCAGAAGCCTTTTGTTTGCTATGGAGGGGTGAGAGTGCTTGCTCACACAAGGCTGGCCTTAAACCCCTCCCCTCACCAGGTACTGCCTCCTTCGATGAACCTCCAGGGTTGTGATGGTCTGAAAGCGCCATCTCATTTTAGGCCCCGCCTCCTCCGAGACTCTGCCTCCTCACTCACACAGTGATTACCTTTTCAAAGTTTGAAGTTCTGCTGTTAGTCTTCTCAACACAAAGATAACACTAGGCTCAGAGAAACGCCCACCTCTGTGTCCCTCCGCTGCCTCATGTGTAGGGCTCCTTCAGCACACGGCGACAGACCACAATTTGAGTGACAGTCCATTGATCAGTCTGTTGAAGCTTCCCATCTGTCAATGCCTCATAGCCTTATCTGCGCATGCAAATGTGTTCTGGGCATGCACCCCGCAGTGCTTAATTTGAGCCGGTGGTTTCCAGTGCTTGGCACCAGCGCTTAATTGTCAGCCCCGGCTCTAGTGACTTCCACCACATGGTGGCGCGGTCAGTCTAATATTGAGATGACCACAACAAATATGTTCATTGAGTCAATATACTTGAAAAATAAATAATACCTGCCACTCACGTCATTATTTTAGCTTTGAGGGCCTGAAATAATCTGAGTTGTAACGCTTGTAGAGTGTGATGGTTAGTAGTTGTGTTAGTACTGCCATTGGCACTGTGGGGGTGACGGGTGGTGCAACGTGTAGTGGCCTTCCAAGAACGCCTCTGGCACTTACTTTTTTACAAATTGGGGCACGCCCACAAAATTATATTGAAAGAACGTACCTGAAACGATGTCCTCTGCTCCAGAACTCCTCTCAGGAACTGGATGCAGTGCATGCACCAATCCTGGCGCTGCTCTCATGCTGTAAGAGCAGCGTCCTGATTGGAGGAAGCGGCCTCACTCGCCGCTCCCGAGGACACTGGAGCCCTGCACATACTTTAACTCACCTGTCTTAAGACAGATAGGTTAGAGCAGGGGTCTTCAAACTGGGGGGTGGGCCCCCCTATGGGGGCCTTAACTGATCCTAGGGGGGGCGCCGGCCTTTGGGCAAAAGAAGCATCATGCAGATACCAGTGCTTTGTTTTAAGCTGAAAACAAATCATCAGCAGTCAGCAACTCTGTCATGGCCATTTTAAAAAGGTTTAACATAACTCCAATGTTTAAATAAAGTCAAGACATACTTAAACATTGCAAATTGAATAAAATAACTGTGAAAAATTCTAATGGGGCCCAATGATTTGGACGTGGCATTAAAAAGTTTGAAGACCACTGGGTTAGAACTTTCAAAGTGCACGTGTGGTTGGCCGTCACAAGACAGCCGGCCAAAGGGACATGCGCACTTTGAAAAGTGCACAGTCAGGCTACTCTCCTCCCTGCTGCTGTCATTCAGCAGTGGCCCTGCCACTTTTCATCTTTGAGGGTAATTTAAGTGGGGCGACACGCCTCTGTTCCAACAGAGGAGCCCCCGCTGTAAGCACAGTTTTGCATGTTTGCTGTTTCCACTAGTCGAGACTACGGAAAGGAACACAGATACTCTTTCCCAAATCATCGAGGGCTAACGGGAGTTAGAGTAATAAGTTACCTTGTCTTTGAAAAGTTGGATGTATTTATGTGCTCTTCCCTCAGTTTTCAGGGGACATGCTTTGAAATCTGGCTTCTTCTGGAAGGTAGGGCTGCATGGAGGAGCATTCAGAGGTTTCCACGCCGGCTCTTCCAGGCCCTCTGGGTGCTCTGTAGACCACAGGATAACCCTGGGATAAACTCTAGATACCTACCACTTTCTTTCTGACCCTTCACACACCAGAGGTCCCTGAGTTTCCCTGCAGCAGAAGGGACTACAAGGGTTTGTACTTTCATTTATGTGTCCTAATCGTTTTAACTTCTTTAACTTGCTACTAGTGGGACAGTTTTGTATTTATTTTAATACCTCATCAACATTGTGCACTTAAACAAAGCTGTGAGTTTATAGGAAAGATAAGAGATTATAAACCGTTCAAAAATAGGTTTTGCAAAGACAAAAGTAAGCAACAATTATTTTGCAAATACATTCTTAATGACGTGGTGAAATGTGTGAATTTTGCACAACTCCAATGGTAGAATTTAAACTTTTCACAGCCTACTGTGTATGTCATATCATCACCCAACCCTTCCCTCAGCCCTTCAGAAGCACAAACATTCCAACTGGTCCTCACACCCTCTTGATACCTTTGCCCCACCCCTGCCCTTTTCATCCCTTCCTACTAGGTTTAATGTTTTATAAATGTTAGGTTATATTGATTTGTAGACTGCTCTAATCACCCGAGAGGGTATCCAGGAGCTTGGGCAGCGGTGTAGGTGTGTGGTACCAAAGGTGTTTACATGAAGAGCCAGGTTTTCGGCTTCTTGCGGAACTCAAGAAGTGAGGAGGAGGCTCTGACATGTTGAGGGAGGTCATTCAATGTCTTGGGTGTGATGTAGGAGAACAAGCGACTTCCCAGATTTGCTTTTGCGGATGTGGGGCGTGTATGCAAGTTTGAGTACGGCAGAGCGTAGGTGTTTAGTGGGTTGGTGAAGTGTATGCGGCTGTTCGGGTATTCTGGTCCTGTGTTGTCTAGGGTTTTGTATGAGTGAAGCTTCTTAAGGTGCGGTGGGTGCGGCGTGGGAAGTCGAGTATGAGTCTTGCAGCAGTGTTCTGGATGGTACATGACACTAAGAAAGTTATTTTCACTACAAACATTTGAGCACCTGTGTCTCATGCACGTCTTTGAAAGCCACTTGAAATGTTGAGATGTTTTAGATGTCTGGAGCCACACTGATCCACATCCTGTAAACGCCCTTGTTCTAGTGAACAGAGCGCGCATGAGATCTTGGTCAGATCACAAAACATGTCTGACTGGTGCTATTTCATGTCGTTGGCGGTAAGTTAAGGCAGTGCTTGGTGCAAGCACCTTTTACCACTGTATTAAGACAGCAGGTTTGTGGAGGTGGAAAGGTGTGACAAGTATGTTTGTACATATTTCTTGTGGTGCTGGTGTGTTCTGTTGTGGTGTTTTGTGCTTCTGGGTTTGTGTGCTACAATATTGCAATGTGTTGTTGCGTTGTACTGTGGTAGTTGTGTGGCGTTCTGTTTTGACGTTTTGTGCCTTGTTGTGTTTTAATTGTGTTATTATGTTGCTTTGTGTACGCCATATTGTAATTTGTCAGCAAATGCTGCAATATTTCCTGCTAACTGCAGCAGATGCCTTGAACTTTATTGTGACAAGCAATACTTGTCTCCTGCCTAAAGTGATAAAATACTACTGTCCCTGCTTCATCCGTCAGTTTGGCCAAACCTGTGTCAGAAACTAGCGCTTCCGGTGCTCATTTTACGTCCTACAAATAGAAGTGAGGGGACTAACCAAGTTAGGTTGTATGCAAGTGACATCATGGCGCCTGACATCACAGCACATGACGTCACTGTGCATGACATTACACATGGCATCACAGGAAGAGACCTCACAGGAACTGACATCACAAGAAGTGACATCAGATTTTAAGACCTCACACATGTTTAGCAGGTCTATTATGAGTACATTTAAGCGCATTACGAGATTTAACAAATGGGAATTTGCGTCAGTGTTGTGCCAAAAAAGTGGCGCAATCACAGCGCAAAATCTGGGCCTCAACTAGTACATGTGCAACCAGGAAAAACATGGCAGTAGACCTGTTCTGCTTAATTGGTTTCAAAGTCTGCATTTTAAAATATCTTATGGGGTTAAGGCACCTGCTGCAGAGATCTTTGTGTGCCAGCTGAATCTCAGGGAATAATAATAATGGTAGGATAACTCTGGAGGTTTATGCTTTTGCTAGAGAGATCCGTGTTTTGTCTAGTCCCAGATTTAAATTAGCATAGAGGGTTAATATGTCTCCAACAAGCACATCATGTAACATACAGATGACAGATTTTATTCATGTGGAAAGATAAGTGGGCTACTGTTTTTAACACAGAGTTCCTGTTTTTTTACTTGCAGTTCATAAATTGTAACCCTTGTTATATAGCTCAGTGAGCTATGAAGGACATGTGACTCCTACACAGTGTAACACTCACTGTCTTATGCAAGACATCTTGTACATTGATTTACACTTACATGATTTATTGTCAATTTATAATGTGTATGTTACGTAAAGTGTTGTGACATCCTGCACTAGGATGAGTATCCCTATAAAAGAAATAAAGTAGTGGTATTTAAATTGTTGTTTGTGTAAATACTGAAACAGACCAACACATCTGACATTCTCACAGTGCATGCATCTATTATATATAGAGACTGAAAAAAGTCAAAAGCATGCCTCCCTTAAATACAAGCTGTGTGCTTTTGTTTCCTCTTGGTGTATTTGCATCTAAGTGTGAGGGTCCAGATCACACCCGGCCAGGATCATAGTGGAACAAGAGGAGGCCTGGTGGCCCTTATCTTCAGGCTTTATCTTTGGCCCAGCTGGGGTGAAAATAAAAAACGCCCCCTCCCTGCCTGCACATTGCTGCTGGCAATGGAAAGTGTCTGAAAATTACACCAGGACAAGTTTAGCATATTTAAGTGGGGTCCAACTTCTTGTCAGGGTGGAAAGCGTCTAACCTGTAAAAATAGTGGGTGGACACAGTCTACCTGCGTTTACCCCCGAATTGTGCACTGACTGTCACCTCCAAGAAGGCAGGGCTGAATGTGTAGGTGAAACTGGGTCTGGACAGCATTTGCAATGTCCTGTCCATCAGTCAAGAGAATGAACGTGGTAGCTCACAGCTAACTTATGTAAAAGTATCGGTGTGCCTTGAAGCCTGCGCTCCTAAACAGGGTCGGTTAACATTACCTTAATTTATATGTTCATTTCTGATTGGAAGTCACTTGCAGATGTGCACGCTTTTTGTGCAGCCTGGGCATGTGTAACTCGGTGTTTACATAATTAAAGGAAGTGTCCTGTATTTGTAATGTCTCAGACCAAAGCCACTGGAAATATGAAATTGTGCAACTGCTGCGATTTTCACATAATTATAGATTTGCCACATAATCCATCATCTGCCACATAATCTGCAGATTTTAACAAAAAAATGTTTGTTTCTGGCTCAAATGGTTCAAAAGTTACTAAAAATGAAGCGACACATGGTGCTGCGCGCAGAAAGGCTTTTGGCAAAGCTGGACTGATCACCTTTTTAGGTCAAGAAATCGAGACCTCTTGTATACTTTAGTATACTTCTTTGTGGGGTTACAGCCCGCCCACCACTTTTCATTTGTTCGTTTCAGTGTCCTTTAAAAATCCTTGCTTGCCAGTGGTCAATCCTTCCTATTTGTCTGTCCTTTTCGTGGTTTGGTCACTCCCACAGTTTATTCCTATCTGTGGGTATTAAAATGGTACTAATGAGGTGCAACCAATACCCAGACAGTGTTACCAAGTTGAAAAATGACTATTACAAAATCTGCCACATTATGCTGCATAATTTGTCTTTTCTTGCCGCATAATTTACTCAACCCTGCCACACAACTTGGTCCTCTCCTGCTGCACACTTCCAGTGGCCCTGATCTCAGACCCAAGGGATCTTATGAAGACTTCCTGCACCAGCAGATTTCCGATTCCTCCAGAGTACACACAGGTTGGGCACAGGTGCGGCTGTTGGTGAACTTTGAAAGGGGTGTGTGTGTGTGCTGCCACCCACCACTGGTAAAACAGTGTGAGGCAAAGGGACCTGACCATCACACTTGACAGGGCTTAAACTGGCCTCACTTCCCCCGTTACTATCCCTGCACCAACAGGTGCACAAATGCACCTGGTGTTATATAGGCAGGGCCACTGGAATTATGCGGCGAATTTCACATAATTATAGATTTGACGCATTTGTCACCTAATCTATTATCTGCCAATTAATCTTAGGACTTTACCAAAAAGTTTTTTATTTCTAGCTCAAATGGTTCAAAAGTTACTAAAAATGCAGTGACAAGTGTTGCCACACGCTGGAAGACCCTTTGCAAAAATAGACTGCTCATTTTGTTGCTTATTGCTATATTTGGGTGTTAAACTGGTTCTAGTGAGGTGCAACCAATGCCCAGACAGTTTCACCAAGTTTAAAAATGACTAAATAGTGAAGTAATACTATTACAAAATGTACGCATATGCCGCATAATTTGCCTTTTCTTGCCGCATAAGTTACCAAAACCTGCCACATAATTTGGCCCTCTACTGCTCTATAATCCCAATGGCCCTGCGTATAGGGTTCTGTAAGAGCATGGGCAGGACAGAGTGGAGGCACACCGTATCCCCGGCAGAGGGCAGTGTTTACCCCAAGCACAGGGAGGTGGGCTCTGCTTTGCCTGAGACCCTCATGGGATGGATGGCTGAGGGCTCACCACAGAGACTATGAGGTCAGTGCCACTTGCACAGGTGAATCCGGCGATAGAGTGAAGAGGGATCCACAGCTGGGTCTGCTTATATCCTTGAAATCTTCCTCCAGTAAGCAAGTCAGGATAACCTGCCAAGGGAGTAGCCAGAAAAATAAAATACCCCCAACTTTGACTCATTTATAGCAATAAATGCGTGAGTAAAGTGAGGAACCCCAACTTTTCCTATGAAGTGTCAATGCAATTGTACCCATGGGGAACATTTGCAAAATATGATGCAAAATTATGACTATTATAGCATGATTTTAAAGGAATTTGGCCAAAAACTACATATTTACCTCTAGTGACCTATCCTCTCATTCATCCATTCCATCTTCTTTCATCTTGTGCTTCTTTACTTCCATCATCTTTTTATTGTTTTATGCATATTTCATTCTTTCTTTCCTTCTGTCTATTCTTCTCTCATTCCAGCAGACCTTTTATCTAGCTTACTATCCTTCTTTCTATCCATTTATTCTTATGTTGGTCCTGGCACAACCTTTTAGCATCTTTTCTTTTTGTATTCCTTCTTTCATTCCATTTGTTCTTTATTTCTCATCTTTCCTTCAATCTCCCATACTTTTGTCTCACATTGTTTCTTTGGTCTTTTTCTGCTTTCCTTCCTTTTTCCTTTCATTTTCTTTTCATTTTGCTTTTTTAGTTCTTTAATCTTCCCTTTTCTTCTTTCCACCCTTCATTCTTTCTTTTCTTCCTTCCTTTTCTTCTTTTACACCTGTTTTCCTGAATTCTTTGTTCATTTGTGCCCTCTTTCCTTCATGTTTCCCTTTTCCTTCCTTTAATTATTTGCATTTTACTTACTTTCCTTTGCACTTTTTCACTCTACTGGCTTATATCTTTTTTTCTTTGTCATTTTAACAGTTTGTCTTTCCCCCGTCACCGTTTTGGGCTCTTTTAAGTATTCTTTTGGTCCCATCCCACAGTTGTGTTATCATAGTTTATTCTTGTGGACTTTATTAGTTTTAACTTTTGACTTGCGATGACCTGATGGCAAAAGTTAAATGCTAAAATGGGCCATAAAACAATATAATCTGCTCCAGTAGCACCACCGCTTCAGCAGGTATCGGGGGTCGGGGGGGGGGGGTCACTACAGCCTGGTAACGTGGGGAGACCAGTACCCGGAGAACTCCACAAACATAGAAGGAGGACTACAATTTTGTGTTGAATTAAAGGCCTCCAATTACAGTAGACACTAAGCGGCTCGTTTACAATGATTTGGCATAAGGCAGAGCTGCAAATCTTTGTTCTGCGCTGCCCTATGCCAAAATCGAAAGGGCAGGAAGGCACCATATTTAAAAGATATGGTGCATTCCCGTCCTTTTAGCCAGCACACAATTTGGTACCTAGCACCATTGCAGGCACCCTTGCATCATGAGGCAAGGTTGTCTGGGTCACAAAAACAATCCATGGAGGCATTTTCCTCTTTCTATGTGTGCTGCAGAATGCGTACAGTTTTGACGCATTCCCAGGTTTGCAGCTCCTCGTAAATCTGGGAATGCGTCAAAACCCATGGGTGTTGCTTTGTAACACCACCCGCAAGGCCCCTGGAACGAATCCCTGACACAGTGTGAGGCAATGCAGCGACTTGTGCTGTATTGTCTTGCACCATATCTTGCACCATATCTATGTTGCCGTGCTTAGCGAAATGGAGGGCGGACCTACGGGAGTGGGCTCTGGCAGAGGAGGGACACATCCGGAACACCAGGAGGGATGACAAACTACCCGAGGTCCTACTGGCATGGGGAGCAATGATTCAGGAGATAGCAGGACAGGCCTCCCAATCTACTCTGGAAAGTTAAAGGCCGCCGTCTTCTGGGCGGGGGGAGGCCCCAGGACAAAGGGGAGAGGCGCACGGAGACCCAGCATAAGGATTCTGATGCTTAGACTTTAAGTTATAGAGACCCGGCAGCAGGGGGGGTATTGGGAGGGGGTATGGGGGTGGTTGGAAGGGAGGTGGGGGGGAGTTTATTACTGTTGAGTTCTGTTTAAGCACGAAATGATGCTGAGAATATTGAAGATTGAGGAATCTCCATGGATGTAACCATTGCTTCAGACTTTGACATGTATTGTTGGTGAAACATAAACCACCTCGGCTGAGGCGGGCATGCTGTATGATTGTACTTACACTTGATTTATTGATTTGGAGGTATAAAACAAATAAAGAAATACAAAATAAAAAAAATCTATGTTGCCGTGCACAGTGGCTTTGCATGGCCTCGTAGATATGGGACTGCACTCTGCGCTGCTGGAGCGTCATAGAAAAGCGACACACCGGCGGCGCAAGGGGCTTGTAAATGAGCCCCTTGGTGTAAATAAATTCACCGTTCTTAGGGTTGCCACCTTTCCAAGAGAAAAGTACCGGCCTTTTGTTGTTGTTTTAAGAGTCTGCAAAGTCCTAGATGCTAAATAAGACTGTAAACAAAATCAGCCTTTGTTTACTTTAATTATTAGTCAGGGATCGATAGCTCTTCTTTAGAACCCATTTAAAAGTGTTTCTATTTATATTCGGTGCTTGAAGTACGTACCGATAAGGACTAAAAACATACATGCCAATGGACTAGATACAGAAGACAGACTCCCGACTTTTTAAGCCAAAAATGTCTTTATTTTTGGCTTTTTCCCGCCTGAAACTACCTCTGCTCCAATAGAAGTCAATGGGGGAAATACATTCTTCCAATTATTCTTTTTAAATCTCCCACTTACTGCTTCTAAAATGTTGCCGTGTATGCTAAAAATACCGGCTTTAGGGGATTTTCCTTATTTTTTTACCAGCATGGACATCAAAATATTGGTGGATACCATAAATGTTTTACACAAACACATCTGCGTAAATCAGCGGTCAAAGTAAATTAATAAAAGTATGGGAACTGTGATTCTGAATACAGTGAGTGTGGGGTTAATGAATATGTCTGGCAAAAACACCTTAAATTAAAAAAGTAAGTTAAAAAGAAAGTTAAACATCATTGGAAAATTACAAACAGTATAAGATAGGCTGCCACAAAAAAAGCAAAAATGAGCAAAACGATTTAGGTTTAAGTTAAAAAAAAGTGCTTTCAAAATATAGATTTTAGTAATACGCAATCAGACAGCACCCAGGGCAATCATTTTTTATGTTTCAATTTAAAAGCACGCAGACTAGAACTCGGCTAGTAACACCCATAGATCACCTCTCAAAAAGAATAAATCGTTGCCATCATGAACCTTCAAGAAACTCCATCAATTATTCAATTAAAGCCAATATTGGCTTTAAGGCAGCCTTTACATTTGCAGGTTAACCAACTGCTCATGTTTACATTTCTTTCAGGAAACATGTACCCAGGCTAGAAGGGTTGTTTCTTTTTTCCCTGTCTGCCTCTTGCTACAGCACAGCAGACTCCCTCCCTTTCCCTACCAGAATGAACTCTTCTTGGACAGTTGTCTTTTAACAAAAAGTAGGGGAACTGTTTCTGTTATATTAATAAAGTATGAACACGTCACTCCCCACAGATCTTTCCACTGCAACCTCTCCTGTCAAGGTGTCATTTGAGGTGTTCCCAAAAGAAGAGGGTGCATTCTCTTGTTGCTGCTGTGGCCATGTGGTATGCAGGGGTGTAGCTTCAGGGGGTGTTTGGGGTGATAAATGAATTCTTGGCTTGAGAGTTGGGTCTGGTCTTCTATGCCATTGTTGTTTTTTTCCTGTTCCTCTTCCTTTGACGAAATGGTTTTAACTTGTTATTTTAACTTAGCCAGAGGCCCACCTAATGCAAAGAAGCATTGAACCGGTTCCTCATGGGAACAGTGTATCCCAAACCTTGGTCATCCCTCCAACTTTCAGCATACTGGTTTTAAGTTGGGAAATTTGCAATTCACACACTCCGAATCTCGCTGACTAAGCTGCGCCCCTGGTGGCATGGCCATATGGTATGGAACGATAATAGGAGGCTAGGAGGGAAGGTGGGGAGAGTAGCCGAAGGAAAGAAAAGATGGTCGGGCAGAGTTTGTTTGACGTGGCCCGTGGACCGGGGCTGGACTGCAAGTGATGGGTTGCAATTCCAAGGCAATATTATCAGACGGAGTTTCTGGCATGGGGCCAGGATTGGGCTGCAAGAATTTTCAAGCAGGTAAAACCAGGGCCACTGGTCCCTTACACAGGAAATCTGGGCGCTGGTACACTGGACCCGCTGTGTTTGGGCGGAGGGTATCCCACGCAGAATAGCACTCTGCCCAACTTGGAAAATTGGGCCAAGGAAAGGGATTACTGCTTAAGCATAAAAGGTTGTCTAAAGATACTGCATGTCCATTACAGAAGAGCAAATGTGAATATCCTCCTTGAGAATGAGTGGTTGCAGAACTGCAGAGGGTCAAGCATGAGTCCAACCTTGAGAGGGAGCCAGGAAAGAGAAAGAGTGGCCACCTATCTGTGAACAGGGAATTAGGGGCGGGGGACCAGTATGAAGACCTCTGGAGGATCATTCCTAAATGCAAGAAGGGACATAAGGTGTGAATGTGTACATGCAGACGTACCCTTCAGAATAAAGGGTAATTGACAGACTAACCACAAGGCCTTGGAAGACATTCCTTTCTGTACAGGAAGCCAGTGTAACTTGGTCAGGGGGAAAGTGACAGAATCAAGTTTTGGTAATCCCTAGAAAAAGATGGGCCGCCAAGTGTTGAACAGTCTGGAACTTCTGAAGAACATATTTGAGAAGGTAAACAGCTTTCTCAGTTTAATCACAGCAATACAATCGCTGGGTATACCAATTGTTGATCCCCTGGGGGGCATACGCTAAAAGGAGGTAGCGGATGATTTATTTGAGGTGCAAAAGAGAGAGAAGCGTGCAAGGTAACTTAAGTGTGCACTTTCGAGACTGGAAAGGGACGTGTGGCCAAAGTATCAATCCATTAGGTCGGGATCCAAAAAGAAGAGCAGAGCATGAGAGCCTGAGTCGTGACTGAGTCTTGACTTTAAGAAAAGGCCAATATCCAGTGGGCAGTGCCAGTCAGGCAGGACTGAAAGTGTGCAGGAGCTGTGAATCATACCACATAGACAAAGCTTGTGATAAGCACCACTAGAGGTCACATATGCCCTGAAGAGGGTTGGACTCAAAGTAGAGTCCTTTGGGTCTGCACAAGTCCGGCTGTAAGGAAGGATTCGATTCAGCACAGGACTTCACGGGCAGCTCCCACCTCTGAAGTTACCTTAGATGATCTACGTGTCAAATGTTGCAGAGAGATGAGGTACGATCAGTGCCATGGCATCACTGCCATTCTAAACCAAATGGAGATCAGCAAAGGCAGCAATGTCCAAAATCCAAAGTCAGTGGATGTGATAGAGTGCCTTGGGATACCTGCAAGGAGCAAATGGAAACCCCACATCCTGCACGCTCAATCATGGACAGACCTACCTGAGAGCAAGGTAGAACATTGTTGTCCATGTCCACCTAAGGCCATAGAGAAGAATTATTTGAATCGAGCGGGTGGGCGCAGTAGGCAGGGAAGGGAACCAACCCCATCAGACTCTTGAAGGAGCGAAATCAGTGACTAGATGGTCAGCAATAGAACGTAGGCTGGTCAGCAGTCAATCAGTCAAATATACTTTTATTTGATTCGTTAAAAATCATAAAAGGATGGAGAACCATCGTGAAACACAATACTTTAAGTGAACATTTTAAAAGCATATTATTAAAAAGACCTTCGGGTCATAACCGCGGACGGTGGGGGACAAGTTGAATAAAAATATTGACAGGTGTATCGGTACATTAAAGAATGTGTGACTACAAGGTATTATTAGGCTACTTGAGTTGAGTCACTTTTTTCCAGTTCTTTTGCAGCGATTTTCAAAACTTTTATGGCTCTACAAGATAGGGGAATCAACAGCCCTCCAAGACACCTGATGACGGCTGCTCTGCATGTTCTTATTTGTTCCTTCCTTAGAGCCTCCCGAAGGACAGATTTCGAGTTTCTAATAGAAAAGGGCAAGTAGGCTGGTCAGCAACAGAACGTAGGCTGCTCAGCCACAGAACGTAAAACGTAGGCTGGTCAGCAACAGAACGTAGGCTGGTCAGCAACAGAACATAGGCTGGTCAGCAACAGAACATAGGCTGGTCTGCAACAGAACGTAAAATGTAGGCTGGTCAGCAACAGAACGTAGGCTGGTCAGCAACAGAACATAGGCTGGTCAGCAACAGAACGTAGGCAGGTCAGCAACAGAATATAGGCTGCTCAGCAACAGAACGTAAAACGTAGGCTGGTCAGCAACAGAACGTAGGTTGGTCAGCAACAGAACATAGACTGGTCAGCAACAGAACGTAGGCTGGTCAGCAACAGAATGTAGGCTGCTCAGCAACAGAATGTAGGCTGGCCAGCAACAGAACATAGGCTGGTCAGCAACAGAACATAGGCTGGTCAGCAACATACGTAGGGTGGTCAGTAACAGAACATAGGCTGGTCAGCAACAGAACGTAGGCTGGTCGGCAACAGAACGTAGGCTGGTCAGCAACAGAACATAGGCTGGTCAGCAACAGAACATAGGCTGGTCAGCAACAGAACGTAGGCTGGTCAGCAACAGAACTTAGGCTGGCCAGCAACAGAATGTAGGCTGGTCAGCAACAGAATGCAGACTTCAGCTGCCAAGATGTCTTTCTGGAGCAAAGGGAGGGGGCACGGCATGATTCCTAAAGGGGGCGGGGTCAGATGTGGATCTAGTCCTTCAGCAGCCAACCCAAAGGCTAGAGAGGAGGGGTGCTGCAGAGGGAGGGAGAAGAAAATGAATGAACGGGGAGAGAGCAGATGGAGGAAGTGTCTAATGCTAGCCAATGGCGTGTATTGTGTGCGCTGTAACCATAACTGGTGAATTTCATTGGTTTTTCATGTCTGAGTCAGAGTCTTACCAGTGTTTTTAACTGTGCGTTTTCCAGCGAATTTCATAGTTTTACTTAAATTTATGGTGTATTCAGTTTTTTGCCTAAGGCCGGCCACAGCAGGGGTTGGGTGCTGGGCCTGGCCTGCGGGCAGCCAACCACTGTGGAGCACAGCCTTTGCAAATGTGCAATGAGGGTTGTCTACAAGGCCTGGCCTACAGCCAAGCCCTCCACACCAACCTCTGACTAGTAGCCAACCCCTGGCCCAGCGTCCAATCCCTGCCATCGACCAACCCCCTCAATGCAGCAGGGGGCTGTCTATGGACAGGCCTTGCAGTTAGCCCTTAGCTGGCTGCCAACTCCAGGTCCTGCGCCCTGCCACCCCTGCCATGGGCCAAACCCCACAGGGCATAGCCTTTGGCCATGCACACCACAGATTGGACACAGGGTCTGGCAGGGCCTGCACCTACCCCCTGCCATTGGTCGACACCCCCCCTGCACGTGGCCGAGTGAGGCACTTCACCCAGCCCCCTGCCCGCAGCCTTGTTTTTTCCACCCCGCTATATCCATACTATCAGTTCCCTGGGGTCAGACACTCATTGTAGTGTCTCCTTTTGGCTGTGAAACTTTTTTTCCATCATGTGAAAGTTGCAAATCATGATTGATTAACAAATTGCTCACAGAATAGTACCTAAAGTGGTGACTTGTAGTATTATGTTTTGAATCGCGATTGGCATGCTGGTTTATATGGTTTTTCCTGATGTGAGGCTCAAGTCTTCCACATCTCTGGATAGCCCTCAGCACTCCCCTTGGGTGGGACACCTCTGAGGGTGCCCCACCCCCCATCGCTGGTGTAAAGATTTCTCATCAGAATCTATTCGAAATTTTCAAGATGGTGGAAAGATGTTTACATGGCTCTTCTCCAGCCAGTCACATTTGTCGCAAAATCTGAAATGTGACTGGCATGAGTTGTGAAGCATTATTCACAATTCTAGATGACACAGCTCTACAAAAGTGTTAACCCTTTAAAGCCCACAATGGAACTGTTTAAAACACTCAAATATTACTGAATGCATTTACACGAAAACAACAAAAGCACACTTTCTGATTAAAGTTCACTCCAAGTTTGGTGTAAATCTGTTCAGTGGCTTGGGCTGTAGGTGTGAGAAATATTTCCCATTGGAGCTAAAATGGTAAAACATCTTTTCTCACCACTCCCTTAACTTCTTCCCCTGCATGGATCTGTAGGACATTTGACTTGCCAAACCTTAGCTGACTACATCAAGAAATTCCCAAATAAAGGTGTAAATACATACATATGGTCAAAAGTTAAAGGCAAATCAAATATAGCCTTTTCAACGGAAAGTATGGCTGTGCCAGTATATAGATACATAACTACACACATAAGTATGTATGTATGCCACTATTGTATGTATATATATTTTTGACTTTCTGCACAATCTAAATGATCAAAATTCTGTCCAACTTTACCCCAAAATTGTCACATGTTACGCATCGGTAACATCAGACATAGACAAGTTGAAAATCAGACACACCCAAATAGACAAGAAAATTCAACACTGCAAGAGCGTAAAGTGCTAAAAGACCATGGCTAATGAATCATTGATAATAAAACCAGCCCAGAAAGGCGGAAACATAGTGATTCTCAACAAAGAGGATTATATCAAAGAGGCGAATCGACAACCCCATAAAAGAAATGAGAACGCATCTAAGGAGACAATAGAAGTGTGGTACACAGAATCACTAATCAATCAGGATGAGCGGAAATCCCTTAAAACTGAGAATCTAATAATTTCAACAATATACTTTCTCCCCAAGATCCATACAACACTGATCAATCCACCAGGAGACCTATAGCTTCAAGCTGTGAATCAATATATGAAAAGACCTCAATCTATGTGGAGCACCACTTGACTCCAATAGCAAAGGCTCTGCGATGCTATATAGGACGTACAGGTGATTTTATAAGAATATTGGCAAATATATTGTGACTAAGAGGTACCTGCTAGCAGCTGTAGATGTAGTCTCCTTGTACACATCAGTCAAACAAGAAATACCATGTAAGTACATCTTAAATTAGAGGAATGTAGGAGAACTGGGACACTTGGAAATGCTATTAACAATGATTGAGATGTGTCTCACATACAACATATTTATCTTTCACCATGAAATGTACAAACAACAGCGCGGAACAGCCATGGGAATATCGTGATTGGCTGCTGTGCCTTTGCTGTACACCTTGCCTCTGTAGTGACCCTGACTGCCTAGTACCAACCTACCCAAGGGTGACCGCAGGTTATACAGTGAGCGTAATCACCTGCCCTTGCCAGAAGCAGTAGTTCAGCTTGGCTGGGGGCATCCCGTCAGCCAGCCAGACACTGCCATTACCAACACTAATGAAGAGGGTCTTAGACTCAAAACACTAGGATGCTGGGTCGGTATATACACTATACCAAAGTAAGGTATAGAATGCACAGAGCCAGGGGATCCCCAGAGGTATAGCAGAGGCTTAAGTACATAATACCTCACTCTCTTTTGTGGTAGCGTGGTTAAGCAGTCAGGCTAATCAGAGGGTAGTGTTAAGCATTTGTTGTACTCACTCAGGCAGGAAATGATGTCACAGACTCAAATACTGAATCCAGACCAATTGTTTGTAGAAAATGTGGTTACTTTGTGATGGTTATTTCTGGAAACAAGATTCACTCAGTTGCAGGTAAGTTATACTTTTCATACAATCTTACTTTTCACAATACAGTGTGCACTGGTTTTCTAGGAACATTCAAATTGCTTTTGCATTCAGGAGAAAATGGTTTTTAAGCTGTTCAGAACACTTGAAATTACTTTCAGAATACTTTGTAGTTACTTTTCTAGTTTAGCATGAAACATACTAATAACATGATCTAAACATCACAGAACATCAGTAAGTAGGTTAACTCTTTTAAAGACACTAAGGGGCATATTTACAAGAAAGTGGCAGAGCGCTGGTTAGCTCCAAAATTGCTAATGCCACACTCTGTCATTTTAGAAACGCAGGGATGCACCATATTTACAATGATACGGCTCAACCCTGCATTTCTCTCTGGCTTGGCGCTAAAATCAGCTGCCTAGTGCCAACACAGACACCCTTGCACATACTGCGTTGTTTATGTGCAGGAAGGGACACCTCAGAGGCCTTTCCCAGGCTACCATGCCCTTGGCACCATAGCTACCTTTTACAAGTGGCTTACAGGTAGGCCAGAGTTGTGCCAATTGTGGAAACAATGGTATAGTTTAGGGAAAGAATACAGGCCCTGGGAACCTGATTGGTAGGGACACAGTGCACACTCAGTAAAATTGCATCAGGTATCTGGCAAAAAGAGTTAGGGGCAACCATGCAGATGGGCACTTTCCTACACAAAGCTTTTACACTATCTCTCTGGAAATGGTCCTAAAATTTGGAATGTTGAGTTTGCGTTATCGGTTATCCTCTTCAAAACAAATCTCCGCAACTACCATTTTAATAAACTCAACCACACGCCTAAGACATATACTCTCGTCTTTCTCGCACATTGTCAACATGTACTGTTAATATTATGACATTTCTTACAAGTGTTGTCTCTTCACTTAAGTTATCACTGCAGTATCTCATAGTTCTGTCTCTAATGGATGCATATGATGTGGCTGACACTTTTATATTTCTTAGTTTGTCAGTGCCAGATATGTACTGACGTTATCTTTGAGTTTGTCTATAAAATATTTTGATGCCCCGCTTGTGGTGGCATGGTTTACACTATATCAATAGCTAGCTCTCTTCTCATCCTCAGGATTACTGTTTTGAAATTGAGTTATTAGTTGAGAGGGGTGGAGGCCCCGCTCAAATATTAAACACAATCCTCATCAGGATTAACCACAAAAGTCAATCAATAAACCTGTGCTCAAGCACAAAAGCAGTCAGGCTTAACATAGAAGCAATGTTTACAGCACTCAAACAGCAATAAAGTGAAAACACAACCCAAGAAAAAATTCAGAATTTTTTAGAAATACATGGTAAATTTAAAAAAACAAAATGACAATAAGTTATCTGGTCGTGCTGGACTGGTGGAAAGTCACAAGTTCAGGCCGACTGAGATGGAGCACGGGTCGGATAGAGGGACTATGTTCATACTGCTAAAGTGTTACCTTCTCATGTCCGCGCAAGGAGCCTCTGTTTACATTGGCGTGGAACACGAGGATCATGCCAGGAGTCATGGATGATTGCTGTTTTGGCACGAAGAGCCAGTCGTCACTGGAGTTTTGCGTTGGCGGTCAGTGAGGGCTGTTGCTGTCGGCCTGAAGTGCATGTTTTGCACAAGCTTCATGTTGGCAGTCATTGCAGATGGTTGCTGTCAGCACAAAGTGCAGGTGCTGCTAGAGCTTCGCCTTGGGGTTCATCACGTGAAGTTGTTTCTTGATATGAAGAGGTCACTTCCAGAACGTGGGGATCTGTACCCATTCCGGCAGAGGCCAGCAGCGGGGCTAAGGCAGGTCCATTTGGTGCAGGTCAGCTCGGCAGTGGAAGGGAGGCCTCTTGAAGGTTGTTGTGTCCCTGTCGCTCAAAGAGGAGGTCATCCGACTGGCCCTTGGAGTGACTTCTGGGGAGCCTGGATTCATAGCAAGCAGATCCAATCTTCCTTCTTCAGACAGAAGGGTAGCCTTTCTTCTGAATCTTCCACAAATCCAGGAGTGTTCTGATGAGAGGTTCTAAAGGTGCCACTTTTATACCTGGTGCCAACCTGTGCGTGGGGTGATAACCTCATATACCCCCAAAATTGGTTCTGGTCAGTTCTTTCCCTTACCCTGGTCTTGGCTCCAGGGTGACAAAGGCAGAGTCAGTCCTAGTGTCAGGTTCCTTTGTGTGTGCAGCAGGCCGGCCCTTTACAGTGCAATCAGGACAGGGAACAGCTGCTCCCCAGCCATGCTGTCAGGAAGATCCACTCCGCTCATACCTAGGTCTCTTTTTACACACAGTCTGGAAAGAATACACAATCCACAACAGAAGAGCCATTCACAGTTGTGTGACCATGGGCACCGGAGAAAGGCACATTTAGTCTAGGCAGGGCAATGTCAACTTTCGAAAAGTGGCATTTTCAGATCAGTAACTTAAAATGCAACTTTATCATTAAAGAGTATTTTAAATTACTGTTTATTTGAGTGGAAACACCAGTTAGAGGCATATGAGCTGCAGATTATACACTGTGCATAGCTCGCCATCTGGTGTTGGGCCCGGATGTTTTTAGTTTGTTTTTCCTCTTGGAAAGTCTTTGGAAGTCACGAGTTCGGTGACTCCACCCTTGGTTCGTTTTGCGCATGGGCTTCGGCTCCATCCTCAGATTGTTTTTTTCCGCCATTGGGCTCGGATGTAATACTTCGCGCTCCGGTTCCGAACTTTCCAGTTCACCGATCGACGCAAAATCCTCACTGATCGAGATCCTTCAGATAATAAATCATCTTAATCACCTTCTCTTCGGCACTTCTTCGATTCCGGTCGTCGACGGCGGCCTTCGGGCCTATTCCGGTTCCGGTCTCGGCTGATGGAAAGAACTCCTTTCAAGAAGTGCCCTCGATGTGGGTCCAAGTTTCCCCACACCGATCTCCATGAGATGTGCAACCTCTGCCTCTCCCCTGAACACGAGGCTCGAGACTGTCCCGCCTGCAAGTCTTTTTGCTCCAAAAAGACTATTCGAGATCGACGGGCTAGACGCAATATGGCTCACTCCTCCACCTCCGCTCCAGTCGACATCTTCGGGGACGACGTCGAAGCTCCGGGACAGCAGAACATCGAACAGGAGGACGACGACCTCATCAGTGCTTCCGAGGCCGACGACTCAGATGTGGAGGACATCACCCCGGCGCAGAGGGTCGTGAGTACAATACCCCCTCCCACACCCACGCAGACACCCAAAAAGGCTTCGGTCACACCTTCGCCTTCGGGCCTAGGCAAGACCAAGGATACTGCTTCTCACACCCCACCTTCGGGCCCGGTAAAGAAGCCTATTAAGCCTTCCTGCAGCTCGGGCTCGAGCCAGCCTACCATCGGTACCGAAAAACACCCTTCGGCACCGAAGAAAAGATCGGCCTCCATCTCCACACCGAACCCAGTACCAAAGCCTTCGGTGTCGAAACCTGCCCTGCCGGTGCCGACCAAACATCACAAGGCCCTCGGCACCGACACTCCCATGCCAAAGCCTTCTTCGGCACCGACCAAAAAATCGGAGGTCCCAAAGAAGCACGGCTTGGACAAGCCTAAAAAGCCGTCGGCCCCGAAAACTTCGGCGCCGACCGAACAACCAGTGTCGCAAGAACTTTTTACACCGGATCCTCTCCAAAAGACACTCACCAAGGATCCAAAAACTGGACATTTGACATTGTCTACAAAAAAGAGACACTTGGACAAACCAGCTCCACCTCCACCTCCAAAGAGGAAAGACACTGCTACCTCCCCTTTCAGAGTGCCTTCCCCTCCTCCTCCACCTCCTCCACCCTCCCCATCTCTACCCTATCCACCCCCGCCTCATCGTTCCCCAACCTTGTCTCCTGTCCCAGATGACTTAGGAGACCCATTTTATGATCCAGCAGATGTGCCACAGGATCCCACCCCCACTGGATCTCCAGACCCATGGAACGACTATAATAATCCGGACATCCCAGATGTCCCACAGGATGACCTTTACCCATCTAGGCCATCCCCACCTGAAGATTCCTTGGGTTTTCACCACCTATTACAAAGGGCGGCACACTACCACGGAGTGGAGTTACACACTGACCCAGTGGAGGAGGATTTTCTCCTAGACACCTTTGACGACGCACATAGGTCTACTGCCATCCTACCTATGTTAAAAGGGGTGATTAAACATGCACCGGAGGTCTTTAAAGACCCAGTCAGGGCCAGGGTCCTAAACCCCCGTATACAGAAGAAATACAAAGCCGCCCCCACAGACCCTTCATATATTAAAGGCCCTGCACCATTGGATTCCCTAGTGGTATCTACAGCTAGGAAACGCTCTAATTCTCAGGCGTCAGGCGAAGCACCACCACCTGACAAAGAGTCCAAGCTCCTAGACACGTCAGGGAAGCGCACTGCGTCACAAGCCGCCAATATATGGCGTATCACCAACACGCAAGCGCTATTGGCCAGATACGACAGGGCACATTACGATGAGTTAGAGACCATCATGCACCATCTCCCTGAAAAATATAAGAACAGGGCCAATGAATTGATCCAAGAGGGAAAACTAATAACTAATACCTCTATTCGCTGTGCCCTAGATGCAGCAGATACAGCCTCCAGGGCCATAAACACCAGTGTCCTTCTACGTCGTCATGCCTGGCTCAGAGTTTCAGGTTTTAAACCTGAGGTACAAGCCTCTATATTAAATCACCCATTTGACCAAGATCATCTATTTGGCCCAAAAGTTGATGAAGCCCTCGAAAAGATGAAAAAAGATACTGACACGGCGAAATCCATGGGAGCCCTACAGTCACACACTCCTAGGCGCCCCTTTCGCCGCTCTTCCTTTCGAGGCACGGGCAGAGGCTACTACTCGGATAGTGCATCCACGTCCTACAAATCCCCTCCTCAATCTACCTTCACAAAGGGTTATCAAAGAGGCGGATACAGAGGCAATAATAATAAGGGCAGAGGCAAAACAAATTCCGCCCGCTCTGCCACACCTACTACCCAATGACTTTCCCCCGCTCCCTCCAGACCATTCCACTCCGGTTGGGGGCAGAATACAACATTTCCTTCACGTCTGGGAGACAATCACCTAAGACAGATGGGTGACACAAATTATTCAGTCAGGGTATTGCTTAGAACTAACATCTGCCCCCCCAAACATTCCACCCAGGCACCGCCCTATGTCTCAAGAACATACTGCACTGCTAAAACAGGAGGTGACCTCCCTCCTGCAAAAAGGAGCCATAGAGCAGGTCCCCATAAATCAGCAAAATTTAGGGGTCTACTCCCTGTACTTTCTGATTCCAAAGACAGACGAGACTCTACGACCTATCCTAGATCTCAGACCTCTAAACACTTACATACATTCAGACCATTTTCACATGGTAACCCTTCAACAGGTTCTCCCACTTCTCTCCCAGAACGATTTTCTCACCACTCTGGACTTGAAAGATGCATACTTTCATATTCCAGTACACCGGTCTCACAGAAAGTACCTCAGATTTGTGGTGGACGGGCAACACTACCAGTTCAAGGTGCTCCCGTTCGGGGTAACAACAGCACCAAGGGTATTCACCAAGTGCCTAGCAGTAGTGGCTGCACACCTCAGAATACAGCACATTCACGTCTTCCCGTATCTGGACGATTGGCTAATAAAAGCCACGTCCTACGAACAATGTGTGCAACATACCGCCGCTACAGTCCAACTGCTCCACCAGCTAGGGTTCATGGTGAACCATCAAAAATCCCACTTGGTACCATCACACACAAAACAATACCTCGGTGCCACCATAGACACCTCAAAAGCCATAGCCTATCCCAATCCTGCCAGGATTGCAAAGATACAGGCTCTGCGTCAAAAATTCATATCTCAACACTCTCTCCCAGCAAGAGTGTTTATGCAACTGATAGGGATGATGGCCTCTTGCATCTTCATAGTGCCCCATGCAAGACTCCAGATGCGTCCACTCCAAGAGTTCTTAGCGCGCCAGTGGAACCAGGCCCAGGGACAACTGGCAGATCTGGTGTTGGTAGACGTTCGCACCCATCGCTCTATGCAGTGGTGGAACACCACAAACCTTTCCAGAGGTCGACCGTTCCTGGACCCGGTCCCACAGATAATCCTCACAACAGACGCATCGCTCTCCGGCTGGGGAGCTCATCTGTTACATCTCACAGCACAGGGCACATGGATGCCACAACAGAAGTTACTCCACATCAACCATCTGGAGTTACTAGCAATCTTCCTCGCACTAAAATCCTTCCAGACGCAGATTTCAGGCAAGGCAGTCCTCATTCGCACAGGCAACATGACTGCCATGTACTACATTCAAAAGCAGGAGGGCACACACTCTCCACAGCTCTCTCAGCTAGCACAGAGCATGTGGAGATGGGCAATTCCACAAAAAATCTTTCTCCTGGCCCAACACGTCCCAGGAGTCCAAAACACCGTGGCAGATCTGCTCAGCAGACAGACGCAGCAGATCCACGAGTGGGAACTTCACCCACAAGTTCTTCACCCGTTCTTTCAGAAGTGGGGGCATCCACACATAGACCTATTCGCCACCCACGAAAAAAATGCCCAAGCTTCGCCGCCAGATATCCACACCCATTGTCCAAAGGCAATTCGATATGGATGAACTGGTCAAACAAATTTGCATACGCTTTTCCACCTCTCCCACTAATTCCATTAGTGGTGCGAAAGCTACAACAGCATTCCCTAACACTGATCCTAGTAGCTCCAACATGGGCCAGACAACCGTGGTACACCACATTGCTGGAACTCTCAGTAGTACCACACCAAAAGCTACACCTCTCACCATGCCTCCTAACCCAGAACCATGGAGAGATCAGGCACCCGGACCCAACTCAGCTCAACCTTGATGGCTGGCTCCTGAGGTCCTAGAATTTGGATACCTTAACCTTCCCCCTGATTGCATGAACATTATCAGGGAAGCTAGACGCCCTACTACTAGGGCATGCTATGCTGCAAAGTGGAAAAGATTTGTTGTTTACTGCCACAACAACGCAATCAATCCTTTAAATGTGTCCATACAGCACATCATATGTTATTTACTCCACCTACAAAGGTGTAACCTAGCATATACTTCCATTAGGTTACACCTCGCTGCCATTGCTGCTTACTTACATAACAGGCAGCACCTATCACTCTTCAGAGTGCCTGCCATCAAGGCCTTCATGGAAGGCCTTAAAAGAGTAATTCCACCCAAAGTACCACCCTCACCGGTCTGGAATTTGACTATAGTTCTCACACGGTTAATGGGACCTCCTTTCGAACCATTACATAAATGTGAGCTCCAATTTCTCACATGGAAAACAGCTTTCCTAGTGGCCATCACTTCCCTCAGAAGGGTTAGTGAAATACAAGCACTCACTATACAGGAACCTTTTCTCCAAATGCATCAGAACAAGGTTGTACTCCGCACCAACCCAAAGTCTCTACCCAAAGTCATTTCTCCATTCCATTTAAACCAGTCGGTACAATCACCAGTCTTTTTCTCACAACCTCAAACTGTTGCGGAAAGAGCGTTACACACACTGGATGTAAAAAGGGCTTTACTTTACTACATCCAACCAGGCACGGTGCGTCCATTGGGGCGTGGGAGCGTAGCCCCCCCGCCCGCGCCCGCGCCCGCAGCTCCCTCCTCTGTGAATGTCCGCAGCTGCAGCTCCCTCCTCTGTGAATGTCAGTCAGCATGACGTCGGACCGTGGGTGGTCCGGCGTCATGTTGACTGACATCATTGTCAGACGCCTTTGGGAAAGGCAGCACAAGTGCGCATGAGTGGGCATGGAGCTTAATTTTTTACTCCGTGCCCAGTCATGCGTACTTGTGTTTTTGCTGCCTTGCGCATGCCCATTAGGAGCCCCTCGGTCTCCTAATGGGCAGGCGGCGGGCGAGGAGTAGGCTGTGCCGTCAGCCAATCCTGGCGCTGCTGCAGCGCCAGGATTGGCTGAGTGCCGGGTTGCCAGTCACTTGCGTCACGTGGACGTGGTGTTCCGGACCGTTTGAAGGGGCAGAGAGGCGCCAACGCGGGCCAGGAGAAGAGGCGGTCACCGGTCAGGTAAGTGTTTTTTAATTTATATTGTCCAAGTCTTCTGTTCTTCGCACTACATATTAACACAAATAGATGAACTATCCGTGCTCTGTTTTCCTTAGTACAGAAAAGCAATGCCATGGTATGACAAGCTGTTGTATGAATAGAAAGTTTGGGTCCGAGTACTTCTAAATGTGGTCCTGGCCCTTTTTAGGACGAACGTTAGTTTGTTTTTGCTTACATTTATCTGTTACACGGCAGACATACACACAACAAGTTACGGAGGTTAATTTAGATTATGACTAGTAGTAGTAATCAATCTGATCGCCACCACTGCACGTTTACAAACCGCACTACAGGTCGGAAGGGCCATTGAAGGCAGCACTCTCTGAGTTGGAGAAGCGGGCAAGTCGCATGCTGTGTAAAAAAGAGAATATCAGGAGGATGTAAAAAAAATTGTGTCTATAATATAATTCGATTTCTTTTCAGTGGCTAAGTGATCTAGCATGTGGCGCTGGCGCTGCCTGGGTTTTAAAGTCCTTAGCACCAGCAGTAAGTAGCTCAGGCACGGGTCCTTGTATTTCCTTCCTTCTTCCATTTACTTAGTCCGATTCACATTACTTGTGGTACTAGCTTTTGATTATGATCACCTCAGCGCAGACCCTATTAGTCTGGAGTTTCAGTGTCTGGGCGCATCTACATGCAACCTGATCCTGTCTAAATCATTTAGACTAAATGGTTAGCAATGGTTTGCTAAGAGGCGTTCAGCCCCTCCCTCCCGTGTCTTTCACTTGTTGCAGCCTTTCACAGACCAAAACACTAATCAACACTCCAGGTCTCCGAGACAAGGCTGGGCAGTGATGTGGCAGCCTGGCTTTGATGCCCCGAATACGTTTGTTTTACTACACTCTTGTTGGACATAACAGAGGAACAATGGGGTTGGGGGGACATCAGAATAGAAGGAGGCTGAGAGAGTGGGACGTGCTAGGAGTGTTGTGTGCCCTTCCCGTCTTTTACTCCCTGGTTAAGTTTACATATAACCCCCTCACAGGTTTACCTGCAGCTAATGAAAGCAATAGTACCTGAACGTAGCCACTTTCTCAGCCAGGGAGGACGAAAGACTGGAAAGTGAAAGGAAGTGAACCAGGCCCTAGTAGTAGCCATACAAGTAGGAGAAAGGCTGTTATTAATTATGCTGGGGAATATTTTATGTTGAGCCCTACGAGTCAAAATTATGTGGAGGACAGACTCAGGCAGTGCAACACAAACACTAATGCACCCACTACTCTTGCAAGAGCACATGCACTCCTCTAGTGCACTGTACTCAGGACCAGAGACAAACAGGTTCCCATCTGACAGGCATCATTGTGCGCTCGTCCAGCACTCCAGAACACAGGCATGCGCTGCAGACTCAGGAAAAAGTGCACTCAGTAAGAAACATATGTGCACTACACGGTGTACACCAAGGAGCACACGCATTCATCCAGCACTTGGGAACCCAGGCACACACTAGCGGGCTCAGGAGAATGTGAACTCAGGTTGGCATGCACTAGCACCCATTAAGCACGGCGGCCACAGCGCGGTGTAAATTTGAAATGAGGCAAAAAATGTATTGGACTTTATTCTGTGGCTGGCTGATTGTGTTGAACTGATAGCATGTGTCGCTGCCCAAGTGAAAAAGTCAATAAAGCTGTAGTGGTTCAGGCCCCACTCATTTAGCATGAGTGTAGTAAGAGGGCAGTATGTTGTTGGTGGTGCATTTGGGTAACACTGTCACAAATATTGTACTAATGGATAGTGCAGTAGCATAGCGCACTGTCATTAACATATGGCACGTTTCCATTAGCCATAGCAATAACCCCTACATTTGTACAGACAATCATGCAGTAACTTCTAAGTCATTATCATATGAAATCTCTTTATTGATGTCATTGCTTCAGTTGTACAGTTGCTTTATTAATCTTCTTGTTTTCTCAAATTTGCATTAAAATGCACCATTTGCGACTCGCTTTTAATCATTTTACGGGGGGAGAAACCCCCCATCCCTCCTACCCAAACCACTCGCCACAGGGGACTCATCGACAAAATTTACTCCCCACCACTTTCAATTGTCACCAGCCGCCACTGCATCCAACGCACACAACCTTTCAGGAAAACCAAACAGCTATTTGTCTCCTTCTCTCCACCACATAAAGGCAACCCTATTTCTAAATCAGGGATAGCTAGGTGGATTGTAAAATGCATACAGATTTGCTACCACAAAGCAAAACGAACGCTATCGGTTCCCCCTAAAGCCCACTCTACAAGAAAGATAGGGGCTTCTATGGCTTTTCTAGGAAACATACCACTAGATGACATATGCAAAGCAGCCACATGGTCAACACCGCACACTTTCACAAAACATTACTGTGTAGATGTGCAAACCAAGCAACAAGCTACTGTGGGCCAAGCTGTACTCAAAACACTGTTCCAAACTACTGCAACGGATACCGGTGGTCGCCGCTAGGGTTGGGTACTGCTATATAATCTATGCACAGTGTATAATCTGCAGCTCATATGCCTTGAACGGAATATGCTACTTACCAGTATGCATCTGTTCTTGGCATGTAGAGCTGCAGATCTATACACGCCCACCCGCCTCCCCGGCTACCTGTATCCGTTCCAGTCTTATCTTACTTAGATACAACACACATGGGTTTCTTTACTGTTACCACTACGCTCCATATTTCCCTGCTGGCGAAAAACAATCTGAGGATGGGGCCGAAGTCCATGCGCAATACGAACCAAGGGAGGAGTCACCGAACTCGTGACTTCTAAAGACTTTCCAAGAGGAAAAACAAACTGCAAATATCCGGGCCCAACACCAGATGGCGAGCTATGCACAGTGTATAGATCTGCAGCTCTACATGCCAAGAACAGATGCATACTGGTAAGTAGCATATTCCTTTCTTTATCTCTTTCCATACTGAAGTTATCAATTATTAAGTGTAATAAAGTAACCCAGTGTTAGTCTATTGGAGCGATAGCCATACAACACTGAAAAGCGACTTTATGAGTTTTCACTGTCAGGGTATGTAAAACTTAAGTACTCATGTCCTACTTTTTGAATATAATCCACCTTGTCTTGTGAAACTTTAAAGCCTACCTTAGGGGTGACTTTCAAGTAGCAAAAAAGAAGGTTTCGGACTGGCAACATTTTTTTTTCTATGTCAAAATGGCAGTTTAAAACTTCACTGCAGGCTTTAATGGCAGGCCTGAGATGCGTTTTACAGCGCTATTTCAGTGGGTGGCACAATCAGTGCTGCGACCCACTAGTAGCATTTCATTTACAGGCCCAGGGTACATGTAGTATCATATACTAGGGACATCTAGGTAAATGTAATGTACCAATCAGATGTAGGCCAGTTTCACCATGTTTAAGGAAAGGGCACAAGCACTTTACTGCTGATTGTCAGAAACAAGTACACAGAGTCCTAAAACCCAGCAAAAACATGTTCAGTAAAGGAAGGCAAATATCTGGGGTGGCCCAGCAGAGATGGCCAGGTCCAAGACTTACTTTTCTAAAACACAGATAGCAAGACAAAGTTATATTGTAGTCGAAGAGCACCTGTATTCTTCCTCAGGGAGTAATCACTCTGTAGCACTATTATGTGGCTGTATTTATAATGTATCTCTATAGAGTGAACCTCGCCAAAAGGCGGTGAAGTGCTGTACAGGGTCAAAGTGAAATATAAAGCCAACTCCCTTGCCTACTTGGTTGACAAGCTCACCATTTCTGGCGGCTCTCGAAACACCCACAGTCAGGACATTATCAGACTAGAAGCAAAGAAGTTTAAAAAAGAAAAAACAAGACAACCTCCGTTAACTACCTAACTGCCCAGAATCTGGAACAAACTCCCCACATCCATCAGGACTGCCCCAACCCTGCTCCAGTTTAAGACAGAGCTGAAGATGCACCTCTAAATCACTCCAGGTCCCAGAATCTAACTACCTCATCAAATCACTCATTCTAGAAGCAAGTACACAAAGACTTGAACAGCAGTTCTGAACTCTCTTTCTGGGAGGAACGGTTTCATTTTCTTTAGCAGAGCTGGGACCAGGTCGGGATCAGTGACAGAATATCGGAAACACGAATATCGTGTGGACGGAATATTGTGTCAAAAATATCGACGACAAGAATATCGAGTAGGTACGTGCAAATAGATAAGTATGAATTTACTATTGTTGACTCTAGATCTACGTACCTTGAAGATAAATATATCGTCAAGGTACATATATGTGGAGTTATGCATAGTAAAACGTTACTTACCCATCGAAAATCACCTTCACGATATTCTTGTCCTCAAAATTTTTGACACAATATTCTGTCCCACGATATTTGTGTTTCCGATATCTTGTCCAAATACCAGCTGGACGAACGCGATTGTTTTTACCCTTATTGTTTATGATCCGCACGCTAATGCGACTTCCTGTGGTCAAGGTGAAGAACGCACCCAAACTATCATGGTAAAATCATCGAAGATAATTTCGCTTCCTGGTGACACAGGAAGTGAATACTGGAGAAAGGTATTTAAAAGTGAGTAGACCTGCAAGGGGTGCATCTCAAAGCTTCAGGAAGATTGTCCCTTGTCAGTACCACCGCCCTCTTGCTATTCATTCAGTAATTTCTTGTGTGGCTGTCTCTTGTTTAGCCTCGCGCATTTCTATTGTCCCTAGTTTTTTAATCTTGTTATTATTGTTGGAGACAGTTTATTTGCACTTCGCTTTTTTCCTCTTTAGCTGGTGTCAGCATCTCATCTTAAAGAAGATATTGAAGTTATGTCTTTTTTCTTTGAGCCTCAGCTTACAAGCTCTTGTTGAGGGCCGGCAGGGTGTCATCAATAATGTTGCCCTTGTTATCTCTTGTGGCTGTCTGCCCAAGGTGAGTCCAGGTGACTTGGCATTGGGTAAAAGTTGGGGTTCAAAGCTGTTAAGGTTCATATCATGGGCCAGGTCTGTACCAGATGATGGTTGCTGGCAGTTGCTCTGTAACTAGGGCTGCAGGAGGTGCAGCAGCACCCCCGAATAACCCTGGCTGACTGCAGATGAAGAATAAGGAGTAAGGAGGCAATTGAAGTGTTTTTCTTCTGGCAACATTTATGGTATTTTCCAACACACATTTTCAAATATCAAGGAAGGTCTTTCAAACTGCTGGTAATTATTTTCCCATGAAGATCTCTGTTTTTATTTTCCTTTCCCTGGCTATAAAGTGTACCCCGAAATACTCTAGCTGGTATACAAGAGTGAGTAGAAGGAGCAGCCATTCCAAACATTTTCTTCAAAAGTAAAGTTTTTTTTTTTTAAATATCCCAGAAGCAAATGAGGGTCACAGGCGACCTTTGCCAATTTATCCTGAAGTGTGAAGGAAACAAATGTTTCTGTACAGTTAAAATAAATTAACTCAATTTCTGCAAGCCATACAATTATAAAACCACATTAATGTATCATTACTGCTAAGTGATGCTCCTATGTACATTTAAAATTGACACTATGGAAACCTAAAAATCACTGTATTTTGTGATGTATCAGTCACATCCGAATGGCATGTAATACTGTGTATCTTCTATGATACACAATGCCTCTTGTTTAGAGTACAACCTTTAGAGCATGGGCCTATTTACCAGCCGCGATCCATGCAGGTACAAGTGTTGAGGCGGTGGGGCCATGTGGGTGGGGGATTTCGAGGGACGATGCAGAGGGAAAATTAATTATTTATTTAATTTTCCCTCGGCATCGTCCCTCAAAATCCCCCCCACACACACACACGGCCTCACCGCCCCACCGCTGTTACCTGCACGGACCGCGGCAGTCTATTTCTGCACATATTGCAGTTTGGACGCACTGAGTTTAGCTGTAAATCCTTGCCTGACACATTGTCCCTCACAGCTTAGGAAGTAAAACTGCACCACAGCGCACACATGCCCCAATTACCACCTGCGAGCTGGAATACACATTCAGCTCCACCTTGAACTGATTCCTGCTGTGCCCAACTCATAGGACTCAGTACACACCAGCTATCACTCCGGACAGACTTCGTGCTACGCATTCAATCCAAATTTCTCGCTTAATTGCATTTGCAATCCAAGAACTTAATAAATAACAGACCACTTTTCCAGTACTTTGAAGCTATGACCGGACCTGCAGGACCTTATGTTGATGATTCCAAGACGTCCCACTCCCCCCTCCATGCAGATGGGACTGAACTATGAGGCTTCTGCCTAGAAAGCCTTTTCTGTATCCCTGCTGAAGAGCCGGGCTTGAGGACCTGAAGAACACCGAATGAGCATCCAGATACCGATCCTTGACCCCTTCATAGGGCACCAAAAACACCCAGGACAAGATTCACAAAGGCCCTCCGCACTCGTGGTGGAGTCCTACAGCCTTGGCGGGGGACCCACACTCATGGCGGGACCTCCGCAATGGGTAACTGCAGTACTGAGGTCCCGCCACAAGGTCGGGACGCAGTCGTGCTCTGTGGCCCGCACTTATGGCGGGTCCTCCGCAATGGGAAACTGCAGTCGGGAGGTCCCGCTACAAGTGCGGGATGCAGTTGTGGCGGGGGGCACGCACTCATGGCGGGACCCTTGCAATGGGTAGGTGGAGTCCTGAGGTCCTGCCACAAGTGCAGGACTCAGTTGTGCTGATTTGATTTGATTTGATTTTGATAAAAAATTTATAAAGCGCACGCATGCCCGTGGCCGTCATGGCCCTAACGTAAACAGAAGCTACCGGAGAGTGTCATGGCTGTATCTAGATGGATGAAAACATCCAGGTTTTTACCTCTTTCCTGAAAGCTAGGATAGAAGGAATGTTTTTGATTGAGGTTGGGAGCAGATTCCAGGTTCGTGCTGTGTGCAACAGAAAACTTCTCCCTCCCCACCTAACCTGTTTGAATCTTGGAGTCTGGATTAGTGTTGCTTGGCTAGAGCAAAGATTCCGGGAAGGCACATATAATTTTAGGTGGGTTTTAAGAAACTGAGGTCCAACCCCATGTAGTGCCTTGAAAGCCAGGCAGACAGACTTGAACTTTGTTCTTTTGTCTATTGGGAGCCAGTGTAATGATCTTAGCTTGTGTGTTATCGGCTCGTACCTGGGAATATCCAGAATCAATCTTGCTGCTGCGTTCTGCAGACGTTGTAATTTGGCTAAATGTTGAGCCTGCATCCCTGCATACAGGGCATTTCCGTAGTCCAGCCTCGATAAGGCCAGAGCTGTCACTACCGTTTTTCGAGAGTCAAATGGAATGTAAGGCAGGAGCTTCCTAATCATTTTCAAAATGTACCATATTGTTGATGCCAATTTGTTGGACTGAGCTTCAAACGTTAATTTATTGTCTAGAGTAAAGCCTAAATTCTTCACTTTATTTACCGGTTGTGGAGAGTGGCCTAGGTTGGACGGCCACCATTCAGGAGACCAGGTGTCGAAACCGGTGCCCAGCAGCATAACTTCACTTTTGTCTCCATTTAACTTTAGACAATTGTTCTACATCCATTGGGCAACTTGACTCATGCAATTATGAAATTTTAGTGCTGTTCCGCTGATATCATTGTTTTCAATTGACACCACTTCGGGGGGCATAGATCTGTTAGGCTCCCAGATTTAGTCGTTTTAATTGTATGAATAATTTGTTCTGTGGATGGTGGGACAAATTGAAAACGAGGAGCCCGTTCTGATGTGGGTGTCGCGACTTTATGTAACTGTTTAAGGGAGACCTTATCGGACGATTTAAAAGACTCGTACACTGTGGACACTTTGTCTACAAAAAATTGGCCCAAAGTGTCACAAAACTCAGAGCTAATTGTTACCTGTTTGTCGCTGTCAATATTAGTTAGCTTTTTAATAGTAGCGAATAATTCTTTGTTTGAATTCTTAGCCTCATCTATTTTTTGAACAAAATATTTACTTTTTTCTTCTAGTATTGTTTTTTTGTAGAGGGATAGAGAGGTTTTGTAGTCGGCTTTAAGAAGAGGGTCATAATTGGTCCTCCATCTCCTCTCTGTCTTTCTACAGTGTTGTTTAAGTGACTTAAGTATGTCTGAGAACCACGGCTGGGACGGTGTTTTTCTCCTAGAAGTGTTTTCTTTTAAAGGAACTAATACCTTAATGGCTTCCTTTATCCAACTTGAAATCTGACCGGTAGCAATGTTGCTATCAGGTGTCAGCTTAGGAGTGGTAAGAGTGAGCTGGTTATTTAGTTTAATGGGGTCCAGCCTACTCCAGTCATGATATGTACTTCTGGTGGGACGAGTGACTAAGTTGGGGGTCTTTCTGATTTCAATGGTAAATAAAATAGCCTTATGGTCCGACCACGGGACCTCTAGGATATCTAAGATTTTAATGTCTGGGTTTGAAGTGAAAATCCTGTCGAGAGTATGCCCTGCTATATGGGTGCTTTGATTAACAATCTGAGCCATAGCTACGTTGGACATTGCCTCACACAGGGTAGCTGTACCTGAATCCTCACTTTTCTCCAGATGAAGATTAAAATCTCCCAAAATGGAGAAGTCAGATCCTTTCACACTGGATTCCAGAAATGGGCTGAGAAGTTGTATCAGAGGAGTTTTCGCCTTAGGTGGTCTATAAATCAAAAGGCCCATAAATGTATAGTTTGTAGTAATATTAATCTGGAAGAGGAGAGTTTCGCAGTCAGAATTACTGCCCTGTTCAGAGCCCAGGATCCTTAGTTCGTTCCTGGCGATAATGGCTAAGCCACCACCCCGTTTCCCTTTTCTGTCTGACCTCGTAATAGAATATCCTACTGGGATTGCTAGTGATAGATCTGTATCTGAGGCATCATCAGCCCAAGTCTCAGTTATGAAAATAAGGTCTAGTTTTTGAACTTCTATCAAAAAGGCCGTTTCTTGATTGTGTTTAACTAAAGAACGTGCGTTGATTAACCCAGCAGTGAACGTATGCTGAGTTTGATTAATGGGGCGATTGAGGAGCGGTGTTGCTCTACTGCTATGTGAATACTCAAAGGGGAGTAGACATCTCGAGCATAGCTTGGTTTCATCTATTGCGTCTAAGGTTTGACAGTGATGGTCGGGTCTAAGTTGCAACAATTCCCTAGTAGTGTACCTTATACTCCTAGGGATCGACGGTGATAGAGCAGGCAGTGATTGAGCAGGTAGGGTGGCTCTGGGCTCGGTCGAGGCGCGGACGGGCGCAGACGGGCTTGCCTTTAGCGCGCTGACGGCGTGCCCGCTGCGCGCGTCCGCTGCGCGCTCGGTGGGCCATAGAGTAGAAATAGACAAGGGGCGTTGCGCAACTAGACCGCTCAGCGCCGGAAATGCCCCCAGCCCGGAAGTGTAACCGCTCTCGCCTCCTGTGCACCCTCCGTTCAACCGGCACTTGCCGTGACGGACCGGGGTGCCTGGGGCTGAAAACTAACACCGGGAAGGAGCTGGCAATGACAATGTGCAAAATAACGAATACAGGTAAAATTTTGGTACAGTTTTAAAAATGTCTAAAAACAACGATGTGCAAGTATCAGCAATACTGTCTCTGTTTGAGGAATAGCCACCGCACTGCTATGCTTGGCCAGGCCGTGTAGTCTGTAACGTGCTGGGTAGCCCGCACTCATGGCAGGACCTCTGCAATGGGTAACTGCAGTTCTGAGGTCCCGACACAAGGCCGGATACAGACGTAGTGGGGGGCCCACGCTCATGGTGGGACCTCTGCAATTTGTAACTGTAGTACTGAGGTCCCACCAAGAGTGCAGGACACAGTCATAGTGGGGGGGCCCACACTCATGGCGGGACCTCCGCAATGGGTAACTGTAGTACTGAGGTCCCACCACGAGTGCAGGACGCAGTCGTGGCGGGGGGCACGCACTCATGGTGGGACCTCAGCAATGGGTAAACTGCAGCACTGAGGTCCCGACACAAGGCCGGGATGCAGACGTAGTGGGGGTCCCACACTCATGGTGGGACCTCTGCAATGTGTAACTGTAGTACTGAGGTCCCACCACGAGTGCAGGACGCAGTCATAGTGGGGGGGCCCACACTCATGGAGGGACCCCCGCAATGGGTAACTGGAGTCCTGAGGTCCCGCCATGACTGCAGGACGCAGTCGTGGTGGGGGGCACGCACTCATGGTGGGACCTCAGCAATGGGTAACTGCAGTATTAAGGTCCCGACACAAGGCCGGGATGCAGTCGTAGTGTGGGTCCCACACTCATGGCGGGACCTCCGCAATGGGTAACTGTAGTACTGAGGTCCCACCATGAGTGCAGGACGCAGTCGTGGTGGGGGAACGCACTCATGGCGGGACATCCGCCATGGGTAATTGCAGTACCGAGGTCCCGCCACGAGTTCGGGACGCAGCCATACTGGGTGGCCCGCACTCATGGCGGGACCTCCGCAATAAATAACTGGAGTCTTGAAGTCCCGCCACAAGTGCGGGACGCAGTCATACCGGGAAAGCCCACACTCATAGCGGGACCTCAGCAATGGGTAACTGCAGTACTGACCACGAGTGCGGGACGCAGTCGCGCCAGGGGGCACGCACTCATGGCGGGACCTCCGCAATGGATAACTGCAGTACTGAGGTCCAGCCACGAGTGAGGGACCCCACCACGACGGCAGGACCCCCATCATGAGTGTGGGGTCTCCACCATCAGTGCGGGGGCCCTTTGTAAATTGGACCCCCAGAGACCAGTCAGTTCTTAAAAACATGGCCATAAAAGTAACCCAGTACCTCGAAGTCTGAGTGCCAGGCCTCAGTACTCAAAGGGCATCTATGAAAGTGAATAGAAAATAACCAGTACGTTTGAAGATTTGTTGCCAAATATCCACAGCTGACTACTGTGAGCCCAGGGCGGCGATGGGGTAGCGGTACACGTTACGGACATTGAATGTGCCAAGACCCAGCAGCCAAGACTTGCCACACAAGCATGTTCTACCCCAGTAGTTTGGGTTGTTACTGAACCAATGGCTCACAACCCTTCAATCGCAACAGCCGAACCTGCTGAAATAGCTTGTACCCTCATTGGCTTGGTTGTCACTTCTAATCCACCAATGACTATCTGGAAGCACAGACCATAAATCCTGCGAACACCTGGATGCTCCTGAGTGGTTACAAATTCCAGCTGGTGGGTTCGCATTGACGTATAATATGTGTAGCCAGTTTGACATAGATCTCACCAGAGTATGAAAAAATAGCTTGAGTCACATCTCAATAATAACTGGTGCTTGGCACTTATGATTTTTTTTTAATTGTAAAATGTGTATTAATCTGTGTCACAATAATCTGTATTAATATCTGTGGGCATTGTTCTTTCTTGAGTGTGATGTTTGTGCTACATTGTGCCCAAGATCAACCCCCTAACCACCTCCTCTGAGAAAGACTTGACTGCTCAGCCACAGTCACCACTGGAGAGTCATGGACACTAGGTGGGTCTTGGCTGAGCTTTGCAGGAACAGGCTCAAGGACCCTGGAATTAGGAGAACGCAAAGTGGACACAGACATTCACAAAACAATTTCCACGTTTAATATGGGCCCACTATATCCTTTTAGAAGAAAGCTAGCAGCGACTGAGGAAAGAGTTCTTAGATACATGTTAACAGAGGGCTTGAGACAATTGTGTCATTGAAAGTTAAATGAAACATGAGACACAACAGTGGGAAGACTAAGCCGTTCCTCCTTAGGTTTTTGCCAGACTTACAGATGTAGCACCGAAGGTGGGAACATGGAGGAAAGGGACCTACGTGGTCCAAGCCACGGCCTCAGCCTCCGGTCAGTACTCAACTGTCTATTTGAGGATGAAAGAATATTTTATTGTTAAAACAATGGTAAAACTGAAGGCCTTCCAGTTGATGGCACTGAAGACAGGACTCTTTCCTTGAAAGACCTCAACATAGGAGCCAGACTCCAGATAAATCAGAGAAAGTAAAAAATCTAGGCATCACTTTTGACACAGACACCATCCCAGGTCCAGCGGCAGGGGTAGGTTTACGAGCAGCAGCGTCTCTCCACGCTGGACCCAAATTGGAGTCCTCACACGCCCGCCGGTCACTGCTGCAAGATTACCTTGGTAGCGGTATAGGTTACCTTGCTGAAACCTATTAGGTATGTAGATTTTTCACGTACCAGCATTTGTAGATAGTTCTTAACACTGATCCTGAGGAAATGCCCAGACCATTATGGCAACCATGGCACGAAACATGTAGATCTCTTTGAGAGTAGGGCTTGCACAACTAGTTACGTAACCACTAGTTTCAATACCCACCTCAACCTTTCCTTTTTTTGCTTAGGCTGTTTACCACCATAATAAAAACTCTTTGCTTGTGGACTAACAGTACCTATTTTATATTCACACACTTATCACTCACATCTACACACACTAGGGCCCCTTACCCCCACTGCACCCATCGGCAGGAACAAAAGATCCCCGCCAAAGAGCCCCAATATTGGGTGCCCGTCAGGTATTGCAGCGCCGACCTGATGAGGGGCAGGCTCAAATGATGAGGCATGACACCTAGCTTGCTGGGTGTGTGAGAGCCCTAGTTCCAACAAGGGACTTCCCCCCCCTTTTCTGTTTCGACCTGCTTCACTGACAGCCAGGCCCACACTTTTTTCCCTTGACACATGACAATACATTTTTCTCCCCCTTCTTGTCTTCGTTAGAGGAACTCTGTACCTTTTTGCATTACTACTTGACGGGGTATGTACATTGGACCTTGTTAAACCTACCCCTATGTCCCTATTTTGTTGATAAAACTGAAGGCCTACCAGTTGATGGCACTGAAGACAGGACTCTTTCCTTGAAAGACCTCAACATCGGAGCCAGACTCCAGATAAATCAGAGAAAGTAAAAAATCTAGGCATCACTTTTGACACAGACCTGTCCTTCAAGTCAGAATTTAACAAGGGGGTCAAAATAGACAACTTCTAGCTATGACTGTGGTGAGAATCCTATCTCAGCTGTAGACTGACCACTGGATTGAGCTAACCCGAATCACAATCATGGTTCTGTTGGACTGTTCCATCATAACGTACATGGTTCCGTCAAAAACAGCCCACTGTGGACTTCCATTTGATGAATCAATTACAATCATTCACAGACCAATTTATCCAAATTCAAGCAGACTGAAGGACCACAATATCATAAGGAATCAAAGCATCGTTGCTAAGAACCCAACCTTCGCCAGATAAAGAATGGCAAAAAAATTCACTATTTATTAGGAAACAAAAAACAACCTAACTTTGACCAACTTACAACAGATGAAGAAACATACTGGGCCATGAACGTTGACTTAACCACCTCGCATTTTGTTCAATGGGAACCGAAACTAAACAAAGGTCGAACATCAAAGCTCGTGGGACCCCTTCTCACAATCGGAAAAGATAAGTAGAAGCACAGAAGTGTTGCTGCTCTCGGCATCTCTTGACCATCAGTGACTGGTGAAAGCCAATCCGAGCACCCACCTTTCATTTGGTCCAGGTTCTAGATACCAACCCCAGTTTGGCTTAGCAGCTCTGCCTATAATCTAACCCATACTAACTCTGTTTACATTCTTCAAGTTCCACTCCTTCAAAAGGAGCTGATGTGTGCAAACTGGAGATCTTTTATCAGGCCCCAGGAGCATGATCGATGACCAGAGTATACTGAAGCTGTAGATCTATTACACCTGACACCAGCGTTCTGGCCTGGCTTTAAGGTGATTGTGGGGGCGAATCCCCAAATAAGGAGATCTAAATTGCCCCGGCAAAAGCAAAAGAAAAAACAACGGGGCGTGGCTTGGACAGCCAACATGGTGGACGCAGCCTAACCGGGCTCCGCACGTCTACGCCGATTTTCACCGACTAGCCTGCCAAAATCCTGCTCGGAGGCTATTTCGTAACGCTTACCTTACCCCGGGTTGCGGGGGAAGCTGAATTTGCCGGGGGCGGTGTCGAGCAGGCGTGCTCGAAAGCAGAGCTAGCTGAATCTCCTGCCCGGCCGGGCCCGCGACCTGGCCTGGACGTAGGCTGTGAGAGCCGGCGCGGAGCTCTCCGACAACTGGCGCTCCCCGCGAGAGGGAACGAACAAGAGATCCAGCTGGGTGGCATTGGGGGTTGGTTCCTCCCTCCGCTTGCAGCCCTGCATCGGCCTGCATCGACTGCCATTTTCCATGTGGTGCCACCATCAGAGCCTTCCTGTGGAGCCTGAGGCCGGAGCTCTACGCCGGCACTGGTGGCGGACCGCGGAGACTGTGGGAGCCGAGTGTGTCTCCGGAGGCACGTGGCCTCGGAGATCATCTGCCTGTGAGGGCTGCCTTTGGATGTCCGACAGCAGAAGTGAAGGAACCGGGGGTGACCAGGGCTCCGTGGGCCGGAATGGGGCCCCGTGAAGTGAGCGCTCTGGAGTGGTGAGGACTGGGGCCTGGTGTGGCCAACTGCTAAGGCCTGATATTACCTGCATCTCCCCCATAAGCCACGCCGGGCTGGTACAGGCCCAGGAGGCGCACTATCAGTCTCAAGTATCCTGCAAATTGGACATTGCCCATCATACCGACGCTGCGTCCTGTCTACAACCTGCGCAGTGAGACCGCCGTGCTCCCTGTGGTGGTGGGGTCCTTCTCCTTGCAGACCGGCACGCATTGAAAGGGGCGCAAGTGCGGAGCAAAGCTGCTTGGTGGACTGTGCTCAGGACCCCCCGTTTTATTCTTTGCGGGACTTTCATGCAGTGACCATTGGTGCAGGAGCTCTGCTATCCCCACGATTTACCCCTGCATTGTGACAAGGACAACCCCCACCACGATGGGAAGGGGGGACAAGCCGGGTGGCGCTGGTCCTAAGCAGGGCACCCTAGACCAATTTACTGCGCCCACAGGGGGCTCTGTGAACGGTGAGGTGGCAGGCTCAGTGCCCGACAATGCGGCCCTCCTCGCCGCTATCAATAACGGCAGGGACATGCTGGATGACAAAATTGGTGCGGTGGGGTCGGAGGTATCCTTTCTACGCCAGGATCTTCATAAAGCCGTAGATCGCATCACGGAGACGGAGGCGAGGGTATCGACCGTGGAGGACACAGTGTCCACCCTCCACAAAAAAGTAAATAAACTCTCTATGGTGTCACTGGAGCTGGCCTCCAGGGTGGAGGATGCGGAGGGTCGGGCGCGGCGCGACGCAACAATCTGCGCTTCGTGGGCCTGCCGGAAGGATGCGAGGGTGCCTCTATGACCCGCTTCATCACCCAGTGGCTCACCAACCTCATGCCTCACGACATACTGTCCCCCTGTTTCGTGGTGGAGCTTGCACACCGGGCCCTGACTCAAAAACCTCCCCCCGGTGAAAATCTCAGGCCAATAATCGCCAAGGTACTAAATTACGCCGACCGGGACGCCATCTTGCGACACGCCAGGACACATAAAGACTGCTTCCAACATAACTCGAGGCCCATCATGGTATTCCCGGAATACACTTGCTTATTTCAGCAACAACGCCAGTCATTCTTGGCTGCAAAGCGCAAACTGCGCGACATGAACTTGCAATACATGCTTTTGTATCCAGCCAGGATGAGAGTGATTTTCAACTCCAAGTCCTTCTTCTTTGACACTCCAGAGGCCGTCTTCAATTGGGTCGAGGAGCGTCCGCAACTCCGGCAGGGCTCACCATCTCTATAGGATTCAGACTCTTCCCATGGGCCGCGGCGGAACAGGTCCCGGCAGAATAAATCCAAGAAACGACACAGCTCCGGATCTGATAGACTGTCAAACAGTCCAGAGAGGCCCCCCTGATCAACTGGGTGCACCATTGATGTCCACAGCAAATAGACATTGATCGTTGTTATTCTATGCTTTTTCTGATTATATTGCCTCCGAGAGGGCGTGGACGTTAGGCCATGGAAATTCCAGGTCAAAGACTTTTGAGTCGCCCTCCTTTTCTTTATGTTTGGTGGGTGGGGTGGGTACCTTTGGGGTGAGGGCTCGTGGTTCCCCTGTTGGGAGCCTGCTGTGCCTCATGCCGTGACAGATGCTCCTAGTTCATGGCAGTGTCGGGTGGGGGGCGGTGGGGTGGTGGGGGGATTTCTTAGGTTGTTCATATGTTTTATGCAGACGTGTTATCTAGATCAGTTCTCCGTTGTTGTCCACTTTGTGTTACAGAATGATGACACATGATGATACATCCTCCCAGGGGATCTAAATGTGGTCTCATGGAATATTCGAGGCCTCCATCATGAGATGAAACGCGGTGTGGTCCTCCGCCAGGGTAAAAGGTACGGGGCGGATGTCCTCTTATTGCAAGAAACTCACGTATTGGGCACTAAAGCCCCTTGCCTGGCCAGGTTTGGTTTTTTCCACCACATTTATCAAGCAGGGTTCACCAGAGGTTCCCGGGGGGGTGGCCATTTTGATACATCGCAGGGTCCAGTTCCAATACATATCACATAAGGCGGTTCCCGGGGGTAGGTTCCTTTCGTCACCTGAACATTTCACGGTGAACGGGTCACTCTTGGCAGCATATATGCCCCCCCAACTGGGGGCGGGTTTTGTTGACAGACTTGCGAGTGTTTGGGGGGACTTCCAGGAGGGTCTAACACTTCTTGGGGGTGACTGGAACGATACGATGGACAGGCAGCGTAACTCGACCTCTCATCTAGCATCAAATCCCACTAGGCTGAGCTCCCTGGCCTCCACCTTGGGTTGGTCGGATGTTTGGCGGGAATATCATCCCTCCATACATGGTTACACTTATTTTTCCACGGTCCACGGGTCGCAATCCAGGCTTGATTATGTTTTTGTTCCCCGCATATACATCCACCGCTTCTCACAAGTAACACGCCATCCCCGTGGACTCTCGGACCATTCTCCGGTCGCCCTACGATTTCACACAAGTTCCCGCAGACCTCCCTTCCGTTGGTGTATGTCCCCCTGGCACCTCCGATGCCCAGAGTATCAAGATATGCTCCGCACAACAAACACAGAGTATTTGGATTCTAATAGCTCATCCGCCCCATCTAGATGCATATTATGGGAAGCCCTAAAGCCTACCGTCCAGGGTGCCAAGATAAGTTACCGCACCAAGGAAAAACATTTATGGAGGGAGCAAGTGGCGGCCCTAAAATCACGGCAGATGGCCCTGGCAGCGCATCTCAATAGGGATCCTGGCCCTGCTATCCAGTGAAATCTGCTGCAGGTGCAGCAGGAACTACAGCAATATCTAATGAGTGAGGCTAAAGAAATTTGGGAGGCGTCACAGCACTGGGTATATCAATGGGGGGATAAATCGAGTAAAATGCTTCATCGACTGTTTCAGGCAGATAAATCCCCGGCGACAGTCCCTATAATCCACGGTACCGATGGGTCCTTCTATACATCGCCGGAGGGGGTGGCTGGGGAATTCGCGCTGCACTTTATGACTCTATATGCTCGGCATGAGCAGATTTCGCCCACGCTAACTGCGTAATTTCTACGCGACATCCCGCCACGAAAACTTTCAGACTCCATGCGAGGCCAACTAGAGGCCCCCATTACGTTAGATGAACTGACGGGGGCCCTCAATGTGCTCCACCCGGGACGAGCCCCGGGCCCCAATGGATTCCTTATGGAATTCCTCCGTTCTAATGTACACCTGCTGGGCCCTCACCTCCTAGCTGCAATCCAAGAGGCCGTGGATGCCTCCATACTGCCTCACGACTGGCGACACGCTGAAATAGTCCTCTTCCTCAAGCCTGGGCGCCCTCCTGAAACCCTCCTCCTATCGTCCCATTTCCCTTATTAATTTTGAGTCTAAGTTGTTGGGAAAGGTTCTTGCAGATCGCCTCTGATCCTGCATTTCGGATCTGATTCATCCCGACCAGTCGGGATTTATGCCCCAGAGAGCGACTCGCCATAATATCCACAGGGTACATAACGCCAAAGCGGCCGCTCCAGCACTGGGCCGACCGGCTGCACTGCTTCTGGCAGATATATAGACAAGGCCTTTGATTCCCATAGTTGGGTATACCTCTTTCAATTGCTAGAGGCCCTTAACTTCGGTCCGCGATTCCTCGCCTATACACGTTTATTATACACTGACTTAACAGTGTCGGTGCGGATAGCCGGGCACCGCTCCTCCCCCTTCCCTTTCCAAAGGGGCACTAGGCAGGGCTGCCCCCTGTCTCCCTTATATTTGACCTCGCGATCGAACCTTTGGCGGCATGGGTCAGAAATTACCCAGTCCTTCGAGGCTTCGACTGGTCGCAGTCGCACTCGGATCGCATCGTGTTATATGCGGACGATGTTCTTTTCTTCTCCACAGATCCCTGGTATTCAGGTCCTTGCATACTAGAGATCCTGAGGGTATTCGGGAGCACTACAGGCCTACACGCGAACCCAGCCAAATCCGTCCTTTATCCAGTTTGCGGCCACCAGGGCCGTGATACATGGGCCTTGCAACTCTCCCGCGCCACTGAAGGATTTAAATACCTCGGTGTTTTCGTGTCCTCGTGTCCCAAAATCTCTTGGGCCCGTAATATCACTCCCCTGCTGGCCAATCTCAACAGCGAGACTGCGATATGGTCTTCCCTCCCCCTGTCTCTTTACGGGCGCTCAGCCATCTTCAAGGTGGTATCGCTACCTCGGATCCTGTACCGTCTTAAAAGTTTCCCTTATCATATCCCGCGTTCATGGTTTGCGCAGGTTAATGCCATACAAAATACGTTTCTCTGGAATGGCGGGGCGATTAGGGTTGCTCTGCGCACTTGTGTACAATCAACATATTGCGGAGGAATTGCAGCAGCGGACTTCTACTCATATTATGTAGCATCGCACCTGCTGGTGGTCAACGAATAGTGGTACAACTCCCCTACTGACCCAGCGTATGCGATTGAGCACGCGGCAATGGCACAGGCCCCCCTCCTACACCTCCTATATAGCTCAACATAATTAGACTTTATGCCACCCACGGGTAAAGTTGTAATACTGCTCTGGCGGGCACAGGTCTGACAGATGGGTTGGCACGGCAAACTTACCAGAGAGACCCCATTATGGCAGGGAACATATCTCCGTCCTGTGGCCACCTTGGGTGGATTTTGGGGCTGGGACCTGGTGGGGATATCGACTCTCGGGGATGTGATGAAGGGTACCTCCCTTAAAACCTATCAGCACCTGCAAGCGGAATACAATCTCCATAAAACATAATTCTACAACTATCTCCGTCTTCGCCATGCACTCACCCCCCAGATACGTTCCCTTGAGACCCTTGCGGAGTTTCACCCACTGGAGGGCCGCTTGTTGATGGGAGATTTAGGCCTTCACAAGATTCGACAGATCTATCAGACCCTAACGATCCACACACAGACAAGACGCGACAAGACGCGACAGGCGTGGCAGGCCGATATCCCTGACTTAACTGACGACGACTGGGCTGAAGCCATTGCTAGTCCACAAAGGGCGGCGGTCTCTACTAGATACCGCCTGATACAATTTAAACATTTACACAGATCCTACTATACACCGAATAGACTGTGGCAGATGGGAGTGATCCCCTCCCCTGTATGTCTGCGGTGCGAGCAGGATGAAGGGACCTTTTGCACATAGTTTGGAGCTGCACAGCATTGCAGCCCATCTGGCGCAGAATTAGGTCCTGCGTCCAAGAGGTGCTCGCATGGGAACTCCCATTGGACCCGAGACTGTTCCTCCTACATAGCACACACGATATTGGGGGGGGGGAAACGTTTATAAGCAGCATTTATTGTTTTTAGCCCTCACAATAACTAAACGCGACAGCGCACAACTGTGGAAAGGGACTTCTCCCCCAACATTGGGTAAATGGAAGACCGAACTGGATAGGTGTATGGGGGCAGAAGTGGCAGTGTTCCTGGCCCGGGGTTGCCCTGCTAAACACAGAAAAATCTGGGCTCGCTGGGTGTCCTATCGGGGAATCGAGCTCCCTCCTCTACCACCCACTGACCCATGACTGGAGCCCTGTATTTTATTACACAATGTTTGAATATATACGTTGGTTTGAAAACCCCATATATGTCGACAATGGAGTTTTACGACCTCTTAACTGATATGCATGTCCTGAGATCTAGAACTGTCTGCATTGAGTTTGACTTTTACCCCCTGCATGTTGGGCAGGTGTTTAATTAGGTGTTTAATTATGGTCGAACTGTTGGACTTGCTGTAAAATTATGCCATTCTCTCCTAGGAGTCAATGTAGGGCCTTCGCCCACACCTCCAACGGAAAACCAAATAAAATTTGTTGTGAAAAAAAAAAATCACATCTCTCGGATTAGGCAGTTTGCTGTTCCACATAGACCAAGAGTCTGCACAGGTTTGACTAAGGTTCCTTGTAATACCCTTGTTTTACGAACGAGTACCAGGTCTTGCATTACAATGTTGGACTACAAGGCTGTTGTGCCTGAGAATTATCATATTGGTAGGAGTATCCTGCCCATGTCCTACATGGAGCAGAACCAAGATGAGAGCACTCAGAATGAGACCCTATCAGAGGACACTGGCAGAGCATCAGCTGGACTTGATCAATGTCTAAGAAGACCAATAAAGTTTCCATGGGAGCTTGTATCAGCCTGGTTTGCTCATTTGTCTGATCTTAGAGATCACGTGGAGCTGTGATTAGTTGTTGGTCCACACAGGACTGAGAGGTGTAGGACTAGGTCTGGGTGGTGAACTCCGCTCCCCTCGCGGAGTTTGTGGCGTTTTCCTCACTCAACTGAGTTTTTTTCCTCGCTTACGTTCCTCAACTTCAAGTTGGCGAGCGCAAGCGAGGAAAATCCACCTCCCGGCGAGATTTTTCCTTGTCCACGATCTTCAACATCAAATTGGCAAGCACGAGCGTGGAAAATCAAACTCCTGGTGAGATTTCTCAACGCGGGTGATCAGATTTCTCATTGCGAGTGGTCGCGTATGCTCGTGACCGCTCGCATTGTGAAACTATTCGTTCACATTGAGAAAGCTGCAGCTCAGGTAAAAATCTACTCAAGTGGCAGAAAGGAAGCAGCGCCTGCTTGCACAGCACGTGGTGCTGTTCGCAATGATTGCACAGTACAGACAAGCACCTGCCACTGAAAATCACTGTGAACGGCATTTATCTAAAGCACTCCGCCGCTAGTGGAGCTCCGCATAGCATGGCTGAGGTTTTTTTCACTTCACCGAGTTCTGCTCGGAACTCCGCGAACTCCACCCAGGCTTATATAGGACCAGGACACTGTATAGTCTGAAGAGGAGGTAGCTGAGCCCTTCAAGATTTTGTGAGATGGTACACTACTTTATAGTGAGGCTGTTGCCTCCTGAGCTGGAGCCAGCAGTACTTGTGTCTCTGAAGAATCCTGTTACAGCTTGTCCATGAGACTTTGCTTGGCAAGCCCTGGAAGATCAAAAATACACAAGAGAGGCTGAACCTCAGTTTCACTACCAAACATGCAATGGGATGTTGATCCTGCCAGACCTGGCCACTGTACTGCTTGTCTGGGCAGTCTGGAGGACTCACAAAGTTCTCTGCCTGTGGTAAGAGTATCTTTGAGTGGGTGATGAGGAACCTTGTCGAGCCACCCAACCCAACAACCTAGAGGAATAAGTAGTGGATCATGCCACAGGATACCCTGAGGCTAAGACATTGAGGGGTATGCTTGCCCCTGAGGTAGCTTAAGCCCTGCTTGGAAAGTTTTTAAAGGTTGAGTTCCCTAAGAAGGGGATTTATGACCAGAACACCAACTTGAAATATATTTATATGAAGGCCATGTTTGATAAATTGGGGGTACATGCAGGTTATTCTCATTAAACTGTCCCCAGTAAAATGAATTAGTTGAGGATTTTAAAAAGACCCTCAAAAACATGATCCATACATAATACCATCCTGCAAATGTATTGACTGCCGATATTGAGTGCCACTGTATGGTCAAGGCAAGTACATTTAAGTTAGAACAGATGAAATATTCTTAAATCTACATGTACTTATCTTGATGATCAAGATAAGTCCATGAGGAGGCAAAAAAAGTAAATATACACTCATCTATATGAACTTACCTTGATGATACGCAGCCGCGGCCCGTGCAGATAAGAGCGGTGGGGCCGGGTGGGGAGGATTTAGACAGACGACGATGAGGGAAAATGTATTATTTATTTATTTTTCCCTCATGGTCGTCTGTCGAATTCCCTCCCCCAACCCGGCCCCACCGCTCTTACCTGCACGGGCCGCGGCTGATGATACGGTGATACTCGAGCTCCTGCAGTCGGTATCCTTACAGGATAAGAGCAAAACCTTAATTTTCAGGTACCATACGATGGAAACTGCTTGAGTGAAGGACAGGTGCCTGTGAGCAACTGTATCCAGTAGTTTAGGGCGAAAAACAATGAACTGCACAGTGCAGTTCTGTAGCCCTGACTGTCTGGGGATGTTACTGCCCGGGACCCATGGAAGAATCCTTTACAATCACTGTGAGGACCTCCTAATGCTGTGCCACAGCTCCCCCTTCATCTGCCTCCCTCTGCTGGATCCAGGATCTAGAAAGGAGATCGCCAGTGGGTGGTGAGAGACTAAAGACACGTGGAGCTCCCGGCGACCAGTGCTCAGTGCGACATAGAAGATCCGATGTGGTTGGCCACTCCAGAGCACTAAAGTAGAGGCTGATTGGTCCTCTTGCACATTAAAATGCCTATGCCATGTGAACCCCTACACCAGAGGTCTTCAAACTAGGGGGTGTGATCCCGTGGGTGGGGGGGCACTATGCTCCGGCCAAGGGTAGCATCATGCTTTGTTTTAAGTGATACGAAATGAGCGGCAGTAAGCCACGTAGTAATGGGCCATTACTAACATCTTTTGTCATTTATATTCTGCCTGGGAGTATGTGTAAAAGGGGTAACATAACTTAACAGCAATGTTTAAATAAGTTTGGGTATATGGCGTGGGCTGTTTTACGCGGGGCGCGGCATTAAGGAGTTTGAAGACCACTGCCTTACACCCTTGTAAAGGGAGCACCAAGCCAGTGAGGACCCACCAGCAACAAAACACTTTGATCACGATGAGTGGTTTCCAGGATGTCAGCTCTCTGGTTCCCTCGGTTCCGCGTTACCTACGGGCTCCTAGGGACACTAAACCCATTGGGCACTGAAATATTTCTACAAGGACTAGCCCCGTTACACATACAAGTCCATCCCTATTCGAGAAACCACGTGGTCACGTGAACAATTAACCATGACTAGCGAGTTCTATCTTACTAACCCCTCAAGTCTTCAGAGAATCACATGGTCACCTGAACAATCAGCGAGTTCTTATTTCACATTTCTTAATGGTAGCCACAAATTACAAGAAAAGCCAACCGAGGCTCTGCAGCGCCAGGGAACAAATTAGCATCACTGGCTGCTCCACAATGCCCCAAACACCTCTGTTCTCCCACAGAATGTACTATTCTTAGCAGGACTTTTTTGCCCAAACTTAACAGCAGCTGCAAAAGATGACCAGCTACCTAGACTCAATCAGACTGATGTACTAGTTAGCTGGCACCTAGAGAGGCTTTGTACACATCCATTGACTGCTCGTCTGACTGCAAAGAGTGATGACCCGTGTGATAACCCGTGTGATGACCTGTGTGACTACCCATGTGATGACCTGTGTGATAACCTGTGTGACTACCCATGTGATGACCTGTGTGACGAACTGTGTGACAACCCGTGTGATGACCCATGGGATGTCCCATATGATGACCCGTGTGATGACCCGTGTCACGACCTGTGTGATGACCCATGTGACGACCCGTGTGATGACCCATGTGATGACCTGTGTGATGTCCCATGTGATGACCTGTGTGATGTCCCATGCGATGACCCATGTGATGATCCATGTGACTACCTGTGTGATGACCCATGTGACGACCTGTGTGATGACACGTGTGATGTCCCGTATGATGACCCATGAGATGACCCATGTGATGACCCATGTGATGACCGGTGTGATGTCCCATGTAATGATCCGTGTGATGACCCATGTGGTGACCCATGTGATGACCCGTGCGATGACCTGTGTGATGACCCGTGTGATGTCCCATGTAATGACCCATGTGATGACCCATGTGTTCACCCGTGTGATGACCCGTGTGATGACCTGTGTGATGACCCATGTGATGACCCGTGTGATGACCCATGTGATGACCCATGTGACGACCTGTATGATGTCCCATATGATGACACGTGTGACAACCCATGCACTTCCAAAGTGCTTGAAAAGTTGACCCCATGGACTTACACTGAGCTGTTTACGCCCCACAGATTTACGCTGTCTTGTCTTTAGGTTCATACCTCAGTGCCTCTGAACATAAGCTCCTCCTAGACCCAGCCTTGAGGGCTCGGCCACAGCAACAAATGGGGAGACACGGAGTCACCCAGTCTACCCTACCTTTTGTAGGCAACAGTACCCAGGAACCTTGAAATATTAGAAGAAACCGCGGCAAACATGGATGTTGCCAAACCTCACCAACGCCACAGGACAGGGACAACAGCCGTGAGATATTGGCCCATGTAGGTTTTCCAATCTTGCCCAGTCAACAACGCAAGACCACAAGGCCGAGCTACCAAGACTGCTGATCAAACTTGAAGTTGGCTTGCGTGACTCTGAACTAAAACCTAACCGGGAAGTCCAGAACCCCAAAAGGATGCACTAAGTGCCCTATGACCACCCAGTGACGCCCCTGAGCTGAGAGTCCCAAGAGACACCCCTGAGCCGAGAGTCCCAAGAGACACCCCTGTGCCGAGAGTCCCAAGAGACACCCCTGAGCCGAGAGTCCCAAGAGACACCCCTGATGATAGTCCCAAGAGACATCCCTGATTTACACCCCTGATGATAGTCCCAAGAGACATCCCTGATGATAGTCCCAGGAGACACCCCTGATGATAGTCCCAAGAGACACCCCTGATGATAGTCTCAAGAGACACCCCTGAGCCGAGAGTCCCTAGAGACACCCCTGATGATAGTCCCAAGAGACATCCCTGATGATTGTCCCAGGAGACACCCCTGATCATAGTCCCAAGAGAAATCCCTGATGATAGTCCCAGGAGACACCCCTGGTCATAGTCCCAAGAGACACCCCTGATGATAGTCCCAAGTGACACCCCTGATGATAGTTCCAAGACACACCCCTGAGCCGAGAGTTCCAAGAGACACCCCTGATGATAGTCCCAAGAGACACCCCTGAGCTGAGAGTCCCATGAGACACCCCTGAGCCGAGAGTCCCAAGAGACACCCCTGAGCCGAGAGTCCCAAGAGACACCCCTGAGCCGAGAGTCCCAAGAGACACCCCTGATGATAGTCCCAAGAGACATCCCTGATGATAGTCCCAGGAGACACCCCTGATGATAGTCCCAAGAGACACCCCTGATGATAGTCCCAAGAGACACCTCTGATGATAGTCCCAAGAGACACCCCTGAGCCGAGAGTCCCTAGAGACACCCCTGATGATAGTCCCAAGAGACATCCCTGATGATAGTCCCAGGAGACACCACTGATCATAGTCCCAAGAGACACCCCTGATGATAGTCCCAGGAGACACCCCTGACCATAGTCCCAAGAGACACCCCTGATGATAATCCCAAGAGACACCCCTGATGATAGTTCCAAGACACACCCCTGAGCCGATAGTCCCCAGAGACACCCCTGAGCCGAGAGTCCCAAGAGACACCCCTGATGATAGTCACAAGAGACACCCCTGAGCCGAGAGTCCCTAGAGACACCCCTGAGCCGAGAGTCCCAAGAGACACCCCTGATGATAGTCCCAAGAGACATCCCTGATGATAGTCCCAGAAGACACCCCTGATGATAGTCCCAAGAGACATCCCTGATGATAGTCCCAAGAGACACCCCTGATGATAGTCCCAAGAGACACCCCTGATGATAGTCCCAAGAGACACCCCTGAGCCGAGAGTCCCTAGAGACACCCCTGATGATAGTCCCAAGAGACATCCCTGATGATAGTCCCAGGAGACACCACTGATGATAGTCCCAAGAGACACCCCTGAGCCGAGAGTCCCAAGAGACACCCCTGATGATAGTCCCAAGAGACATCCCTGATGATAGTCCCAGAAGACACCCCTGATGATAGTCCCAAGAGACATCCCTGATGATAGTCCCAGGAGACACCCCTGATCATAGTCCCAAGAGACACCCCTGATCATAGTCCCAAGAGACACCCCTGATGATAGTCCCAAGAGACACCCCTGAGCCGAGAGTCCCAAGAGACACCCCTGATGATAGTCCCAAGAGACATCCCTGATGATAGTCCCAGGAGACACCACTGATCATAGTCCCAAGAGACACCCCTGATGATAGTCCCAGGAGACACCCCTGATGATAGTCCCAAGAGACACCCCTGATGATAGTCCCAAGAGACACCCCTGATGATAGTCCCAAGAGACATCCCTGATGATAGTCCCAGGAGACACCCCTGATCATAGTCCCAAGAGACATCCCTGATGATAGTCCCAGGAGACACCACTGATGATAGTCCCAAGAGACACCCCTGAGCCGAGAGTCCCAAGAGACATCCCTGATGATAGTCCCAGGAGACACCCCTGATGATAGTCCCAAAAGACACCCCTGATGATAGTCCCAAGAGACACCCCTGATGATAGTCCCAAGAGACACCCCTGAGCCGAGAGTCCCTAGAGACACCCCTGATGATAGTCCCAAGAGACATCCCTGATGATAGTCCCAGGAGACACCACTGATCATAGTCCCAAGAGACACCCCTGATGATAGTCCCAGGAGACACCCCTGATGATAGTCCCAAGAGACACCCCTGATGATAGTCCCAAGAGACACCCCTGATGATAGTTCCAAGACACACCCCTGAGCCGATAGTCCCCAGAGACACCCCTGAGCCGAGAGTCCCAAGAGACACCCCTGATGATAGTCCCAAGAGACACCCCTGAGCCGAGAGTCCCTGCAGGGCTCCAGTAGAGTGCCCCAGCAGTCAAAGAACAGTTCCCGGACAAACTTTGTCCTACACCAGCAGAGCCGGCTCCGACTGGTACTCTGGGCCAACACTGCAGCAGCAGCTAAATTCAACGAGCTACCTAGAACACCCTGAGACAGTTAAGAGCTGCCTGGCACCTTGCTGACTGGTGACCCGAGCACTCCCTGTAGCTCTCGGGGTAGGCCCCAGGCGACTGGAGAGACAAGAGGGAAACTAATAGAGTCAAAGCAACCGTGGCAGGTGATCAGGACAGGGACAGTGAGGAAACCTGCCCCAGGACCTGGAAAACAAGCCTGGAAGAGAGGGTGAGAAAGTGAGAAAGAGAGAGGGGGGGAGAGAGAGGGGGAAATAGAGAGAGAGGAAGAGAGAGAGAGAGGGGGTGGGAGAGAGAGAGGGGGAATAGAGAGAGAGAGGGGGGAGAGAGAGAGGGGAAGAGAAATAGAGAGTGAGAAAGAGAGAGAGAGAGACAGAGAGAGAGAGAGGAGTAATACAGAGAGGGAGGGAGGAAGCGTGAGAGAGTGTCGAAGATACCGTCAAACAGTCAGAGAGTGGAGAGAAAGAGACAGAGAGTGGGGAATAGAGAGAGAGAAATTCATAGATGGGGCAGGGAGAGGGAGGAAGAAAGGAAGAAAGACAGAGAGAGAAGCTGACAGAGAAGGGGATACCGAACATGGAGTGGAGAGAGACAGGCGGAGCGAGAAGAGTGAAAGAGAGCACGTGACCGGGCGGTGAACACCGGAAGACAGCCAGAGCACTGAATGAAATGATAAGAACAGAGAGAGGGATTAGGAGAGACAGCAGGTGTCAGGAGCGGAGCACACACTGACACAGCAGAAGAGAGTGAGGCCGAGAGAGACCAGAACTCACCGGAAGCCGGGTGAAGTCAGGGCAGAGGGGTGGGACCGAGCTCACAGGGGAGAGAGGGGGCGGGAGAGGGAGAGAGCTGCAGGTGGTGGGCCCGTGAGACACCCTGCAGGACTCCCGGGGCCTCTCACCGCAGAGCACTCTCTGGTGCGGCCTGGCGGGAACCCCCTGATATCATGGTCCACACTCCGGCCCCTTCTCCCCTCAGACCAGTCACGGCCCATAAAACACCCCCCTGGCAGAGCAGCAGAGAAGAGACCCCTACATAGCACCCCTCAGCCGGAAGCAACGCCTGCTCCCCCCTCTCCGCTCAAAAAGGTTTCTGAGCACCCCCCCCCCCCAACCCTGACCTTAAACAGACTCTATAGATTAAAGCACTGACCCCTCACACTGCACCACAGCCCCCCTCCCCCGATGCATGGATGGGGGTAACAACTGTGAAGGCGCCTCTGTCTGAACCCCGACCTCTAAGGGCAGCCCCCCCCCCCCCCCGGCCCCAAAGCTGCTGTGTTGCATTCAGCGCGCAGAGAACTGCTGGTTGACATGAAGTGCTGCGTTTTGGGGGTGTCTTACCTCTGAAGGGGGCATAGGACATGATGCCGCCACTAATCCGGGGGTCTTCTCATTGACGAGCCGGCTGGGGGCGCTCTAGGGGAGAATCGGAGCCCCCCACGACGAGGGCCAGTGAGGTTAAGGACGCGGACCCAGGTGGGCTGGATAGCGCCGAAGAGTTGCGCCGTCGAGGCGAGGAGGAGTGGAGGGGGGAAGAGTCCTGGGGACTAATGGGTTGGAGGTCTCCGTACGGGAAGGACGGCAGCTGCCTCCCACGCCGACCTGCTCATCCAATCACGGGCCACTGAAGGAGCGCGCCCCGCCGCTGACGGGGGACCCCCACACCACAACGTCTGCGACCCCAGCCATGGGCCGGCCCCATCCTTCCACCCACGGGGTCCCCGGCCGGCCGTGGTTCTCCCCTCTCCTGGAACCTCTGCCGGCAGCTCTCCCTCGCCCACTCAGCCTCTTCTTCCCTGGCGCCCCCTCCTCCCCCAGTGCTCAGGGGGAGGCTGGGGATGCGGGGGGTGCAGGCTGCGGCCCTGGCTGCTGCCGCTGGAAGAGAGATGCTCAGAGGATGTTGGTGGTGCTCAGGTAGCAGGCTCTGTCCCTGGCCCCTGGTCCTGATACCGAGAAGGATGCTACGGTGGCGGGCGGTGGGTACTCAGGTAGCTCTCTCCATCCTCAGTTTCCGGTCCTGATGCTGCAAGATAGTTCAGGAGGTGGAAAGGATGCTGAGGGCGCCTAAGTAGTTGTCTGCATCCCCGGTTCCTGGTCCTGATACTTAGAAGGATGCTGGAGGTGGGACCGCAGGGAACCTCAGGAGGCTGTCCCCATCCCCGGTTCCTGGTCCTGATGCTGAGAAGGATGTTGGGGGTGGGACCTCAGGGACCTCAGGAGGCTGTCCCCATCCCCGGCTCCTGGTCCTGATGCTGAGAAGGAGAGTAAATCAGACTCACGGGGGATGCTAGGAACGCTTAAGATGCACGCTACAGCCCCAGCTCGTGGCCCTGATGCTGCAAGGCACGCTCACGAGGCGCTAGTAGATGCTACAGGGATACGGATGCGGATGCTGGAAGCTCTCAGGTACCAGATTCCATCCCGGGCTCCTGGTCCTGATGCTGTGAAAAATGTGCCGGGGGTGCAGTGGAAGACGCTGTGCTGCTGTGGAAGATGCTCGTGGGATGCAGAGGCGGAAGCTGGGGGAGGGGATGTTTAGGTAGCTGACTCCATTCCCGGCTGCTGGTCCTGACACTGTGAGAGATGCTCAGGGGGTGCAGAGACGGACGCAGGAGGAGCGGAGGGGTTCAGGGAGCGGACTCCATCCCGGCTGCTGGTCCTGATGCTGCGGGGAGGGATGAGGTCGCTCCAGCAGGTGCTTGTTGATTCCAGGAAGGGGGTCAGAGTGCCCGGGTAGCTGGCTCCCAGTGGTAATTCGGGGGAGCGCTGGATGCTTGCGGGGGTACGCGGGAGTGGAGGGGGGCTCAGCGTGACCGGTTAGCAGACTCTAGCCCTGGGTCCGTCCCTGGCTCTGAAGAGGAGGGGGAGGGGTGCAGGCTCATAGAAGATGGGTGCGCGGTGCAGCATCAGCTCCCGGGGTTCAGGGGGCACTGACCGAGGAGGGGTGCAGGCTAAGGGTGCCCAGAGTGCAGGCTTCAGCCCCGGCTCCCGGCCCTGATGCTGCTGCAGCTCTTACATCACACGGGGGCCAGGCCCTCCCCCTCTTAAAGGCGCCTGCCCGGCAGCTGCAGTGTGGGTGGACAGAGCCAGCCCCCTTTCCTTCTTTCCTCTCTTCCTTTCTGGCTGACAGAAAATAATTAGAAAGGTGGGGGAGTGGGGGTGGAAGGTTCCCCTTTAACAGCCGCCCACCTACCCACCAATCTAAGAGAGTGACAGCCCCGGAGGCCTTCCCCAGAACCGAGAGGCTGTGTGAGTGGGAGGACAAGACTACAACTACCAGAATGCACTAGGGTAAGAGAAAGTCATGCACGGGCTGATGCAGCTGTACATTCACTGGCACAGCTTTACCACAACTTCCCAGTTCTACTACTTGACCCCCGCAACAAGTTCAACATCCTCACTGCTACAACAGTGCACCCCTGCACCTGCCACCACAGCCCATCACTTCACCCTCACTGCCACAAAACGGCAGACTGCACCTGGCACCACAGCCCATCACTTCACCCTCACTGCCACAAAACGGCAGACGGCACCTGCCACCACAGCCCATCACTTCACCCTCACTGCCACAACACTGAACCCTGCACCTGCCACCACAGCCCATCACTTCACCCTCAATGCCACAAAACGGCAGACTGCACCTGCCACCACAGCCCATCACTTCACCCTCACTGCCGCAAAACGGCAGACTGCACCTATCACCACAGCCCATCCCTGCACCCTCAATTCAACAACACTGCACCCCTGCACCTGCCACCACAGCCTATCACTTCACCCTCACTGCCACAAAACGGCAGACTACACCTGCGACCACAGCCCATCACTGCACTCTCAATTCAACAACACTGCACCCCTGAACCTGCCACCACAGCCCATCACTTCACCCTCACTGCCACAAAACGGCAGACTGCACCTGCCACCACAGCCCATCACTGCACCCACAATTCAACAACACTGCACCCCTGCACCTGCCACCACAGCCCATCACTTCACCCTCACTGTCACAAAACGGCAGACTGCACCTGCCACCACAGTCCATCACTGCACCCTCAATTCAACAATACTGCACCCCTGCACCTGCCACCACAGCCCATCACTTCACCCTCACTGCCACAAAACAGCAGACTGCACCTGCCACCGCAGCCATCACTGCACCCTCAATGCAACAACACTGCACCCCTGCCTCCACAGCCCATCACTGCACCCTCAATGCAACAACACTGCACCAATGCACCTGCCACCACAGCCCATCACTGCACCCTCATGGCAACAACACTGCACCCCTGCACCTGCCACCACAGCCCATCACTTCACCCTCACTGCCACAAAATGGCAGACTGCACCTGCCACCACAGCCCATCACTGCACTCTCAATTCAACAACACTGCACCTCTGCACCTGCCACCACATCCCATCACTTCACCCTCAGTGCCACAAAACGGCAGACTGCACCTGCCACCACAGCCCATCACTGCACCCTCAATTCAACAGCACTTCACCCCTGCACCTGCCACCACAGCCTATCACTTCACCCTTACTGCCACAAAACGTCAGACTGCACCTGCCACCACAGCCCATCACTGCACCCACAATGCTACAACACTGCACCCCTGCACCTGCCACCACAGCCCATCACTTCACCCTCAATGCCACAAAACGGCAGACTGCACCTGCCACCACAGCCCACCACTGCACCCTCAATTCAACAACACTGTACCCCTGCACCTGCCACCACAGCCCATCACTTCACCCTCACTGCCACAAAACGGCAGAATGCACCTGCCACCACAGCCCATTACTGCACCCTCAATGCAACAACACTGCACCGCTGCACCTGCCACCACAGCCCATTACTGCACCCTCAATGCAACAACACTGCACCCCTGCACCTGCCACCACAGCCCATCACTTCACCCTCACTGCCATCAAACGGCAGGCCGCACCTGCCACCACAGCCCATCACTTCACCCTCACTGCCACAAAATGGCAGACTGCACCTGCAACCACAGCTCACCACTGCACACTCAATTCAACAACACCACACCCCTGCCACCATAGTCAACAACTTCAACATCGTCGCTGCACCCCTGCAACACGTTCAACATCCTCACTGCTGTAACACAGCACACCTGCACCTCCCTCCACTTCACCTTCACTGCCACAATACGGCAGACTGCACCTGCCACCATAGACCACCACTGCACCCTCAATTCAACAACACTGCACTCCTTCACCTGACACCACAGCCGCCACTGCACCCTCACTGCCTTAATACAGCACACATGCACCTCCCACCATAGTCCACCACTTCAATCTCACTGCCACAACACTGAACCCTGCACCTGCCACCACAGACCACCACTGCACCCACACTGCCACAACAAGGCACACTGCACCTACCACCACAGCCCCCAACTTCACCCTCACTGTCACAACACAGACCACCTGTACCTCCCACCACATCCCACCACTTCAATCTCACTGCCACAACACTGAACCCTGCACCTGCCACCACAGCCCACCACTGCACCCTCGCTGCCACAGCACCACACTGCTGCACCTGGAACCACAGCCCACTACTGCATCATCGTCAATGCAACAACACTTCACCCAACACCTGCTACCATAGTCAAAAACTCCAACATTCTCACTCCCACAACACTGTATCCCTGCATCTGCCACCACAGCCCACCACTTCACCCTCACTGCCACAACACGGCACACTGCACTGGACACCACACCTCACCCCACCACTTCACCCTCACTGCCACAACACGATACACTGCACCTGCCACCACAGCCCACCACTGCATCCTCACTGCCACAACAAGATACACTGTACCTGCCACCACAGCCCACCACTTCACCCTCACTGCCACAACACGGCACACTGCACTGGACACCACACCCCACCACTTCACCCTCACTGCTACAACACGATACACTGCACCTGCCACCACACCCCACCACTTCACCCTCACTGTCACAACACTATACACTGTATCTGCCACCACAGCCCACCACTGCACCCTCAATTCAACAACACCGCACCCCTGCACCTGCCACCACAGCCCACCCCTGCACCCTCAATTCAACAACACTTCACCCCAGCTCCTGCCACCATAGTCAACAAGTTCAACATCCTCACTTACACAACACCGAACACTGCATCTGCCACCACAGCCCACCACTTCACTCTCCCTGCCACAACACATACCTACCCGTGCCACCACAGCCCAACAGTTCAACCCAATTCACCAGCACTGCACCCCTGCACCTGCCACCATAGTCAACAACTTCAACATCCTCACTGCCACAACACAGCACACTTGCACCTCCCATTACAGCCCATCACTTCAATCTCACTGCCACAACACCGGAACCCGCAAATGCCACCACAGCCCACCACTGCACCCACACTACCACAATACATACCTACCCTTGCCACCACTGTCCCCCACAGTCCACCACTTCACCCCAATTCAACAACACTACAACCCTGCACCTGCCACCATAGTCAACAACCTCAACATCCTCACTGCTACAACACATCACACCTTCACCTCCTACCACAGCCCACCACTTCAATTTCACTGATACACCACCGAACCATGCACCTGCTGTGCCTGGTGCCAATAATGACTTGTGTTGTAATGGAACTTGTGGTAACCACACAGTCATGGTATTGACTGCGTTGTTAAGCCATGTGTTGTCTCGGCATGCGTGGTAACAGATGCTCAGCACATCCCCACCAACCCACCCCCTCACTGTCCCTGTACAACACTCCATTCACCTGCCAGCACAGCCCACAATTTCACCCCATCATTGTCCCGCAAATAGCACCGCTCCAACTTTTACCATGCTACTAACATTGCACCTAAACCAACATTGAGTCATACTAGACAAGGCAACTAGCACTGTCCTCACAACTGCAACACAAATAAACCTGCACTCACATACTGGACCTCAATCAACACTGCACTCAAACAGTGTAAAAATAGCAAAAACGCACCCTTGCACCACCCAAAACACTGAACTCACACTGTGCCATTCAAAAAATACTGCCGGTGGGATAGAAAACTCCCTCACATGCAAGGTGTGTACCCCTGTCCTGAGTGTCCCAGCTGCAGTGATAGCTGGATCCTTGGTAACAACTTTTGGTCATGAGTAAACATGGTGTGCGCTATGATTTAGGTCTATCTCATGGACTATGGTCTACTTAGAACGGGAGAGGTGCCCAAAGCACTATCCTCAAGTGCGGGAAGGTTACTGCTTTCACAGGAAAGTAGCAATGTGTGGTGGTAGCAGGATACCGTGTTTTTAGTTTTTAGTGATCACTAGAATGAACAGGCACCTCCTGGCCCACCGCTCAAGTTCCACTGCTGTGTGCTTAACTCACCCTAAGTTTACGTTGGTTGTATGCAGTCCTGAGACATACATGTGCCTGTGGAAAAATGCAGTGTATCAGAAAATAGCATACCTTTTTGTGTGTGCATGCTAGGATACATGTGTGCCTGTAGAAAGGAGCAGTTCATCTGGAAATAGCACACATCGTTGCATGTGCGAACTGGGATACATGTGTGCCAGTAGAAAGGTACAGTGAATCAGAAAATAGCGTGCATCGTTGTATGTGCGAACTGGGATACATGTGTGCCTGTGGAAAGGTACAGTGCATCAGAAACAGCACACATGGTTCCTTGTGCAGGCGGGGCTATATGTTGGTCTGTGAACTGGTACTGCATGTAGCAGATAGCTCGCAAAGTTGCGTAAGCACGCTGGGATGTATGGGTGCCCGGGCGACGGTACAATACATTGAAGGCTACACATGTGTATTTGTATGTGCGCAGTGGCATGTGACCCAGGGCTTGATGGAGGATTTCGGAGAGGTAGAAGTTTCTCCCAGACATATTTGTGGATTGCTGCATTCCTGAGAGCTGCGTAGGACATACACTGGAGAAATGGACGAGCCAGGCTCTTTGGTGCACATCAATATGGTCTCTCTGATTCTGAAAGGTCACTGGTCAGAGGGGCCCGGGCACATCTGGAGAAGGAGATGGGGTTGATAACCGAATTCTAAAGAGTAGGGCCCAGGCCCTGTAGTGACCTTTCGATGCCCATATCACCGAGGCTGTCGTCCTGGTGTGAACCTGTAGCCTGCACTGTCTTCACAGCAAGTTTGAAGCTAGTATCCCTCGTCGGAACCACTGGAACAGTACCCCTGTGCACCACGTCGACTTGCCTGTGTTTGGGGCTATCAAGAGTGGAGACTTCCCTGCTATGATCGAATCCTCTCTAGAGGAAGAGCACAGCAAAGGAGTGGGTATTTCAAAGTGGGCAACCTCCAGAACACGAACTTCCAAGACAGAGAACCTAAATCACAAGTGTGTCTGGAAATGGAATATACAAAAGGGAGCTCGAGACTCCCAAATTGTGAAACTGAAGCTATGCATCAGTCTGAAGAAGCTTGTGAGAAGTTGGCCTGGTATATGCTGTCCACTAGTTAAAGTGGGCACCTTGCACCAGTCCAAACGACCCTTATTGATGATTAGGTTAAAGATAACCTTTATTGAAAGCTATCCTAGTGGTAGCTATGGAGAGCAGCCTTCAGGCTAAGTCTCGAAGGAATGTAAAGCAGCTTGGTTTACCAGATCATTACCTCCTGAATGACCAAATAAAAGGAGAACCACACAAGGAATATATAAAATATATGTATTTATTACTAAACACTCTCTACTAATCTCTTTATGAGATTAGAGAACAAGGCATACAATAATAAAGCACTAGAACGACAGTAAATAGCACAATACACAGTGGGCTCCAGGGGGAGACCAAACCATATACTGAGAAAGTGGTATAACAACCACAGCTTGACTAGACACAGTGCCTAGAGCACGTAGAATCACTGGGACCCCAAGGAACCACCCAAAGTAGTGACACAGGGGACCCATGGAGGACGGGTGCAGTGTGAGAACACAGATGCGAGCTCCGTACAACTCTATGGGAAAGTCGCGGTTGGAATTTTAAAGAGTAAGGACATTTAGGAGATGACTTTGAGCAAACCCTTTCAGACTTAGAGGGTTCTAGGGCCAGCACCCTTGAGAGTACCGAGGTACCCGTGTTACCCATCCTAGGAGAGACGGGTGCATAGGGGTCAATTGGTGTCAGAAATGCTCATTGATTTCAATGGTGTGATGCAAAGGAATGCTACTGCCGGGAAGATGAGAAGTGTCCGGTGTGATCCAAGCCTGGATCGGAGCTGAGAAGAACCTGAAAGCAGAGGGCACAGAGTCTGGATCACTTCACAGTGACCAGGGGCACAATAGACAAATGCCCACCGATATCAGGTGTTTCAGGTGAGAAGAGGTGAAGAGGTGAAGCTTGACTCTGCAGCCACGGGGACCAGGAGACGTCGAAGGTGAGCTGTTCCATGAAGGATGTCGAGTGCTGGGGGATCAGTGTCTGGATTGAACACCAACAAGCTTAGGCAACTGTAACCCACGCGGTCAGAGGAAAGATTGATAAGGCCTGCCATAAGGGTGACTGATAGGTTTATATGTGCAGTGATTAGTATAGATATAGTGTTCCTATATCTAAGTAAGGGGTGCATGCACCACCTTACACAGGCGGCTGTAGCAGACCTGTTGTGTCAATTTGAATGGTCTCCCAGGGGTGGCGTAATACATGCTGCAGCCTCTGAGAGGCCTCTGGGGTACCTATGCCCTGGGTACATAGTATCCCATATACTAGGGACTGATAAGGGTACCCCAGAACCCAATCTGGAGTGTACCTAAACTAGTACATGAACAACCAATTTAGGGAGAAAGCAGATAGACTGGGGTCCTGATTAGCAGGATCCCAGTCAGACTAAGTCGTAAACCAGCAAAACACCACGAAAAAAGTGGGGGTTACCATGCAGTCAGATTCCGCCTTCCTGTATAAACCCCCCCCAAAAAGAAAGGAGATAAGGCTAACCTTGCCCAGTTAAGCCTTTATTGACTAAGGGGCCATATAAGGAAGATCCTGCACTAGCATGGAAACCCCCTGTCTTTTGATCCACTAGGCAGTCCCTACCCTTAAGGGTATGGGACTTTCTCCAAAAGTTGGGATTTCTACCTGTAGGGTGTTTTGGCAAAGTAAAATACTGGTGGGGGGTCTGAGTAGAGAAGTGAGGCCCTAATAAAGTTGGTCTCAGCTTCCTCAGATCACTGGTCACCATGGAGGCCTTTCTTTCCGTGACTGAGTTGTATCTGGCCCTAAGGGTCAACCTCTGGCTGCCTACAGCGGGGGGTTGGGACCCTTTGGTTGGAACACTGGAGGGAGAGGGTAGGTTTGGAACCATTTGGTCCCAGGGTTGCGCTTGCTCAATAGAGTCCATCTGGGGGAGTTCCCTATCCAATGGTAAAAGGGATCCCTCAGTGTTTTGAGGAATTTTCACCTGGCTAGGGCTACTAGCCTGGGTGTCCCTAATCTGGTGATGAGTGGGTTCCTCTGGACAGTGGGCCTTTAGGGGTTCACTGACCTCCCTGACCTCTGCAGCCCTAGGCTGATTGAGGTAGGGTAGAGAGTGGGTACCACCTTGGAAGAGTCCCCTGCCATCAGGGTTGTTGCCGGGCCAGGCTTGACCACCTCTGGGGCAGTTTCTCCACAAGGGGTAGGATCAATTCCCTGAGGAAGCTGACCCTTTCCTATAGTCTGGGGGGAAGAATACTTTTCTTCAGCCCTTGTGCTCTCTGAGGGAGTCGAGTGGGCCATTCTTTCAGGCTCCATCACTCCATAATTTCCCTTGGGTTGGTTTGAGGCCCTATGAGTTCCACTAACTCCCTCAGAGAGGCCTAACACTCTTAAATGGTCCTGGTAATCAACTTCAACCCAGGCTGAAATTTCCAGATCATTGCACAACAGGCAATCTACAGGCAAGTTTGGGGACACTGCCACTCTCTTTGGGTCAGTGACCCCTCACCAGCTGAGATTGACTATGCCCATGGGATGATCTGTCCTGATACCATCAATGTTGGTCACCTGGTACTTAAACTCAGGTAAAAACTGTTGAGGGGGACTAGATTCTCTGTCACCATGGTGGCACTAGCCCCTGTGTCCCTGAATGCCGCAGCCTTCTGACCATTTATTAGTGGCTCCTGCCTGTACTTGCCCAAAGAATTAGGACTAACAGTAAAAGTGGCAAATCTCATGCCACCATCACAGACTGAGGAGGCCTGTGAGGGGGACCTTTCTAAGTTATGACCCACCTCAGGTCCCCATGAGAACCCACCTAACTTTTTGGGTGCACTACTACCACCTGGGGGATTACTACTTGTAGTACCAGGAGGAGTGGTAGTATTGCTAGGAGGAACATTTTCCTTATTGCTGACCTTAGGGCAAATGGGGTCATTTTTCCAGTGGCCAGGTTTCTTACAGACATGGCAATAAGGTTTCTTTTCAGGGAGGGAAGGAGTTTGGGTCCCACCCCCAGAAGAGGACTTTTGGGACCCTGTAGTGGATGTATCTTTTGATTTATCCCCACCCTTCTCTTGGTTCTTGGAAGAATATTTCTTCTGGTCACCACCCTGATTCTTTGGCTTTACCCTGGTTCTGACCCATTTGTCTATCTTCTTTCCCAATTCTTGGGAAGAGGTCAGATCAAAGTCCACCAGGTACTGGTGTAAAAGCTGTTTTTGACAATTATTAAGGATCTGCTCCCTCATAATCAAATTGTACAATCCTAAAAAGTCATGCACCTTGCTGCCATGTATCCAACCTTCCAGAGCCTTAGTAGCACAATCTACAAAGTCAACCAAGTCTTGAGTCTGTGCCTTTTGGGTATCTCTGAACTTAATCCTGTGTTGTTCAGTGGTTAAGCCAAACCCATCAATCAGAGCACTCTTCAAGACTTTGTAATTATCAGCATCCTCTTCTATAACAGCGAGGAGCTTGTCTCTACCTTTGTCTGCAAAGGAGAGCCACAAGATTGCTGCCCACTGCTCCTGAGGGACCCTCTGTACTTTACAGGCCCTCTCCAGTGCAGTTATCCCTTTGTGGATGTCATCCCCACTCTGGTAGGAAGGGAAAATCTTGTTCAGGTTCCTATGGTCATGAGTATGATCTCTACCACTAGGGACACTGTTGCTGCCACCACGGGGCTCTAGCCCTGACTTTTTGGAAGCTCTCTGAAGCGCCAGATATTCCCTATCTAAGGCCAATTGCTCTCTCTTAATTCTGAGCTTAGCTCTCTCAAACTCAAGCAGTTGGCACTTCTTCTCATAAGAGGACTCTCTTTTATGAAAAGCAGAGGTCCTATGAGAAACAGAGGTCCCTACAGAAGTACCAGAATGATTAGATTCCTCAGAAGGAGATCTTGATCTTCTTAGTAAACTAGAGAACACAGATGCGAGCTCCGTACAACTCTATGGGAAAGTCGCTGTTGGAATTTTAAAGATTAAGGACACTTAGGAGAGGACTTCAAGCAAACCCTTTGGAACATAGAAGGTTCTAAGGCCAGCACCCTTGAGAGTACCAAGGTACCCGTGTTACCTATCCCAGGAGAGCCGGGTGCATAGGGGTCAAGTGGTGTCGGAAACGCTCGTTGATTTCAATGGTGTGATGCGAAGTGCTGCTGCCGGGAAGATTATAAGTGTCCGGTGTGATCCAAGCCTGGAGCAGAGCTGAGAAGAACCTGAAAGCAGAGGGGACAGAGTCTGGGTCACTTCACAGTGACCAGGGAACGATAGACGAATGCCCACTGATGTCGGGTGTTTCAGGTGAGAAGAGGTGAAGCTTGACTCTGCTGCCATGGGGACCAGGAGACGCCGATGAAGACCAAAGTCCAGAGGCGAGCTGTCCCACGAAGGATGTAGAGTGCTGGGGGGTCTGTGTCCGGATTGAACACCAACAAGCCTTGGCAACTGCAACCCACGCGGTCAGAGGAAAGATGCTTCAATGAGCACCAGCAAGGTCCTGGGGACTCTCCAAGCTATAGAGAGTCAGGGCACATCTGGTGCAACCAGGAAAGCTCACTTAAAGTTAAAGTTCCCTTCTCAGGGACCCACAGGTCGATGGACCAGGGATCGTGAAGGGACTTCGAGCTGAATCACAAAATACCAGCCCACGGAACACTTGTGGAGTGTAGGCCGGAAATCTTCAGTGGAAATACTGCTTGGGGTCTGGACTATAAGTAGCCCAAAGCACAGTCTCAGGGATCGCCAAAAAGCATATGCTGCTGCAAATGGACATGGTGCACATGGGTACGGGTTGCACGGTCCCCACGAGGGCTGCGAGTCTCAGGATTGCTGAGAGCACTAGTCACCCTCGGGGACACTTGGGAACCCACCTCCTGTGTTGCAGAAATCTTTGGAGTCCTCAGGAGCAAGGGGGATGCAAACCGGTCAGATGCGTTTAAGGTGCCTGCCTTGCAAGGGAGTAACTCCTTTACTCCAAGGGAGATTCTTCAGTCATCCAGCGTAGTGTAGATAGTTGAAGTACTTGGTTTCTGTAGCAGAGTTTCGTCCAGGAAAATCTAAAGTCCTGTAGCCATGGGTTCCTACTTTAACCCCAAGGAAGGGGTGGGACAAACTATGGGGACCCACCTATGGGAGGGTCAGGACAGAGGGGTGGTTACACCCTTGTCCTTTGTCCAGCTTCACGCCAGAGCAGGAGCAAATTGCTCCTGCATCCGGTTTGAGCTGGACTATGCACAGGGACACCAAATGTGCCCCAAGTGCAGACATCAAAGCACTCTCAGAGTGCACCCACCCAGCCCAATACACTAAAGCCTGTCTGGGAGGTGGTCACACCTCCCTGTGACAGGAAACCTATTGTCCAGCCTTCCCCTGCCGGAGTTTCATCCAGCAGCAGGAGGGCAGACTCGTGTCTGTGGCTGGCAGCATCCATTTTGTGATGCTAGGTTCTGTTAAGCTGGTACCAGGTGTACCAGTGTTGTCATATTTCTCCCTGTAATAGGGTGGAATCATACCTCCACACAATTGGTATGATTCCAAGGTATTTGACATCAAACACGACATGTTTCCATGCAGCCGTTTTAAAGTTAGCATTTACTGCAAGGTTATAATGCACTTAAGAGTATATGGTTGGCTGAATCACAAACAACCCCGGGAATATAGGTTCCGAAGGCTGCAGAGGGGCTCTGCTCATGCAGGAGCACCCTCTCACTCAAAACCCAGCACCCTGCCCTGAGGATTGATAAGGCCTGCCATAGGGGTGACTGATAATTTTATATGTGCAGTGATTAGGATAGATATAGTGAACCTATATCTAAGTAAGGGGTGCATGCACCACTTTACACAGGCTGCTGTAGCAGACCTGTTGTTTCATTTTGAATGGTCTCCCAGGGATGGCATAATACATGCTGCAGCCCCTGAGAGGCCTCTGGGGTACCTTTTAAAAACTTTTAAAAAAACTTTTAAACTTTTAAAAACTTGGCTTTTTCCGGTTTAGTAATGGAGCATGTACCTATGGACTCACTCATTTTTCTATGTTTCTCTAGCGACAAGACGCCTTGGCAATCGAGCGCTATATAAAACCCTCACTTACTTACTTGCTTACACACCTATGCCCTGGGTACATAGTATACCATATACTAGGGACTGATAAGGGTACCCCAGAACCCAATCTGGAGTGTACCTAAAGTACATGAACAACCAATTTAGGGAGAAAGCAGATAGACTGGGGTCCTGATTAGCAGGATCCCACTCAGATTAAGTCGCAAACCAGCAAAACACCAGGAAAAAATTGTGAGTAACCATGCAGTCAGATTCCACCTCCCTACAAAGCTCAGCATGAGTTAGGCTTGTTCTGACCGTGGAACTGAGGGTCTGCCAGTCTCCCATGGTCTGTGAGGGGACATCACCCAGGAGTATCAAGAACACTCACCTGGAGCCCCAGCTTCTACCTGACCCAAGACCTGTGAGCCCTGTGAGGAGAAGGTGATTCCCTGGAGGGAGCGTGGTCCAGTAGGGTCCTACTGAGAGGGTCCTACTGAGAGGATCTGGGGAACACAGTATGAGATTCTGGTCCATCAAGAACAGCGTGCTGATTGGGTCATCTGTGCCGTGTGAACCCCCATATGTCAGGTGGGTGACGTGGAGAGGACTGGACAGCTGCACTGATCGGGTCATCTGCCCGTGTGCGCTGTGCCACCACCTGATGAAAGGAGGGGGCCACTGCTGAGCGAAAGGGTCACAGCTCAGGTGCCATACTGCCACAAAGGCAGGGCAGTAGGTGTTGGTAGCGTTGGGACCCAAAGAGGGCTGTTGCCTTACTACTGCTGCTGCTAAGGGATTCCAGTATGTCAGTCCAGGAGCACCCAAGACTGGCCATGGATACAAAAGACCACCTGCCACTTCAGAGGAGTGCCGTGGGCCTCTGCCGCCACAGCAGCAGATTCCAGAGTTCTGTTCAATGCAGGGTATTGTGGTTCCGTGTGTGGTTCCGTGAATTCTGAACCCATTTAATGAAGGTTGTCGTATCGTGATGGTTTTGGTATCAGCGAACCGCGACTGACAAGTGCGGTATGCGTAAGCGTTTTCGTCATGCTACACTGATGGATTCACTGTGTATTTGACGATCTAGTCTGCACCCTTGGGTTCCATTTTGTGCATAACCGCCATTTTGTGGTTGCCCTCACATAGGCTAATGACTACAGGATGACTGTGGCCAAGCGAGCCTCTAGGGACGCTTACACCTTAGCTTGAATTCGTGTTGACTCCTGTTTGACCTGAGTCAACTGACCCTGTTGCCCGAGGCTAAACTTGTTGAGCCAGTACCTTGTTAAGCAGCTGGTCAGATAGAGATCAAAGAGCAGGACATTATTGATTCTATGGCACACGCACACACCCCTCTATCTTGCTTCTCATCTGTTTCTGCTCCTTCCTTTTATGGCCTTATGGCCTAATTATTGATTTGGGTTGAGGTCTTTTATGATGGGCCCGTCCGGCCTGTTCGAGCAAGAATGCTGGATTTATGCCTTGTCATTGGCGATGGGTTGGATAACTGAAAGTGGGTTTGTCGTTATGTGATGCCTCTGTAAATATCATCCTCTGATTGGTCAAATTTGTGAGTAATTGATGTTATCCAGGAACTCGGTTTTTGGCATAAAAGACGATGCTCCGCTCTATTATGTTGAGCAGTCTCCTGAGAACATACACCGTGTTGTACTTCTAGGACCTCTGTTACTGGCTGCAGCTAATAAATTTGATCTTTGATGTCAACAGAAGAATCCCGTGTCTCTGTACTCTAAGACAGGTGAACCCGAAGACTTCGGGCGTGTCCCCTGCGCCGCTGGGTTTAAATCCCGGTTCTTCAGTTGGCGCCCAACGTCGGGCGACTTCAGCGGTACTGGTCCAAGCCTGAAGATCGTGAGGAGCTTCGTGTGAAAATTCTGGAGGGAGGCCTACCACTTCATCGACCCCTGTATGTCGTTGTGGTCCGAAAGTCTTTGCTGCGAAGTTCCCCGCATTCCGACGGCTACGAAGGACTGCTGCCCTGACTGTCGCCCTGTCTTGGAGCCCTCTGATGACTTGTAAAGCGAGACGATAGACGGGTCTTCTGGCGACGTCATCGATATTTCAGTTAAGTATGAGTGGAGCGTCTCCCAGTCCTTAGTTTGTTTTGGTATCCTTCGGGATCGCTCTGATTTGGTACCTGCAGGCCCCAAAGCCGAGGGACTCGTGTATTCACGAGGCTATCGTTTTGATATTCCCTTGAAGTTTGAAGCTAGACTAGTGAGCGAAGATGCCTGGTCTTAGCAGACTTGGAAAGATATTCTGTTATGGTTGTAATAGGGATTACCAATTGGAGGACTCGTGTCCGGTGCCTCCGATTGGAACTCCGACCTATGAGCTCTATTTAAAACACAGCGTGGGCCCCATCACGTATAATGATGTATGGATTAGTTATACTAGGAAGGATGGTGTCCTAAAATGGCCCCAATATGGTAGTTATGACACGGACATTTTAGATAATTTAGAAGTTAGACTCTTCAAAAAGAAAGCCCGGCCGGCAATGTTTGACTCTTTCCGCCTTTGGCGAAAAGAAGCCAAACAGAAGGAAATTAGGTTAGCGAAGCGAAATAAGCATGCACGAGGTGTGTCGATGGTGCAGGCTGCTATACAGTTTAAGGATAATGAGGAAGAGCAAGAAAGCGAACAGATGTTTAGGCAACGTCAATTAGCGGTAGACAAATGTTATCCAGCTTTGCCGCCTCAACAGCAAGAAGAAAAGAAAGATCTTGCGAAAGATCCTTTAATGTCGCATCTATTAAGTTCACCACCCCCTTATGCTCAGAGCGCTACCGCACCTCCGCCACTTGTAGTTGCGCAACCCCCGGTTGTTTTACCTCCAGTGGTTCCTCAACAGGCAGCTCTCCCTCCACTGGCTACTACTGCTTCGGCGCAGTCTTCTCAAGGGCCGCCGTCTTTGCTACCTCCTTCGTCTGCTACTCCTATACCTGTGTTGTCATTCCTTCTGTTACTGTTCCGACTTCGGTTCCTTCTCATTCTGCTTTGTCTCCTGTTCTTTTGTCACCTTCTCCTTCTGCTCGACGGAGAATGACTGATGCGGTTGCTAGTCTCTTTTCTCCTCTAATGGGTTCATTGGGTATGTCTCCTGTTGTAGAGCGTAAGCAATTGCGTATTCAATTGCCTGGTCCTGATGAACGGACAGTGTTGGATCACTTGGCGCGTAAATGGGTTACCTTTCCTTCGCACTATGATCTTGAGGGTGTTATGGATGTTTTCCATCAATGGGAAGCACCGAAACAGAGATACGTATTTGATATGATGTGTTCTTTCCTTCGTGAACAGTGGGAAGATAGTGAGGTAGGGCACACTCCGTCTGAGTTGTTCCATGTGCGGTCCGAGTTTGCGAAAGGAACTATAGTGGGTCTTGATGTTGAAAGAGCAGTCGCGACATTGTTGTCGTTTAGGAGTGAGTTTCCTTCTAAGTCATTATTTGAGCCTGATTCTTCAGTTAGGAGAAAGGCACGTCAATATCCAATGCGTGAGATTCCTCCCGTTTGGAGACCTGGCGATGCGAATGCTAATCCACCTGTTCTGGCACATTTCCAGCGCGTTTGGGTACATGTTCCATGGAAACGTGCCGAAATCCTAGCTCTAAAGCAGACTCTGCCTGACCCACGTAAAAATCCTGCGGGGTTTTATAAGGAGCTATCTCAAACTGCGGGTTCATGTATTATGAATTTGGCTGATATAGATATGTTATTTGGGAATGTTGTTCCACAGCCTATATGGAGTAAGATTCGTCATACGGATCATGCGCAGGAATTAGGTGATACATGGAATAATCTTAGAACTGCGGATGAAAGACAAATAGGTGGTGCTAAATCCGAGAATGTGATTGCTGATCTCCCTGGTAAAATTATTGATTATATGAAGACTTTGATGCCTGCTATGCGTGTCAATTGGGAAAAGTTGTCTGCATGCAAGCAGAAGAAAGACGAAACTGTGTCCGACTTTTTAACTCGATTTGAAGAGACATTTGCAGACCACAGTGGTCAAGACATGGGTACAGAAGGTGGTCAAAGGTTGTTCGTTGACAAGTTTGTGCATAATTTGCTTCCCGAGTTGTGCAATAGGTTGAAGGATTCTGAAAGTGCCTGGGCTGTTTCTTCGTCAGCACAGATATTGGCTACTGCCCAGTACTATGAGAATAGAAATAAGGATGAGATAGAGAAAGCGGATAAAAAGACTAAAGAACTGAAGACTAAGGTTCTTTTGCAGCAAGCATACCCGCCTTGCAATACCCAGCGTGATTATCAACAACCCCAACAATATCAGAGAAACTCGCAAAGATTCGAGTCTTCTCAACAGCGTTTTTCTGTAGGCCCTAATCAGTGTGCGTATTGCAAAGAAGAGGGTCACTTCAAGAATAGTTGCCCGATTTTATTACAGCGCACGAATGGTGTTTCTGGTATGAGAGGTCGAGGTGTTCAACAAGCTCTGCGAGGTCGAGGACGTGGTATGTCCCAGATTGCGCGTTCCTTGCCTCTGCAGAATTCGATGAATTGTTTTGATCAACAGAATGGCGCGCCTGGTAGGACGGCTCAGTATTATGCGGACGATTATTACGTTGAAGGTGAGAATATGGAAGGTAATGATTGCTAGGACAGCCACAGACAAAGAGAGGGAGTCGTTTCAGTTCCAGTAGATCAGAGTGGACCTTATGTTGAAGTGATTGCATCAGGTGTGTCAGAGCCTTTTCTGTTGGATACTGGTGCTGCGAAGAGTTCTATCATGCACTCTAAACTCCCTGGCGCACCTTTGTCTGGCTCAACGAATGTTTCAGTAGGTTTTTCTGGCGCCCCGGTTAGAAATCCGATTTCTAGTCCTTTGTCTCTTTCTGTCGGACCTTGTGACATTCGAAGCACCCCTCATTCTGACGATAGGTTGTGGTGAGAACTTGTTGGGATTGGACTTGTTGAAGAGATTGTATGCAACGCTTTATTGTTCTCCTTCAGGAGTACAGCTTACATTGGGAAAGAGAGTGATCTCTCCGATGTATTTGGCTAAAGACCAACTTCCAGCTGAACTGTCTTCTCTTCCTGATTCTCTTTGGGCTACTGGTCCTAATGATGTGGGTCTCTTGGAGATCCCGCCATATGTTGTGACATTGAAGACGAATGCTAGATTGCCACGCATTCCACAGTATCGTATCTCAAGTGATGGTGAAAGAGCACTTTTGGCGATCATCTCTGATCTAATTGAGAAAGGTGTGATTGAGGAAACGAGAGTTAATGTGTGCAATAGTCCAGTTTTGCCTGTTCTGAAAAGAACCGATTCTTCACAACCTCCTGTATATAGGTTTGTGATCGATCTTCGCGAGGTAAATAAGATCGTTGTTCCACAATTCCCTGTTGTGCCTGATATCACCGCTTTACTGACTTTGGTTCCGGCTACAGCCACGTGGTTTTCGGTGATTGATTTGAAGAATGCTTTCTTCAGCATCCCGATTGCCGCGGAGAGTAGAGATATTTTTGGCTTCTCTTTAGGAGGCCGAAGTTTCCGGTTTAAACGCGCTCCTCACGGCTATTGTGAGAGTCCATCATTCTATAGTCAAGCTTTGAAGACGCAACTTGATTTGTTGGTTTTACCTGATGGTGCCGCCCTTATTCAGTATGTTGACGATCTATTAGTCGCTGCTGACAATGAAGAGACTTGTAGAGAGGCTACTCTGTCGTTGTTACGTCAGTTGTCTGATTTCCATCATAAGGTTTCTCTTTCAAAGTTGCAGTATTGCCGACAAGAAGTTACCTACTTAGGTCACCTCTTATCGAAGGAGGGAAGAAGATTGACCCCAGAAAGAATTCAAGCGATTGCGAAAATGAGTGTGCCTACGACACAGAGAGAAGTGCGTGCATTTCTAGGTATTACATCGTACTGTAGACAGTGGATTGCTAATTTTTCGTTTCTTGCAAAACCTTTGATAGCTCTTACTGTTAAGGATACCCCGAATCCTATTCCTTGGACTGACGAATGTCAGAAGAGTTTTTCAGAATTGCGTGATGCCCTGTGTTCGGCTCCTGTGTTGGGTACCCCCGATTACAGTAAACCTTTCACATTGTATGTCCACGAGAGAGAGGGATGTGCATTGTCAGTTTTGACGCAACAGTTTGGCGATAAGCAACGCCCATGTGCTTATTTTTCGTCGACTTTGGATCCGGTAGCCAGAGCGTTGCCGAGTTGTTTGAGAGGTACAGCGGCAGCGGCTGTTTCAATCCGACAGTCCGCTGGTTTGGTGATGGACAATACACTGACTGTGATGGTTCCACATGCAGTGGATACCTTGTTGAACCGTACCAAGACACAGCACTTAACTAGTGCTCGGTTGTCAGGTTACGAATTGACCTTGTTAGCAAGTCATGTACATATAAAGAGATGCAACACGTTGAACCCAGCCACGTTGTTGCCGATCTCAACTGAGACAGATGATACCGAACAGCATGATTGTTTTCTTAGGACTGAGGAAGAAACGAAAGGGAGAATAGACCTTAGGGACACTCCTCTTGCAGAATGTGATGGTACTTTATGGGTTGATGGTTCGTGCTTCAAGCTTCCGAATGGTGATACGACTGCGGCATATGCGGTTACGACTTTGCATACGATTGTTGAAGCTGCTCGTATCCCACATAATTCAGCACAAGCGGCAGAGTTGATTGCATTGACAAGAGCGTGTGTGTTGTCGAAAGGGAAAAGAGTGACTGTGTACACTGACAGCCAGTATGCGTTCAGTGTTGCTCTTAGTTTTGGACGATTGTGGAGAGAACGTGGGTTTCTGACTTCGCATGGGACCAAGATCCAACATGGTCAATTGGTGAATGAACTTCTTGAATCTCTTACTCTACCGTTGCAAGTTGCGATCGTGAAATGCAGTGCGCATAAGAAAGTCACGGATGATGTTGGTCGTGGTAATGCGTTTGCAGATGAAGTCGCGAAAGAGACTGCGAGAGATGTGATGAGTCGAATGTATGTCGCGGGTTCGGCGAGATGGGTTCCAGATAGAAGTATGTGTGAAGATACGATTGAGAGTGTGAAATCCATCCAAGCTGAAGCTACAGAGAAAGAGTTGAATGAATGGAGAGAAAGCAAGGGTAAATTGGACTTGAATGGTTGTTGGGTTGAGTTGTCAGAGCATCAGCGATGGTTGTTGCCTGATGCGTATGTACTTCCAGTGGTTACGATGGCACATGGAATGGCCCATATAAGTGTGAAAGGGATTTGTAAGTTGTTGGCCCCAGTATGGCAAAATGCTGGAATTCCTAAGTGTGCAGAGAATTTGGTCAAGAACTGTATGGTTTGTTTGAGGTACAACCCTGGTAAGGGAACTCCAACTCCATCTGGTCATTTTGCTCCTCCCACGTATCCGTTTGAGGCTTTGCAGCTAGATTTCATCCACATGGGGAGGTGCAACAACCTGAAGTATGTCTTAGTGGTTGTTTGCTCTTTTTCTAGATGGGTGGAAGCCTACCCTTTGAAGGACAATACTGCCTTGTCCACAGCTAAAGCCCTTATTAAGGAATTTTTCCCTAGGTATGGGTTGCCGACAATGGTCTGGAGTGACAATGGGAGTGAATTTGTGGGTCAAGTGATGAAGAGAGTGTGTGATGGGTTAGGAATCCGGCAGAAGTTCCACGCTGCCAATCATCCCCAGTCAGCTGGTCTAGTTGAGTGCTACAATGGCACGTTAAAACTGAAATTGGCCAAAATTCAAGCGAGCTCTGGTCTACAATGGCCTGATGCTTTGCCGTTAGCCCTTCTGTCCACAAGAATGACTGTGCATTCGCGAATCGGTCTGAGTCCTTATGAGGTTGTGTTTGGTTGCCCGGCAAATATTTGGGGAGTGCCGCGGCCGACAAAATTTAGTGAGATAGAACACCCTGTATTGCTTGACTACCTGTACGAATTGACGGCTAAATTGCGTGTTCTGCATCAACAGGTTCATGATACTTTGCCACAGGTTTCTGAAGATCCAGGGCACACCATTGAACCTGGCGCGTGGGTGCTCGTGAAGAATTTTCAGCGAACCAAGAACGAGCAGCCCCGCTGGACAGGACCTTACCTGGTGTTATTGGATTCCCGTTCTGCGGTACGAGTGCACGGTAAAAAGAACTGGATTCACGGCGTACATTGTAAGAGGGCCCGTTGCCTCTGCCGTACGACCGGTGGGTCCAAAAAGGACTTCCTGATTCTGAGACTGAGACCGTGCCTCGTTTTCTGCCTTTCAGCAATGCCCGTTTGATTGGAACAAACACTGAGCCAGAAAGCGATAATCTTCTTCAAGAAGCTGTGCCTCCATCGAACCGTTTGAACACTGTTAAACCTGAGCTACTTTTCAGAGAACAGACATTGCCTGGCAAAGAGCGTTATAATTTGCGACCACGAGTCGCGGGACAAATAACAAATTAAGTTCCTTCTTTGTCTTTTTTTTAAGGTTAGCTCCCCTCCGAGAAACTATTTTGATTTTTGTTTTTCGAACCACCATCCGGTTTCAGCTGTAGGGTCGCGGTGCCAAGTCCTTGGAGTGCAAGCCGAAGACGTTAGGTCGCCGGTTCTGGTTGGTCTAAGGACGTTCCCTGGACCGACAGGCGCATTCCTTAGCACGGAACACCCATCCGCCGCGAGCAGCACGATTAGAGGATGGAGTTTTTCGGGATGGAGAGACCTACTAAAAGAATGAGCTTCAAGAACGAAATGTGTATAATAATGAGTAGAAAACGTTTTTTGATATTATGTCTGTTTATACTGTTTAGTTTAATGATGTTTTTAATTGGATATGAGACATTCTCTATTCAAGTAACATTCATGCCCATTGCACAACCCATGTCTCCTCCTACTGTTTCTTCGCATTCTTTTCACCCTCTGCCCGAACATGAGTCCATTAGGAGAATGGAATTCGCTAATAATTCCTTTGTTCAGCTTCTGCACCAACACCAGCTAGTAGTGAACACAACTAATTGTTGGGTGTGTGGCCTTATGCCCCATACTACCGATAAAGGTATTCCTTACCTGGTCCTGCCATTTAGCTACAATGGTTCTGTGTGGGCATACAGAACAATGTTCATTTATGCCCGTGAAGTCAACCCCCTACGTTCTGTGAAGGATAATCCGAAGAATAGTGCTCTGGTCAAGGGAATAGTCGACATGATTAGAGGAATAGGTTCTTATGAGACTATCCCGAGAGATGAGACGCTAGCGTATATTGGATGGAACGTTACTGGATATGGAGCTAGTCTGAGTGGGAACCAGCGAGCGAAAAGATCCTCTCCGATTTGGATAGTACCCCATCAGGGTCGTTGCTGTCTGCAAGGTAATGGCAAGAATCCTAGAGCTCAGCTAGGGAAGAGTGTTTGCATTGAGACATACGTTTTTGCATCCCAGACTTCCCCACCGTTTCTAGCAGCTAAGGGTACCTACTTCATTTGCCATGACAGAGCGTATACATGGTTGCCTCCTGATTTCTCGGGCACATGTTTTGTCTCGTTCTTGTTACCTCCTACATTTACAGCTGCGGCAGATTACCACAAGATGAGAGTCGTTAGAGGTGTCTTCAGAAAGGAAGATACCGCAGGACAAGAATTGGGAGATTTCTTGAAGGGTTTTCTGCCGTTTTGGGGACCTATGGTTAACAGCAGGAACATACGGCAATTGAAAAGAGTAGTTGAGTCCACCATAGTCGAGACTGCCGGCGCCCTTAGTAATTTGACTGCTGAGCTCCAGTCGGATCGCCTTATGACTCTTCAGAACAGAGTTTCGTTAGATGTCATACTTGCAGATAGAGGAGGGGTCTGTAAATTGATCCAATCAAGCTGTTGTGTTTTCATTCCAGACAACGCTCCGACAGTTTTCCAAGCCATCTCCAAGCTACATAAGCTCTCCGAGTCCGTACATGTGGACGAAGGAGATTGGTCGTTAATGGGATGGTTCTGGGGATTGTTATCCACCTGGGGATGGAAGATTCTGATGGTCATTGGGATGGTATTAGCTATCCTTTTCCTGTTCTGTCTTTGTATACAGTGTGCTCCTGCTATATGTGGCCTTTTTGCTACCTCGTGTTCGAGGAGACCTGTCTAGAGAGAGTTACTAAGTACCAGGATGATGCTACAGCAACATCTCAATGAACTGATGAACATAGACCTGGATTCAGATTGACGTGAGTTTAGGTTATTGCCTATGTAAGGGCAAAAGGAGGGTCTGTGGTTCCGTGAATTCTGAACCCCTTTAATGAAGGTTGTCGTATCGTGATGGTTTTGGTATCAGCGAACCGCGACTGACAAGTGCGGTATGCGTAAGCGTTTTCGTCATGCTACTCTGATGGATTCACTGTGTATTTGACGATCTAGTCTGCACCCTTGGGTTCCATTTTGTGCATAACCGCCATTTTGTGGTTGCCCTTACATAGGCTAATGACTACAGGATGACTGTGGTCAAGCGAGCCTCTAGGGACGCATACACCTTAGCTTGAATTCGTGTTGACTCCTGTTTGACCTGAGTCAACTGACCCTGTTGCCCGAGGCTAAACTTGTTGAGCCAGTACCTTGTTAAGCAGCTGGTCAGATAGAGATCAAAGAGCAGGACATTATTGATTCTATGGCACACGCACACACCCCTCTATCTTGCTTCTCATTTGTTTCTGCTCCTTCCTTTTATGGCCTTATGGCCTAATTATTGATTTGGGTTGAGGTCTTTTATGATGGGCCCGTCCGGCCTGTTCAAGCAAGAATGCTGGATTTATGCCTTGTCATTGGCGATGGGTTGGATAACTGAAAGTGGGTTTGTCGTTATGTGATGCCTCTGTAAATATCATCCTCTGATTGGTCAAATTTGTGAGTAATTGATGCTAGCCAGGAACTCGGTTTTTGGCATAAAAGACGATGCTCCGCTGTATTATGTTGAGCAGTCTCCTGAGAACATACACCGTGTTGTACTTCTAGGACCTCTGTTACTGGCTGCAGCTAATAAATTTGATCTTTGATGTCAACAGAAGAATCCCGTGTCTCTGTACTCTAAGACAGGTGAACCCGAAGACTTCGGGCGTGTCCCCTGCGCCGCTGGGTTTAAATCCCGGTTCTTCAGTATGGAATGCTCCCTCGGGGACCCCGGACTGCTATCCTAGCGAGTGCAGGTACAACTGATACTGGGCTGTCGGGTCCTCGGGGCACTGGTGCCCAGGCACAGGGAAACATGGACGTTTGCTGAAGCCCTCGTAGAACTTCTAGGACTTGAACTCACTAGCAGGGCCTCCTTTGGATGTTGCCACTCGTGAGTGGGGAATAACCATCATCCATAGATGGGGAAGTGGGACAGGAGCTGACTTGGGCTTGCCGAAAGAAGACTGTGTATATTGTTTGCAGTGTGTTGTATTGTACTTTGTGTTAGTCGATAAATACTCCTTTTTACATAAAAGCAAGTACTTGAGTGGACAATTATTTATTGAAGTTGCTGGGCACTTTTTGAGTTGTGAGTCTGTGCTCGTCTTACACTTACCTCCTCCCTGAGAAGCCTTGGACTGCTCGACCTGTGCTACCACTGAGAGTCAAGTGCTGGAGGGGTGCTTGGCCCCGTTACTCAGAACCAATTGGAGGAAGGCCCTGGAACTTCCAGAATAAAAGGCATCAACCACTACAGTTAGGGCCCTTAGCTTCTGTGTGGCCAGTGGCCCTCTGAAATGAGTCCTGACAATGGCACTTCATCAATGTTGCATTCACGCCATGTAACACTAACAAAATACTCATCCCACGCTACCAAATATTGTACCACCAAATACTGCACCACCTCTAACACTGCACTCACATCATGCATCACAACTAACACAACTTACATTGCACTCATACCTTCCACTATCACTAACGTTCGAATCACCCCCTGCACCAGTAACACTGGCATCACACTGTGCAACCCAATAATACTGCACACACAAACTGAGCCTTCTCCATCACTGCATTCATACTAACAAAACACCCCCCTGCACCACCAGTCAAAGTCAACTCCCCAGTTCCTTTAACATGGTCTGGCCAAAAAAACATTCCCTTTGAAATTGGACGTCATTGCACGGATGCGCCCTTGTGTTCCACCTCGGACACTTATAAAACTGTGCGCAAATGGTATAAAATGTCAGCTAACCCGGAGTTTAGCACCAAATCGTCTGCCTGTAGGCTCATTCTGACAGGGGATCCATCACAAGATACCCTGTATTTTAACTCCTGAACGCCTTTGCCCCGCCAGTCCCTTTGAAAAAGAATTCCACCAACAAAGTTTCTGCCCGCTGGTACACACAAAAGCTGCTAGAACTACACAGACATTACAGACAACTAGAACGTAGACGGTGGAGAAATTATAAACAAGACAAGCTAACTCTTTTCAAAATGGCTCTCAAAACTTACCACCAACAATTAAAGTAGAAAAGAAATCCTACTTTACTAATCTACTCAGGCTTGCCGAATCAGACCCAAAAACTATTTTCAAAATTGTGAAATCATTCACCCACCCTGAAATACTTGGACACGCCATCACAGATCCTCTGCAATCAAATTGCTGACTTTTTTAACAGAAAATTCAAATTTTACAAAAAGATTTTAAGATGACCTCCTCCCCGATTCTACAGAGGTATGTTCTAAGTCTTTGGGTGAAAGACCGACTCTGCTTTCTTTTCATGCCATCAGGATGGAAAAGTCACGCCAAGCCATTTTTTCCTGTAAGTCAGGGTCTCCGTTTGACCCTTGCCCCCCCAGAGGTATTGCATGCTATTATCAATCCGCTTATCAATAAGATAATAAAATCTTCACTCGCACTAGCAGAGGTACCTATGGCCTGGAAAATCGCACCAGTTAAACCCCTTCAGAAAAAATAACTAGCCGACCCTACGATCCTTTCCAATCTCCGACCCACCTTCCTACTACCCTGCCTCAGCAAAATCACCGAGAAATTAGTGAATAATCAACTGATTTCCTTCTTAGAAGAGGTTGATATACTGCATTTAAGCCAATCAGGTTTCAGGCCCATGCACTGTATGGAATCGGCATTATTACACACCATTTAAACTCTAAACTTTGCCTTATATCAGGGAAAAAACCCTGAGCTGATTTTATTAAATTTATCAGCCGCATTTGATACGGTCCCCCATGACATTCAGGTAGACCGCCTTAAAACATATGGCATTTCCCACCTGGTCTTAGCCTGGATGAAATCCTTCCTGTCTTACCGAAGACAGGTAGTCACTCTTGGCCATTATCCATCAGCAGATAAACCGTTATTTTCGGAGGTACTGCCGGGCTCTGCTTTAAGCCCAGTGTTGTTTAATGTTTACATGGCTCCCCTTATAAACCTGATATCATCGTTCAACGTTGAAACCATCTCTTATGCAGATGATACTCAGCTAATTCTAGTGTTAGACAAACACTCTACTAATGCTGAAGATAATCTCCAACTTTGCCTCACCGCAGTATCTCACTGGATGCAATCTAATCACCTGAGGTGTAATACTCAAAAAACGGAGATCATGCTACTGGGAGAATCCAACACTTTCTCGCCCAGCCGGTGGTGGCCTAAAGATATCCCTCCTCCTCCCAACACAGTAGATGTAATAAAGAATCTAGGAGTTAAGTTTGATACCTCACTATCTTTTCGTCAGTAAGCTCTAGCTGTGGCTAGTACATGCTATCACTTGATAAAGTCCCTCAAAAAGTTTTTCGACCTACTCCCTTGTGCGGCTAGAAAGGCAGTGGCAATAGCCTCAATCACGTCTAGATTGGATTATTGTAACAGTTTATATGCAGGGACAAAATAAGTCCGTCTTGAATAAACTGCAGATAATCCAACATGGGGCTGCACATCAGATACTAAAATTGCCACGAGGTTCTTCAGCCTCAGCAGCCCTAAAATCCTTACACTGGCTGCCCATACATAAAAGAATCCTTTTTAGATCATCAGGACCTAAATACCTTAGGGCTAGATTTACACCGTATGGGATGCCACGCCCCCTCAGATCCTCATCAGCGATTCTTCTCAAGCTCCCTAGCGTTAGGTGTATCTCAAAGGGAGGCAAATCAATGGCAGCTCTGGGCACTAAAGCCTGGAATCTCCTTCCTATCCATCTCCGTTTCATTCAGACAGAACTAAGTTTCGGAAAAGCCTTGAAAACGTGGATCTTCGGAGCCTCAGACGCCTTATGTCTCTCTGATTTCTGCAGTTACACTCTGAATCTTATGCACGGTCCTGCTTAGCGCCATAATGCTCTTTGGAGTGACAGTAGCGCTACATAAATACCATAGACGTACATACATACATACACCAGAATCACTGGCCTCCAAACACTCACCCCTGCGCCACCAGAACTACTAGCCTCACACCGTGCCACACAAATAACACTGCAAACATATACTGCATTTCTACCAACACTGTACTCACGCCCTGTAACACTAACAAAATATTCACCCCCTGCATCACCAGAAACACTGGTTTCAACCATGGAACCCAACTAACAGGGTACTGGCACCTTACAAAACAAACATGGCATCCACATCACCACTGCACGCAGGCACAGAACTCACACTTCAAACTACACTCACTCAGTGCACCACCTCAAACACTATATTCACAGCCTGAAACCGAACTAACACTACATTTACACCTCACCATCACTAACACACTGCGCCCACAACATGCACAAACACTGCGCTCACACTCTTCAATACCACTTTTACAACCTTCACCACTGCACTCAGACACAGCACTCACACTTCAAACTACACTCACTCAGTGCACCTCCTCAAACACTGTATTCACAGCCTGAAACCGAACAAACACTACATTTAGACCTCACCACCACTAACACACTGCACTCACAACATGCAGAAACACTGCGCTCACACTCTTCAATACCGCTTTTACAACCTTCACTCACATCCTGCACCACCAGAGCACTGAAACTACACTACTGATAACACTGCACTCACATCCTGCACCACCAGATTACTAAAACTACACTACTGATAACACTGCACTCGCATCCTACACCACCAGAGCACTAAAACTACACTACTGATAACACTGCACTCACATGTGGCACCACCAGAGCACTGAAACTACACTACTGATAACACTGCACTCACATCCTGCACCACCAGAGCACTGAAACTACACTACGGATAACACTGCACTCGCATCCTACACCACCAGAGCACTAAAACTACACTACTGATAACACTGCACTCACATGCGGCACCACCAGAGCACTGAAACTACACTACTGATAACACTGCACTCACATCCGGCACCACCAGAGCACTGGAATCACAGTACTGCGAACACTGCACTCACATCCGGCACCACCAGAGCACTAAAACTACACTACTGATAACACTGCACTCACATCCGGCACCACCAGAGCACTAAAACTACACTACTGATAACACTGCACTCACATGCGGCACCACCAGAGCACTGAAACTACACTACTGATAACACTGCACTCACATCCTGCATCACCAGAGCATTGAAACTACACTACTGATAACACTGCACTCACATCCTGCATCACCAGAGCACTGAAACTACACTACTGCGAACACTGCACTCACATCCTGCACCACCAGAGCACTGAAACTACACTACTGCGAACACTGCACTCACATCCGGCACCACCAGAGCACTGAAACTACACTACTGCGAACACTGCACTCACATCCGGCACCACCAGAGCACTGGAACCACACTACTGCGAACACTGCACTCACATCCGGCACCACCAGATTACTAAAACTACACTACTCCTAACACTGCACTCACATCCTGCACCACCAGAGCACTGAAACTACACTACGGATAACACTGCACTCGCATCCTACACCACCAGAGCACTAAAACTACACTACTGATAACACTGCACTCACATGCGGCACCACCAGAGCACTGAAACTACACTACTGATAACACTGCACTCACATCCGGCACCACCAGAGCACTGGAATCACAGTACTGCGAACACTGCACTCACATCCGGCACCACCAGAGCACTAAAACTACACTACTGATAACACTGCACTCACATCCGGCACCACCAGAGCACTAAAACTACACTACTGATAACACTGCACTCACATGCGGCACCACCAGAGCACTGAAACTACACTACTGATAACACTGCACTCACATCCTGCATCACCAGGGCATTGAAACTACACTACTGATAACACTGCACTCACATCCTGCATCACCAGAGCACTGAAACTACACTACTGCGAACACTGCACTCACATCCTGCACCACCAGAGCACTGAAACTACACTACTGCGAACACTGCACTCACATCCGGCACCACCAGAGCACTGAAACTACACTACTACGAACACTGCACTCACATCCGGCACCACCAGAGCACTGGAACCACACTACTGCGAACACTGCACTCACATCCGGCACCACCAGAGCACTAAAACTACACTACTGATAACACTGCACTCACATCCGGCACCACCAGAGCACTAAAACTACACTACTGATAACACTGCACTCACATCCGGCATCACCGGAGCACTGAAACTACACTACTGATAACACTGCACTCACATCCTGCATCCCCGGAGCACTGAAACTACACTACTGATAACACTGCACTCACATCCGGCACCACCAGATTACTAAAACTACACTACTCCTAACACTGCACTCACATCCTGCACCACCAGAGCACTGAAACTACACTACGGATAACACTGCACTCGCATCCTACACCACCAGAGCACTAAAACTACACTACTGATAACACTGCACTCACATGCGGCACCACCAGAGCACTGAAACTACACTACTGATAACACTGCACTCACATCCGGCACCACCAGAGCACTGGAACCACAGTACTGCGAACACTGCACTCACATCCAGCACCACCAGAGCACTAAAACTACACTACTGATAACACTGCACTCACATCCGGCACCACCAGAGCACTAAAACTACACTACTGATAACACTGCACTCACATGCGGCACCACCAGAGCACTGAAACTACACTACTGATAACACTGCACTCACATCCTGCATCACAAGAGCATTGAAACTACACTACTGATAACACTGCACTCACATCCTGCATCACCAGAGCACTGAAACTACACTACTGCGAACACTGCACTCACATCCTGCACCACCAGAGCACTGAAACTACACTACTGCGAACACTGCACTCACATCCGGCACCACCAGAGCACTGGAACCACACTACTGCGAACACTGCACTCACATCCGGCACCACCAGAGCACTAAAACTACACTACTGATAACACTGCACTCACATCCGGCACCACCAGAGCACTAAAACTACACTACTGATAACACTGCACTCACATCCGGCACCACCAGAGCACTGAAACTACACTACTGATAACACTGCACTCACATCCGGCATCACCGGAGCACTGAAACTACACTACTGATAACACTGCACTCACATCCTGCATCGCCGGAGCACTGAAACTACACTACTGATAACACTGCACTCACATCCGGCACCACCAGAGCACTGAAACTACACTACTGATAACACTGCACTCACATCCTGCATCACCAGAGCACTGAAACTACACTACTGCGAACGCTGCACTCACATCCTGCACCACCAGAGCACTGAAACTACACTACTGCGAACACTGCACTCACATCCGGCACCACCAGAGCACTGGAACCACACTACTGCGAACACTGCACTCACAACCTGCACCACCAGAGCACTGAAACTACACTACTGCTAACACTGCACTCACATCCGGCACCACCAGAGCACTGTAACCACACTACTGCGAACACTGCACTCACATCCGGCACCACCAGAGCACTGAAACCACACTACTGCTAACACTGCACTCACATCCTGCACCACCAGAGCACTGAAACTACACTACTGCGAACACTGCACTCACATCCTGCACCTCCAGAGCACTGAAACTACACTAAGGCGAACACTGCACTCACATCCGGCACCACCAGGGCACTGAAACTACACTACTGCTAACACTGCACTCACATCCTGCACCATCAGAGCACTGAAACTACACTACTGCGAGCACTGCACTCACATCCTGCACCACCAGAGCACTGAAAGTACACTACTGCCAACACTGCACTCACATCCTGCACCTCCAGAGCACTGAAACTATACTACTCCTAACACTTCGCTCACATCCTGCACCAACAGAGCACTGAAACTACACTACTGATAACACTGCACTCACATCCTGCACTTCCAGAGCACTAAAACTACACTACTCCTAACACTGCACTTACATCCTGCCCCTCCAGAGCACTGAAACTACACTACTGCTAACACTGCACTCACATCCTGCACCACCAGAGCACTGAAACTACACTACTGCGAGCACTGCACTCATATCCTGCACCACCAGAGCACTGAAAGTACACTACTGCCAACACTGCACTCACATCCTGCCCCACCAGAGCACTGAAACTACACTACTGTGAACACTGCACTCACATCCTGTACCACCAGACACTGAAACTACACTACTGATAACACTGCACTCACATCCTGCACCACCAGACACTGAAACTACACTACTGATAACACTGCACTCACATCCTGCACCACCAGACACTGAACCTACACTACTGCTAACACTGCACTCACATCCTGCACCACCAGAGCACTGAAACTACACTACTGATAACACTGCACTCACATCCTGCACCACCAGAGCACTGAAACTACACTACTGCTAACACTGCACTCACATCTGGCACCACCAGAGCACTGAAACTACACTACTGCTAACACTGCACTCACATCTGGCACCACCAGAGCACTGACACCACCCTACAGCTAACACAGCACTCACATCCTGCACCACCAGAGCACTGAAACTACACTACTGCCAACACTGCACTCACATCCTGCCCCACCAGAGCACTGAAACTACACTACTGCGAACACTGCACTCACATCCGGCACCACCAGAGCACTGGAACCACACTACTGTGAACACTGCACTCACATCCGGCACCACCAGAGCACTGGAACCACACTACTGCGAACACTGCACTCATATCCTGCACCACCAGAGCACTGAAAGTACACTACTGCCAACACTGCACTCACATCCTGCCCCACCAGAGCACTGAAACTACACTACTGCGAACACTGCACTCACATCCTGCACCACCAGACACTGAAACTACACTACTGATAACACTGCACTCACATCCTGCACCACCAGACACTGAAACTACACTACTGATAACACTGCACTCACATCCTGCACCACCAGACACTGAACCTACACTACTGCTAACACTGCACTCACATCCTGCACCACCAGAGCACTGAAACTACACTACTGATAACACTGCACTCACATCCTGCACCACCAGAGCACTGAAACTACACTACTGCTAACACTGCACTCACATCTGGCACCACCAGAGCACTGAAACTACACTACTGCTAACACTGCACTCACATCTGGCACCACCAGAGCACTGAAACCACCCTACTGCTAACACTGCACTCACATCCTGCACCACCAGAGCACTGAAACTACACTACTGCGAACACTGCACTCACATCCGGCACCACCAGAGCACTGGAACCACACTACTGTGAACACTGCACTCACATCCGGCACCACCAGAGCACTGGAACCACACTACTGCGAACACTGCCCTCACATCCGGCACCACCAGAGCACTGAAACTATACTACTGATAACACTGCACTCACATCCGGCATCACCGGAGCACTGAAACTACACTACTGATAACACTGCACTCACATCCTGCACTTCCAGAGCACTGAAACTACACTACTCCTAACACTGCACTCACATCCTGCCCCTTCAGAGCACCGAAACTACACTACTGCTAACACTGCACTCACATCCTGCACCACCAGAGCACTGAAAGTACACTACTGCGAGCACTGCACTCATATCCTGCACCACCAGAGCACTGAAAGTACACTACTGCCAACACTGCACTCACATCCTGCCCCACCAGAGCACTGAAACTACACTACTGCGAACACTGCACTCACATCCTGCACCACCAGACACTGAAACTACACTACTGATAACACTGCACTCACATCCTGCACCACCAGACACTGAAACTACACTACTGATAACACTGCACTCACATCCTGCACCACCAGACACTGAACCTACACTACTGCGAACACTGCACTCACATCTGGCACCACCACAACTCTGCGCTCCCAGCCTAAACCAACAGGACCACTGTGCTCACATGATGTATCAACACTAGGACCACGTTCACACGCTCCGCCACCACTAACGCTGCATTCATAGCATGTACCACCACCTCCATTCCCCTTAAAGCATTCACCATCACTACACCACACTTTGCACTATCACTGCACTCCCAACTTGCACCATCACTGCAGTCACACCTTGCACCACTACTTAAATGTGCACTCACACAATTCACTAACACTGCACTGGCATCTTACAATCCCAGCCCCACCACTATTACTACACCCAGAATCTGCGGCACCATTAACAGTGCACTCACACCCTGGACCTACAGAACATATGGAACCACAACTCTAAACTGTGGCTCCAATGGCAGTCCACAATCTACAAGCAATCCAAGACAGCTCACAGTTCTCATCACATTTGAGATGCTGCCAGCCAAACTAAGGAGCTCTCCAAGATGGTCTCTGAATTCTGTGATCCACCTCACATCGACACCGGCGTAAAGCTCACCAAGGAGCTCTACAAGAACTTGGCAGGACACAACTGAAAACAACAAAACTCAATGACAGAGCTGGAAGAGAGAAATACACAGGACTTTAGAAACACCATGGATCTAAGTGAATAATACAACTGATGACAAACGAAGCAAACAACCCGTTGAGTGGAGCCAGGACCCTAAATGGTGTAGTTCTACCACTTCTGGGCCCTACAAGTGTAGTAACTTTTAACCCTTCAGCTCCCGCCTTCTACAGGGAAATGCTGATGGTTTGCTGTGTTTTTCCTGCATTGCCCATGGGGCACATAGCTTCTCACAGCCACTCTCAGTACTCTCGGGAATATGTAGAAGCTTCACAATCTTTGCAGGTGTCCTGAAACCACCACATCCATTTTGTTAGCAACAGTGACCAGGAAAAGGCAACAACATTGCCTCTGCAAACTCCCAGGGTGTGGTACCACAATACCGACTGTTGACTATCGACCTGCAACAACAGCGAGATGTCGGCGCGCAACATCAACAACATGGATGTGGTGTCAGGATACTACATCTACGCCCTCGCTTGTATGCTTATCGAGATAACTTTGTGCAAGTGGATTTCCTGCAGCTTGTAGTGTTGCAGGTCGATAATTTTGCACTCGATATTTAGACATACCACCCCTAGCTAAGCAGCTAGGACAATGCTGCACAGTTTGGTTTTTGCACCATGCCCAAAGGAGTCCTAGGTGTAGTTATATCTGTAGTTGCCAATGTGCCACTGAGGTTTGGGACAAAGGTAAACTTAAGTCATAAGTTAAAACAAAAATACTTAGCTACTTTACACATGGTTTTTGTGGGTCATGGGTCACCTCGGAGACCTTCCTTCGGCCAGAGGCGTCTGCCCTACTTGAGCCACTGGGTGGCCTGGAATTTGGTGGTAAAATTGGTCATCCCTAGAATTTGTAACATCAATCTCTTAGGCAACTCCAGGCCAAGATGAATAAAATTACCAGCCCCATGTTCAAATCAACACAACTGGACCCATACAATTGAAGCCCCTGAAGGGCCAAGCGCTAGACGTGGAGTATTTCCATGCCTCTTGGGCAGGTGTACAAGTGTTACAGGGACCCACAGAAGTGGAAATGACTCAAGAAGAAAAGTGGTGGAGACTCAGGGGTTCTTGGGTAAATGAATCTCTCCGAGATTAATCATGAGAGATTAACCCCCCATAGTGAACATTCATTAATCATGGGGAATTAACCCCATCGTGAACATTCATTAATCATGGGAGATTAACCCCATAGTAAATATTCCTTAATCATGGGAGATTAACCCAATCGTGAACATTCATTAATCATGGGAGATTAACCCCATCGTGAACATTCATTAATCATGGGAGATTAACCCCGTAGTTAATATTCCTTAATGCTGGGAGATTAACCCCATCGTGAACATTCCTTAATCATGGGAGATTAACCCCGTAGTGAATATTCCTTAATCATGGGAGATTAACCCCGTAGTGAATATTCCTTAATCATGGGAGATTAACCCCATCGTGAACATTCCTTAATCATGGAAGATTAACCCCGTAGTGAATATTCAGTAATCATGGGAGATTAACCCCATCGTGAACATTAATCATGGGAGATAAACCCCATCGTGAACATTCATTAATCATGGGAGATTAACCCCGTAGTGAACATTCATCAATCATGGGAGATTAACCCCGTAGTGAACATTCATTAATCATGGGAGATAAACCCCATCGTGAACATTCATTAATCATGGGAGATTAACCCCGTAGTGAACATTCATCAATCATGGGAGATAAACCCCATCGTGAACATTCATTAATCATGGGAGAATAACCCCGTAGTGAACATTAATTAATCATGGGAGATTAACCCCGTAGTGAACATTAATTAATCATGGGAGATTAACCCCATTGTAAACATTCCTTAATCATGGGAGATTAACCCCGTAGTGAACATTCATTAATCATGGGAGATTAACCCCATTGTGAACATTCATTAATGATGGGAGATTAACCCCGTAGTGAACATTCATTTATCATGGGAGATTAACCCCATTGTGAACATTCCTTAATCATGGGAGATTAACCCCGTAGTGAATATTCCTTAATCATGGGAGATTAACCCCATTGTGAACATTCCTTAATCATGGGAGATTAACCCCATAGTGAATATCCATTAATCATGGGAGATTAACCCCATCGTGAACATTAATCATGGGAGATAAACCCCATTGTGAACATTCATTAATCATGGGAGATTAACCCCGTAGTGAACATTCATTAATCATGGGAGATTATCCCCGTAGTGAACATTCATTAATCATGGGAGATAAACCCCATCGTGAACATTTCTTAATCATGGGAGAATTACCCCGTAGCGAACATTCTTTAATCATGGGAGATTAACCCCATCGTGAACATTCCTTAATCATGGGAGATTAACCCCGTAGTGAACATTCCTTAATCATGGGAGATTAACCCCATTGTGAACATTCATTAATCATGGGAGATTAACCCCGTAGTGAACATTCATAAATCATGGGAGATTAACCCCGTAGTGAACATTCATTAATCATGGGAGATAAACCCCATCGTGAACATTCATTAATCATGGGAGATTAACCCCGTAGTGAACATTCATCAATCATGGGAGATAAACCCCATCGTGAACATTCATTAAGCATGGGAGAATAACCCCGTAGTGAACATTAATTAATCATGGGAGATTAACCCCATTGTATGGGAGATTAACCCCGTAGTGAACATTCATTAATCATGGGAGATTAACCCCATTGTGAACATTCATTAATGATGGGAGATTAACCCCGTAGTGAACATTCATTTATCATGGGAGATTAACCCCATTGTGAACATTCCTTAATCATGGGAGATTAACCCCGTAGTGAATATTCTTTAATCATGGGAGATTAACCCCATCGTGAACATTCCTTAATCATGGGAGATTAACCCCATAGTGAATATCCATTAATCATGGGAGATTAACCCCATCGTGAACATTAATCATGGGAGATAAACCCCATTGTGAACATTCATTAATCATGGGAGATTAACCCCGTAGTGAACATTCATTAATCATGGGAGATTATCCCCGTAGTGAACATTCATTAATCATGGGAGATAAACCCCATTGTGAACATTTCTTAATCATGGGAGATTAACCCCATCGTGAACATTCCTTAATCATGGGAGATTAACCCCGTAGTGAACATTCCTTAATCATGGGAGATTAACCCCATTGTGAACATTCATTAATCATGGGAGATTAACCCCGTAGTGAACATTCATCAATCATGGGAGATTAACCCCTTAGTGAACATTCATTAATCATGTGAGATAAACCCCATCGTGAACATTCATTAATCATGGGGGATTAACCCCGTAGTGAACATTCATCAATCATGGGAGATAAACCCCATAGTGAACATTCATTAATCATGGGAGAATAACCCCTCAGTGAACATTAATTAATCATGGGAGATTAACCCCATTGTAAACATTCCTTAATCATGGGAGATTAACCCCGTAGTGAACATTCATTAATCATGGGAGATTAACCCCATTGTGAACATTCATTAATGATGGGAGATTAACCCCGTAGTGAACATTCATTTATCATGGGAGATTAACCCCATTGTGAACATTCCTTAATCATGGGAGATTAACCCCGTAGTGAATATTCCTTAATCATGGGAGATTAACCCCATCGTGAACATTCCTTAATCATGGGAGATTAACCCCATAGTGAATATCCATTAATCATGGGAGATTTACCCCATTGTGAACATTAATCATGGGAGATAAACCCCATGGTGAACATTCATTAATCATGGGAGATTAACCCCGTAGTGAACATTCATTAATCATGGGAGATTTTCCCCGTAGTGAACATTCATTAATCATGGAAGATAAACCCCATCGTGAACATTCCTTAATCATGGGAGAATTACCCCGTAGTGAACATTCTTTAATCATGGGAGATTAACCCCGTAGTGAACATTCATCAATCATGGGAGATTAACCCCGTAGTGAACATTCATTAATCATGGGAGATAAACCCCATCGTGAACATTCATTAATCATGGGAGATTAACCCCGTAGTGAACATTCGTTATTCATGGGACATTAACCCCGTAGTGAACATTAATTAATCATGGGAGATTAACCCCATTGTAAACATTCCTTAATCACAGGAGATTAACCCCGTAGTGAACATTCATTAATCATGAGAGATTAACCCCATTGTGAACATTCATTAATGATGGGAGATTAAACCCGTAGTGAACATTCAATAATCATGGGAGATGAACCCCATTCTGAACATTCCTTAATCATGGGAGATTAACCCCGTAGTGAATATTCCTTAATCATGGGAGATTAACCCCATTGTGAACATTCCTTAATCATGGGAGATTAACCCCGTAGTGAATATCCATTAATCATGGGAGATTAACCCCATCGTGAACATTAATTAATTATGGGAGATTAACCCCGTAGTGAACATTCATTAATCATGGGAGATTATCCCCGTAGTGAACATTCATTAATCATGGGAGATAAACCCCATCATGAACATTCCTTAATCATGGGAGAATTACCCCGTAGTGAACATTCATTAATCATGGGAGATTAACCCCATCGTGAACATTCCTTAATCATGGGAGATTAACCCCGTAGTGAACATTCATTAATCATGGGAGATTAACCCCATTGTGAACATTCATTAATCATGGGAGATTAACCCCATTGTGAACATTCCTTAATCATGGGAGTTTAACCCCATTGTGAATAATCGTTAATCGTGGTATTTTAACCCCATACTGAATAATCATTAATCATGGGAGATTAACCCCATACTGAATAATCATTAATCATGGGAGATTAACCCCTTCGTGAATAATCATTAATTGTGGGAGATTAACCCCATAGTAAATATTCATTAATCATGGGAAATTAACCCAAAGGTGAAATATCATTAATTATGGGAGATTACCCCCATAGTGAAATATCATTAATCATGGGAGATTAACCCCATAGTGAATAAACCCCGTAGTGAATAATCATTAATCATGGGAGATTAACCCCATAGTGAATAAACCCCATAGTGAATAATCATTAATCATGGGAGATGAACCCCATAGTGAATACTCATTAATCATGGGAGATTAACCCCATGGTGAAATATCATTAATCATGGGAGATTAAACGCATAGTGAATAATCTTGGGTTTGTGAATGAATTTGTAACCCTACGTTAATCTCTGGTTTTGTAGGGAAATCTCAGAATTCTGTAATCTTGTTTTTAATTACTTTTTATTATGGGTAGGACCTGGTGGCCCCCTTCCAATATTGTTCACCTAACACTTTTTCCTTTTGCCTATTCCACACAATGTCTATTCTTTTCTCTATTACTATTACTTTCCACTTTTATTTTAAAATAAAGTACTCTCTTCCACTATACCTTTTCTTTGTATCATCCTTACCGCTTTATACTTGCCAGCATTCTTCCTGATATTTTATTTCTAAATTAATGTTTGTTTTCTGATCTGATTAACGTGAGATTTTGTGCTGGAAGGTAATTAAACTGAGAGTGGGGCATGCCTGCTCCAGTCCATGCCAGTACAACATTGAGACAGGAGTTTAGCTTCCCAGATGTTGGCCTGCAAGGCTCAGGCGTACAAGCGGTCACAGGGCCATGGCCGGATTGGCCAGCCAAGCAAGCAGGCAATCCCTGGGGAGGCTGGAGGCCCAGGAGGTTGGTTTTGACACTTGAGGCCAGTTTGGCCTCCAGGAGGGGTAGTGCACGTTATGCGATCCTGGGGCGACTTGAAAGAGTTTCTCTGGTTCTAGCACACATTAGCACGTCTGCACATGGGGGCTGAATTTATAATTTTTGCCAGGGCTGTTTTAAGTTCCCAGTCTGGCCCCAGAACTTCACTACCTGTCCAGAGGTCTTAAGGTAGGCTCCAAACTCCATGAGGGCATCTGTAAAGAGGTCTTGAACATCCCTGGTACGCCTCCCAGCTACCTGTCCAGAGGTCTTAAGGTAGGCTCCAAACTCCATGAGGGCATCTGTAAAGAGGTCTTGAACATCCCTGGTACGCCTCCCAGCAGTCAGAGTCCATGTCCCAGTCGCTTGCTAGGGTCCAGTTAAGGGGTCGTGTATTTACTAGGATGGGGTGCAGGCTGGTTCCTGGCACCCACAGAAGGGTGGGTGTGGAGTAATTCTTATCTTGTACTCCCAGATCTTTAGCTTCTGGTTATTCCAAAGGTCCGCGGAGGCTGAATGCACTAGTAAGACTGATGAAGAAGAGAAATCCTCAAATCATTGCTTTATGCCAATTTTTAAGGGGTCGAAGATCTCCAGAATGGAACTATTAAAGTGTTTTCACTCAGCCAAAAGAAACATAGGGGAATATTTACAAGGAAGTGGCGGACATCGGCGTTAGCCTCCTTTGCTTAATGCCGCGCTCCGCCACTTCTAAAACACAGGGCTGCACCGTATTTACAAGGATACGGTGCAGCCCTGAGTTTCCCCCTGTGTTGGCACTAATTTAGCCGCCTGGCACCAACTTAGACACCCTTGCACCATAATGCAAGGGTGCCTGCTTTGCAGGGGAAGATTGTTCAAGTGCAGGAAGGTCCCCCTTCCTGCACATAAACAATAATTTATGGTATTTTGAAAATTCTATGTGTGCTGCTTAATGCAGCACAGATAGAAGTTGCAAAATGTAATTTTTATATAATGATTGTTTATGTGCATGAAGGGTCACCTTCCTGCACATAAACAATCAATGGCCTTTTGCTATTTCTATGTGTGCAGCACACATGGAAACAGCAAAAAGAAAAGGAGAAATTAAACATTTCTCCTCGTTGTGGCAAGGTAAGACCAGGTTTGCCCTGGTATTAATTTTGGCGCTGCCCCATATTTACAACACTTGTGTAAATATGGGGCAGCATCACAATCAATGGGTGTTGCGGTGGGACGCGCACCGCAACACCCAATGCCCTTCCCTTTCATGCTAAGTATTGCGTGAAAGGGTGCCTTATTTACAAGGCAGCATTAAGCCACGTTAAGTCAGAAAAAGTGACGTGATGGCGATTGGGCTTGTAAATATGCCCCATAGTATCTTTGGCCAGTGGGTAGGGACCATCCTTTAAAAAGGCTAAAAATTAGTTTACACACAATCAATCACCCAAAGAAGTATTGGAATGAAGCTGTAACATAAAACCACCACAATACTATTTCTTATTGTTTTATTTTGGAAGCTGAACGCGTGCGAGATGCCGGACGGCTGTTCTTGTGCCCTCCTCGTGCATTGTGACCCGGGTTTACTAATACTTTGTGCAGGGTTTGCATCATAAACTGGCGCCAAGTGTAGAATTAGGATTAACTTTTCAGAGCACAACGGGTTGTGCACTGGAAAGTAGCCCTACACTAATGGCAAGTTTGTGCAGTTTGTGCTACATTGCGGTACTTTGTGTCACGGGACATTTCCACGGGTGGTACAAGAAAGGGCGTTCCCAGGCAACCCTCCATGTTTTTTAAACATCTTTCTTTTGTTTCAATTTAGTTTGTATATTACTTAGCAATATATGTAGCAGTGTGGGTATATAAATGCAAGCATATATTCTTGTAGGCATGAGGTTCATGTTTACGCAAATCAAAAATATAGTATAGAAAATAACAAGCAATAAGAACGTAGCAAAGCAAGCCAGTCAACAGGACCCTGCCAGCACCTAGATACCCTTACGCGTGACAAGTAGCGCTCTACAAATCTGATTGATTGATGAATTGAGCCAGTCAAGATTCCCTCTTCTTTTCTTACCCTTATGTGTTCCATCAGATCTAATGGTCATGCAGGAAGTCCACTGTGCAGTGTGGGGCAAACGATCAATAAATGAGGTACACTCCTGTGTCGCATGGTTCCACCCCTAACATCAGTACATATTACAAAGGGGTGTGTTAGAGTACCTTGCGTGTCTCAACCTCAGCAGCTTCCACCATCTGAGGCTGATGTATAGGTATCACCTCAACCCACAAATCAGACAATGGGCCTGCAAGCTTCCTCTCACCTCAAAGCTTCCTCCTCAACTCTACCCATAATTCACCATATCTTTTCTATCTGCCATATGTCAGTCTGCTATTAGCTTCTACGTACTTGCCTCTAAACGTTTGGCCAATGCTAATGCCAGATCCAATAATCTATTGCCCATTTTTTTTAAACAGAATGCGGGTTGGGAGCACACTGCCTCACAGTCCCAGAACAGTTCGCCCCTTTGCATCCTGGTAAATGCAGTACACAGTTCAAACTTATTTAAAAATTAGCTGGAGTTTTTCACCAAAGTTGGTGCAGACATTGCGGTACATCTCTAGACACGTGTTTCTGGGTTGAGCTCATCATCCGTAGGGAGCAGCAGTATTAGAGAGCAAAGAAAAATCATCTGGGGTTGCTGGAAATGCTGCCAAGTTTCTCTCAGGTCACAGTACCACTCACAGGCACACAGGTGCATCTCCAAAGCTGGTCAGCTTGCTGGCTCAAGGGAGCCTTTTAAACAGAACGGGGGTTGGGAGCACACTGCCTCACAGTCCCAGCACAGTTCGCTCCTTTGCATCCTGGTAAATGCAGTACACAGTTCAAACTTACTTCAAAATTTGCTGGAGTTTTTTTACCAAAGTTGGTGCAGACATTGCTGTATATCTCTAGACACGTGTTTCTGGGTAGAGCCCGTCATCAGTAGAGAGCAGCAGTATTTCATTTTTATCTGTACTGATGACGGATGATATCCAGAAACACGTGTCTACAGATTTATAGCACTAACCTGCACCAACCTTGGTGGAATACTCCAGTGAAATTTGAAGTAAGCATGTCCATGAACTGCATTGACCAGAATGCTAAGGGGCGAACTGTGCTGGGAGGTGAAGCAGTGTGCTCCCACCCCTTCCTACCCATGTTTTTAAGTTTGGGGTGGGGAGTCCACCTAATAGACAAACCTCGCACACTCTATCTAGCGTCACTCTTACATATAGAGTTATTTGAGCCCGATATGAATTAATTGGGGGGCAGCCCAAGTCCATATGATAAAAGTCTGCCTACAGTGGCCTTCAGTGAGTGCAAAGCCCAGTCTTGCCTCCATGTATCTTCGCATTTTCATGGGAGAGAGATATGTCAGATGCAGAAAGTTAAATTGAATATATATCAGCCTAGTGTTTCCCGACACTCCATAGGTGGACGCCACTATTGTCTACCATTCCTTCTCCGTTATCTTGTGCCCTAAACACGCCTCCCACCATTCTTTGGTTCAGCTTACTTCTCTCCTTACCATCCCATTGAGTGCCTTATAGAACCATGTAACCAGGAGCCTAAAGTTCCCTTATGTCATAAATAGCATGTCGTGGGGGTTCCCTATTCGAATTACAGTCCACTGCCGTGAGGATTTCCAGTCAAGAATGTGGGGCCGCCATGCAGAAGACAAATCAAGGGTATCCCCAGGGGGATATAGAGGATGAACAAAGCTCTTCACAATACATCTTTTCCAGCACTTCACGGCTACTATGAACAATAGCCTGGAATCAGTGGTTTTACTGGCTATCCTCATTAGAAGTGCAGTCAGGGCCCCTTGGTTTTTTTTCCCCAACAACCCCAGTTCCTCAACATTTTCCCCAGTTATCCAGCACCCCACCCACTGCAATTCAGCCACCAGATAATATATCTTGAGGACTGGAACTTCAAGTCCTCCCTACAATATTGTATGTTCGAACATCTCTAGTGCAACTCTGTCTCTCACTATCCCATATCAATTCCCTAAGCACTGTGACGAGCTGCCGGAATCACTTAATAGGAACCCAGACTGGAATGTTCAAAACAAGCACAAGTCACAATCTTGGAAAGGGCTATCCGTGCAATAATTGGCAGGCAGAGAGATTTGGTAGAGAACCATGGATCCCTTAACTGCCCTTATTGCAACTCCCTGGTTTCCATCCCTCAATCTTGCAAACTATGGGATATATTTACACTCAGATATTTAAAGGCTCATGGGTAAAACATAACATTTGGCATTATTTTCCTTATGCCCAGAGACCTTCAAAAATTCACTGTGAAGATGTACGGTTGATGCCAGATCCATGTTCCAATTACAAGCATAAAATAGTAAATCATCAGGATAGGTTATGCACTAGGTTCCCTAATGGAATACCCCTAGAGCTCCCCTCCTCACGAGCCACCACCGCCAAAGGCTTAATGGCTACAGCAAAAGCAGGGGGGAAATCCATACCTGTTGTGTACCGTGAAATATGTTCTAATGACTAGATACATCCCCTCCCGTCTTGACCCGAGCCACCGGACTACAGTATATACCCGCCTAATCCTTCCATTTCTGTCATCCCTATGCCTCAATCTAGCCATAATCACCTCAAGATATTTCCATCTAACTGTATCAAAAGCTTTCTCTAAATCAACTGAAGGTATCATAGATTTGGGGAATTAAGCTACATTCGTCTCAGCCAGGATTCTATATAGTCTACAGAGATTTTCCAATGTGGTGCGGGTGGGTATGAGCTCATTCTGGTCCTTATAAATGACAAGTAGGACTTGGTAGAGTATAGTCACCAGCACCTTGCTAAGTATTTTAAAATCCATGTTCAGCATTGAAAGAGGTCTGTGTGCTGATGTTGTATCCCTTCTCCTGCCAGGTTTAGGGAGTGGCTCCACCTAGGCCTCCTGTGAGGATCACAATAGCCAACAAAAAGAAGCATAAGTCACAATGGTTAGAGCTGCAAAATACCCACCATGGAAAAGACACCAACATTTCTTGTAGATTTTCCTCAGGCCATTTCTGGAGCTTCTCAGCAATGCTGCAGTCCGAGAATTTCAAGATGGCAACTGAAGTTGGTGATCAAGTTCTTCTTTCCGAGGAGCAAGCTATCCAGAGTAAACAAAGCACACATGCAAAGACTGCGCTGCGCACTACAACTGTTATTGCTGACTGGAGAGCAGTGTCTCTGAAGCGGGGTCCCTCAGAGACGGTTTCTCAATGTTATTCCTCAGTTTTGGGGGAATACTGTCCCATACATTTTGTGTGCACAAATCAGATAATTCCCCATTAATCCAACTGCATGAGCTTACAATTTTAACATTTTCCAGAGAATAACTTATGGGGAGTACAGACTTCCTCAGGAAAAAGAAAGTACACCAAGCCACAAAACTTAAGTTAAGGAAAGACTTGAATGATTTAGTGGACTTTCACTGAGAATGTCCTCATAAGACTTAACCTGTAAATATTCTTGCTCCACTAAAACCAAAGCCTTGTGGAACTCTTGTCAACTTACTGAGAGCATTCCCATAAGAGCAAGGGCAATTTATAGACTTAAGAACTACTTGTCTATTTGAGAAAAGAGACAAACTAGCCCTCAGAGGCTTACAGGGATTCAGTCATAGCGAATAGAGGGGTCCTAGAGTCAAGAGAGTATGAAAAATACAGTGAATGTATAAATATGTATTTGAATAACATGTTTAAAGTATGTTCACGTCTTTAAAAGCGAACCTGGTCAATTTCTTAAACTACATAAAGAGTTCTTTAAAGAATTATTAGAACTTATGACTAAAAGACCAAAAAAAGGAACGGGTGCTGTGAATCTACAGCCTATAGGTAAACCATGGTTTAATAAAGAATGCCGAACAGCAAAATCAGCTTTGATTGATTCGGTTAAAACCAAAAATTCTCTGGCAGTTAAAGAAAATAGGAAATTATACAATAAGGTGCTGGTTAACGCAAAGTATTCATGGGACGAGGAATTATGGTCCTGTATGCTGATGGCAGCTAAAATGAAGGACCAAAAGTTATTCTGGGAAACAGCGGCCAATGGTAACAAAAGGGAGAAGGGCTCAAGAGAGGTTTTCCTTGACGAGGCAACTTGGATAGACCATTTCACGAATTTGTATGCCGCTCAAGGGGCTGAAAGTGCAGTGCAGGAAGAGTATGCTTTGTCGCCCGTAGAGGCCGAACTCACACATATAGTTTTTGACCTACAGGAAACAGAATTGGCTATTAATTCAGTCAAATACGGGAAAGCTCCAGGGCTGGACAAAGTACCAGGTGACCTATTCAAGCATGAATTGGACGTCTGGGTACCATACCTTAATCATTTGTGCAATACTGTTGCGGCTGGGGAAGCAATTCCGGACACATGGAATGGAGCGGAAATTATTACTGTTTTTAAAAAGGGCGATAGAAGCAATCCTGCTAACTATCGCCCTATAAGCCTTTTAGACATAACCCAAAAAATCTATGCTAGGCATATATTAAATCGTATTAATACATGGTTGGAAGATGAATTAATTTTAACGAAATATCAAGCTGGGTTCAGAGTAAAAACAGGAACCATTGATCAAGTCCTAAGGCTCTGTTGCTTGTATTGGAAATACGTCACCCTTCGCAAAGGCCACTTGTATGTGGCATTTGTTGATTTACGGGCGGCATTTGACCTTATCCCCCGAGAACTTTTGTGGGAATCATTGAAAACCCAGGGACTCCCAGTAGATCTATTAAAATTGGTTATTGGATTACACACGGACAATTATGCCAAGGTTAGGTGGGGTCCAACTGGGGAACTTACAAAAGCTATTCCAATAAAGAGGGGAGTACGCCAGGGGTGTGTACTGGCCCCGACTCTATTCTCCCTGTTTGTTAATGATATTCCGTCTTATATGGAGTGCAGTGATAATGATTCACCAAGACTGGGGGGCGAACGGGTCTCGTCCCTTCTGTTCGCAGATGATACCATTCTCATTTCCCAAACACCACGGGGGCTTCAAAATTTATTAGATAGGTTTCAGTCCTACTGTTCCTCGAAAGGCTTAGAAATTAATACTGAAAAAACGAAATACATGGCACTGATCCCACATAAAAATTTTAAGAAAAATCTAATGTTAAATGGACAGAAGCTTGATTATGTGTAGAATTTTATTTATTTAGGTGTATCTATAGACTCATCTTTAGCATGGAGATCACAGCTAGAAAGGACCAAGATAGTCTTCAAACAAAACTGTCTCCCAATTCTCAAGAGACATAAAAAAATGCTTGAATAAGGCAGTAACTCCTGCCCTAGAGATTTTTAAGTATAAAGTTCAACTAGCGGTAACATATGGGGCAGAACTATGGGGACCCGCATGTAGAAGTACATTTGAAAGCCCTGAGAACAAGTTCCTTAGGGGGTTGCTAAAACTATCTACTAATACACCATTGACACCCCTCTTTCTGGATCTAAACATGAAACGAACAGATCAACATGCAATATTAAGATCATTATTGCTGTGGGTCAGACTGTGGACGACTCCAGAATTACTTGACTATAAGAAAGGCCTGAAAGAAGTTATGGATCTCGATAGTTGCAACAAAGTTTATTGGTTCAAGCATGTTAGAACTTGGCTGGGAATGATTGGATTAGCCCATTTTTGGAATGATCCTGAGGCTATGAACTCGTGCTCTAGGAAAATTGTTAAATTATCTTTTTGGTCATATGTGAGCTACGAGTCAGTGTACATAAAAATCCATGGACCACTAACTGAAAACTTTTTATTGTTTAAAGATGTAGCATCTTTTGAACCTTTTCTAGACGAGATTCATCCGCCGTTATCAAAAACTTTGTACCTAAAATTTAGATATGGTACACTTAGAACGAAGGCGCTTGAAAAAAGCTGGGCAAAATCAAGTAGTGATCTTTGTATTTCATGTACTCATGATACTAAGGAAGATGATCTTCATATACTTCTATTTTGCTCTAGCTATGCAATACCAAGGAAAAAGTGGATAGTGCCGCTTTGTCTTAAAATTGGTTCGAGATCCTATAAGGAGGCTGGCAGAATTTTAAAAACTGATACTAGCCAGGTGATAGTTTTTGGAGTCAGTAGATTTCTTCTCGCTGTTAATTGTATTAGAACAAAGTTGGGCCTACATTTTTAATTAAAAAAAAAAAAAAAAAAAAAATATACATAAATGCACAACTATTGTTCATTAAATATCTCCAAAATGACTAGGACAATCAAATACTTAAATCGCATGTCTAATTATCCAACCAGGAGGATGTTGTTGTTGTTTTTATAAACTTTTTTTTTTTTTTTTTAAAAGAGGGGAAGGAGGAGAAAGAAGGAAAAAAGAAAAAAAAAAAGAAAAAAAAAAAACTATGTCCTAGCGGTTAGTGTTTTAATACTATTTTAATAGCTCTTAAATTGTATTTATTATTAATTGTACTATTAATTATTGTAAAATTTCCGCCCAGGCAAATTGTGTTGGGAAATGAGAATGGTATCATCTGCGAACAGAAGGGACGAGACCCGTTCGCCCCCCAGTCTTGGTGAATCATTATCACTGCACTCCATATAAGACGGAATATCATTAACAAACAGGGAGAATAGAGTCGGGGCCAGTACACACCCCTGGCGTACTCCCCTCTTTATTGGAATAGCTTTTGTAAGTTCCCCAGTTGGACCCCACCTAACCTTGGCATAATTGTCCGTGTGTAATCCAATAACCAATTTTAATAGAACTGTATCCTCCTGAGGCGGAAGCCGGGAGTAAGCTAGTTTGCTCTTAAAGTTTGCTTTTAAATTTTGAGTGTCACATATATTATTGCTTTTAAAACTGTTTACCTTGTTCCTGGGCACTAATTGGGGATCCAAGCTCGCATTTGTCAGGGATTCGTGGCGGTTCTTGGCGCCGCTGTAGGACCTGCTTCGCACACCTCGCACGCCATCACCGCTCGATCCCTCAGGCCACGCCCCCTTAGTGTGGACACGCCCCCTACCGAGACTATTTAAGGTCTCCGACCTCAAAACCAGTCAGAGAACTGTATCCTCCTGAGGCGGAAGCCGGGAGTAAGCTAGTCTGCTTTTAAAGTTTGCTTTTAAATTTTGAGTGTCACATATATTATTGCTTTTAAAACTGTTTACCTTGTTCCTGGGCACTAATTGGGGATCCAAGCTCGCATTTGTCAGGGATTCGTGGCGGTTCTTGGCGCCGCTGTAGGACCTGCTTCGCACACCTCGCACGCCATCACCGCTCGATCCCTCAGGCCACGCCCCCTTAGTGTGGACACGCCTCCATTTACCCTCCCACCTCCCTTATAGTCATGTGCATCTTCCGGTCGCGCAGCGGACGCGCGCAGCGGGCGCGCCGCCGGCGCGTCGAAGGCGCGCCAAAGGCAAGCCCGTCTGCGCCCGTCCGCGCCTGGCCCGTGCGCAGTGCCACCCCCCCTGCACAAAAATTAATCTATTCAAGAGAGGCCTTATTAAAAATCAAACCAGACACAACATCCTGCACCAGATCCCTTGACCTGACCACCTGGTCTGGTGCTTGGACCTGCAGGTGCTGTAGTTTCAGCCTTGGTTTCAAAGCAAGTAATCAGCCACCCTTACAAGCTAGGAATCTACGATGTGGACTGATCAATGTCAGATCTATGGGAAAGCACGCTGCACATATATTTGATCTCATAATGGAGAATAAACTTGACTGTCTCTTTATGACGGAAACCTGGCTGACACCAAATAGTAACCCTGACATAACAAACTCCTTACCCCCAGGATATCTAATCTCTAGAGAGGATAGACCCTGTCAGAGGGGTGGAGGCATTGCTATTGTCTATCGCGACACCCTCAATTGCCAAACTTTCCTTATACCTGACCTCAAAGGGGCGGAAAATGTTGGCTTTGCTCTAAAAATACATGACTCTTTCACCTTTACAGGGGCCCTGATCTATCGACCACCTGGCTCACATACTGACTTCATTGATAGTATCGGTGAAGCTCTAGGCCACTTAGTCCTCAAATCAGCCAATTTCACCATCCTGGGAGACGCAAATATACATCTAGATGCCCACTTGGATAAGGCTACAATCTGCTTCACCGATACTATGGATGTAATCGGTCTAAAAACTCTTACCACCTCCGCCACTCACAAGGCGGGACATATACTCGACTGCATCTGCTCCAATATAGAAACAATTAAGGTAGATACCCCGCAAATACTAACTTGGACAGACCATAGATATATCCCGTTTGAATTCCCCGTAACATCTCATCCTCGGACCAAGAAATCCAACGACCACCCAGGGTCTGACATGAAAGGAGCCCGTTGGAAAGATCTGATAGGACAACCAGATCTCCTGATAAAAGCTGATACATCTAGACCGACTCTGTCGGGAGCCCCCGACAAAGACAGCCAGGCCTTTAAGGAATGGATCAACTCACTCATAAAGGGCCAGGAGTCTACCCTTCCCTGTTTGAGGACCAGGAGAAAACAGAGACCTATCGCCCCGTGGTTCTCTCTCACTCTAAAAGAGGAACAACGGAAAGTTAGGGCTCTTGAACGAAAGTGGCGACTCAACTACACAGAGTATGACCAAGATTTGTACAAAATCGCCCGTCGTCAATATCACAGGTCGATTAAAACGGCCAAAAGGGAATACTACAAGGAAGCCATTGATAATAGCAAGAACAAACAAAAAGAAATTTTCAATATTGTTAACACTTTCCTCAACCCCAAAACTATGCAGAAAGTTATCCCCCCCTCACAGAGTCTCTGCAACACTATTGCAGACTACTTTGAGGGAAAAATCTTAACCTTGACCAAAGATTTCCCACAACCCCACATTAATGAGGAGAACAAGGTCATTAATTCCGGACTAAAAATCAATACCTTTGCCTCCTTTCAACCGGTAAGCAAAGAAGAAACGCAGACAGAAATCCTTAAACTTACATCCGGATCTCCCTTTGATCCCTGCCCTCCGCTAGTGCTTCATGCACTAATAATGGTTGTTAACCCATTCATCAATAGCATCATAAACTCCTCACTCACCCTAGGTCTGGTCCCTGATGAATGGAAAATCGCAGCAGTCAAACCCCTGCAAAAAAAAGCACTACCGGACCCCGCTACCCTTACAAACCTCCGTCCGATCTCCCTACTTCCAGCCTTCTGTAAACTTACAGAGAAAGCTGTTAACAAACAACTTACTGTCTTCATGGAAAATAACAACATCTGGCATCCCAACCAGGCAGGTTTTAGAGCCCAACACTCCACAGAATCAGCCCTGATCTTCTCCTCCGAAACTCTCCGTGGAGCATTAGATCAGGGAAAGAAAGCAGTCCTGGTTCTATTAGACCTTTCCGCGGCGTTTGACACGGTGTCTCATGCCATTCTATTAGACCGACTAGCCGCGGCAGGAATTGTTGGAACCGCATTGAACTGGATAAAGAGCTTTCTCGTGAATAGAAGACAAGTTGTGGTCTTAGGACAGTACAGATCAGAGGAAAAGTTAGTAGGATCTGGAGTCCCTCAAGGATCCTGCTTAAGTCCCACACTTTTCAATATATACATGGCCCCGCTAATCACTCTTATCTCATCCTTTGGCATAGACACCATTGCATATGCAGATGATACTCAGCTCATCCTAATACTGGAAAATGATACCCAAGAAGCCGAAAGAAGGCTCCAAAGCTGCCTTACCGCCACTTTCAAATGGATGAACTTGAATCATCTCAAGTGCAATACTGGGAAAACAGAAATCCTTCCCTTTGGTAAGGATAATTTCTTCAATCCCTCAGTATGGTGGCCGGATGATGCTATTGCTCCCCCTAGCACTGCCTCCTCAGTCCGTAACCTAGGGATCAAATTTGACCCCACCCTGAGTTTCAAACAGCAAGCCACAGCCGTAGCAGGGACCTGCTTCGGAATCATTAAAGAACTCAGGAAATTCTACGACCTAATTCCCCTTTCTGCAAGGAAAACGGTCGCAGTAGCCCTTATCACCTCCCGCATCGACTATTGTAATAGCCTATACGCAGGGACTAACAAAGAAGTCCGCCATAAATTACAAATTGTACAGCATGCGGCTGCCAGATTAGTACTAGGGTGGAAAAAGAGGACCTCAGCTACGGCAGCAATGAACCTCTTACACTGGCTGCCTATTAACAAAAGGGTGCTCTTTAAAATTCTACTGATCACCTTTAGGGCTTTCAATGGAAAGGGACCCAACTACATACTAAAAATGTTTAAACATTACAACCCCACGCGATGCCTTAGGTCTCAAACGGCCAATCTTCTTATCATTCCTAAGTTCAGACTCAAGACTAAAGGAGGAAAATCTCTGGCAGTACTTGGGTCCAAGGCCTGGAACCTTCTTCCCTCCTCCCTCCGTCAAAACTCTACAGAAGCGACTTTCAGAAAGGCCCTCAAGACTTGGATTTTTGCTCTCCCTGAATGGCAGTGCAAGAATCTAGTCTAATTACCTTCCGCATGTATCATCATCAGGATCTGATTCTTCTCTACAGCGCAAAGATGCTCCCTGGAGTGCAACCTGCGCTTTATAAAAACCCCATTACATTACATTACATGAAGAATTTTGTAACTAGATATTGTGTACTCGGACGCAATGGATATATATAAATAGGTTAGCTTAATTGACCCTGTTATTCTTTTCTGAGCTAGAAAATGTTAAATTGTAAGAGAAACAAATGTTTTTATTGTATCTTTTATGATGCTAATGTGTCGAAATAAAGATTTAAATGAATGTTCATGTCTTTGTGTTCTCACTTTACAACTAGAGTTTATTAATGGGAAAGTAAAATGCAGTTGTTATACTTTAGTTCCACGAACCCTCCAAGATGGCGACTGCTTCTGACCCAATCCCAGCGGATGAGGATACATTCTATTTTTCATTTCAATGACTACTCGATATCCGAAGCATGTGTCTTCCTCCTCAGACACCGCTGTATAGCACGCGTACAGGAAGGATCATCCCGTTTTCGTGGTACGTCCTTTACCACTGCAGACCATGCATTATTATAACCATCGTAGCACACATCACAACCTTTTTTATTTTACCTGTTTTAGGATAGCACAATGGTTCCACTCTTCCTATTCACTCCTGATTTCTGAGGAGTTGTTGTTCAAAGTGTGCCTCGGGTAACATATCCATGCTCTGGGTTGTTTCCACTGTCTTGTTTTTGTATATAATGGTTTCATTAGCACTTTGCATGGCATTTCCATTATACACAACTTGACTACTATGTACCCCTTGCTTTCACTATTTGTTCGGGCCCTTTTTAGACTAATGCAGGGGGCCTGTGTACTCACTATTCGCAGCAATATTTGTTTTGTTATCCCATTATCTACATGGTCTTATAGTCTGTCTAAGGATTGGATTGTATGCTCACAGTTATGGATGTTTAGATGTATAAACAGGCATGCTTGGTACTCTTTGTCATTTAGGAATGACTTTACAGATGGCCGCTGATATAGGAAATTACCTTTTTGCCCTGTGAATAATTTCCTTCATTTTTTCTGATTGTTGACACCTGTCCCTCTAATTTGCTTTCGTCTTGGTACAGGCGTTTTCACGTATTCAAACCAGTCTTTTATTTGTGAGACATAGCCTCCAGTTAGGTCAGGTGAGCAGCCAGCAGCTACACGTTCATGTGTTTCTTCTCTATGAGCCACTCACTCTATTCAGACAGTTGCTACTTTCTTTCAGGTTGCTACGTTTGTCCTGGGAAGACCCTGTCAAATTGTATCTTCTAGGGTCGAAACGTTGACCAATACGGCTCAAACCACGCGATCATTTGTTGTAAAGGACCCTTTCCAAAATAACTATAGTATATTCTTCTAAATTTGTGAATCTTGTCCTGGTGGTTGAGCCCTTAAACTGGGTTTTGGGCACTGTATATATTTATGCACATTACTTCACTTGACTTCACTTTGCACTGTGTTGTCACATGTAGCACCATGTCACCTGTTAGAATTGCCATATGAGGATTACAAATCTTATTAATCCAATCATTACATTTGTATGATTTTTTTCCATATTTTCTCATTTTTTGCCAGTAGGGACCCTAAGGACCTATCCATTTGTTACAGCTTTAGAAATGATTGCCCTTGGAACACTTGAGAAATTACTACAAAACTGAACTGGAGCCAAGAACAGTCCTGTTCTGTAGTCAGAATTATGCATAGACTGTAGCTTAAAAACAATACCTCAAGAATTATTTGGATAAATACAGAGCCAACAGGTTTATCTGTTTATCACAATCACCAGTATCTTCATCCTTGTTCTTTAAACAAATAGGGAAATCAGAAATTGTATTGATTACAGAGCCCTACATCAAGTGAAAATCAAGAACAGATATCCCTTTCTACTAATTTCTATATTGTTAGACCACGTCAAGGGGTCGAAGATATATACCAAACTGGAAGAGTGGCTGAAGGGGACAGATGGAAGGCAGCCTATCATACCCAGTTTGTATTCATTGAGTACCTAGTTATACCCTACAGATTGTGCAACATCCCGGCTAATCCAACAAATCATCAATAATGTTTTGAGAGAGTTTCTGGACAGAATGTCTCTAGTCTACATTGGCGTATACTTGATATTATTAGAAAATCTGGGGGACCAGGTGCAACAAGTAAGAGACATTCTGAAGATACAACAGGAATATCACTTAATGTGAAGATTGAAAAATGCACCTTAAATGCAGAAAAGATAGATTTCCTAGAATTCATCCTAACTCCTTGTGGGGTGTCTATGGATCCAAGGTTTGGGCAGTTCGAGATTAGCCTCCTCCAAACAGTGTCAAAGTGCAGAGTTTGTCGGATTTGCAAACTTCTATTGAACCACAAAAGTGACTGAATCAACCTATGCTTAATCCCCTGGTAGCTTGGTACAAAAGCAGTCAGACTTAACTTAGAGGCACTGAGTAAAGTGTTTATGCAGCAAACAAACAGTAATAAAGTGAAGTCAAACCACAAGAAAAATACCACTCCAATTTATGAAAAGTTTAATGAACCAAATGAGACCAAAAGGACAGCGGTCCAATTAGTAGAACTCGAGATATGCAGTTTTAAAGGATTAAGTAGAATTGTGCCAAAGCGCTAACTGTGGGCATCTGCTCGCAAAAGACTGGGACTGGCACTACAATGGAATGGGGAACCAAATACAGGGACCAGTTTAATCCCACTGAAAACATTACTTTGTCAAAGTCCAGCATGCAGAGTTCAAAACGTACGGATTTATCGGGAGGACCGATAATGATGTCCGCTAAGGGGCAAAGACCTGGGGAGGTACCTCTTGGGTCGCAGGAGCTCACTCCAGCAGAGGCCAGCAGGGCTCAAGCAGGTCCAGTTGCAGATCAAAGCAGGGCCAGTTGCAGCAGATCAGCTGGGCAGTTGCGGAGAGGCCTCTGGAGCTTGATGTGTCCCGGAAGCTCAGAACAGGAGGTCAGCCAACTGATTCTTGGAGTCACTTTGGTAGTCCTGGGTTCAAGGAGATAGTCCTCTCTCTTTCAAGCAGGCCTCAAGCAGCAGGGCATTCCTCTTAAAAACAAGGCAGGCCCCAAGCAGAGGGCAGTCCTTTAAAGACCAAGGTATGCCTCAAGCAGCAGGGCCGTCCTCTAGTAGCAGCAGGGCAGTCCTCTGAGAAACAAGCCAGGCCTCAAATGACAGGGAGGACCTTAGAAAAACAAAACAGTCCTTATGTAGTCTTCCGCTGGTTCAGGAGTGTACTGAAGAGTGGGTGTGAGGGTCCAATATTTATGTCTGGTGTCAGTTTTGAAGTAGAAGGAACTTCTGGAGTTCCCCTCACAGATGGCTCCGAAACATCCTTCCTCCCTGCCCAAGATGTCTGGGGTGACAAAGGCCGGGTGTCAAGTTCTTTGTGAGTGCGTTGAAGTAGCTCTATTGAAATGTAAGTGGAGCAGAGAACAGCACCACCCCTCCCATTCTCGCAGGATGACCCTCTCCCAGCTACACCCAGTCCTATAGGTTATTGTGTGGACCCTATACGCATTCCTGATGTGGCAGCAATTAACTGGCCCAAACAGCTGGAAAATCCTAGAAGGCCTCAGAGAGTTTAGGGCAAGAAAATACCAACTTTCTCAAAGTGGCATTATCAAAACTGTCATCTAAAATCCGATTTTACCATTAAATAGGATTTTAAATTGCAATTCATTTGAGTCCAAACAGGAGATTTCTACCTGCCCCAATCAAAAGTTAGCACTTGTTAAATGTAATAAGGTAGCCCAATGTTATCCTATAGGCAAGGTAGGCTTTACAGTAGTGAAATACAAATTTGGGAGTCTTTCACTACCAAGACATGTACAACTTAGAAACACATGTCTCCTTTCAATACAATACACCCTGTCCTTTGGGCTGTTTAGGACCTAATTTAGGTGTGGCTTATATGTATTAAAAAAATAGGTTTAGGCCTGGCAAAAGGTTTATCTTGCTAGGTCGAATTAACAGTTAACTGCATTACAGACTGCAGTAGCCGGCCTGAGACATCATTTAAAAGGCTACTTTTAGTGAGTGCTTCTCCAACTAGTAGCATTTAATTTGCAGGCCGTAGATACCTGAGGTACCACAAGTGGCTCATGGGATCAGAAGGAGAGGGCCATAGAGGTTTAGCGGGGAATAGGGGCAGAGGCAGGGCAGGGGGCGAGCAGGCTAGATCAGCCTGGAGAGAGGGGAGGCAGTCAGAGAGGGTGAGCAGCACAAGCTAGGCTGGTCGGGGAGAGCGCTGCAGCCGGCCAGCTGCTGGGGGGGGGGGGGACAGGTGACAGGGAGAGGGACAGGGTTAAGCGCAGGCCCTGGCAAGGGGGGGCAAAGCAACTCACATAAAAGCAGCGGCGAAAGAGGGGTGGCCCAACCCAGCATCCTCCAGGACAGGCCGGTCCTTGGCCGGACGCTGCCAGCTTATGTTCCGTGATGCGGGAGTCGGCGCAGAGGCTGCTGGAGGTGTAGTCCAGGTGGGTCAGAGGAATCCCACGATGCGGACATGAGTGCTGGCCTTTAAGCAGGGCAGGAGTCGGGGGTACATGTGGGTGGACAGCATCCGCCCACTATTTTCACAGGGTGAACGCCGTCCCCCCGCCAAGAATTTGTGCCCCACTGAATAATTTGCTGAACTTGTCCCAGTGTAATTTTTTTTAAACGGGACACTTTCAGCAGCGCCTGCACATTGTTGTCTGCTTTCCTTCTGCAACAAGCAACAACGTGCAGGCAAGGACGGGGCTTTCTTATTTCTAACTCCTGCTTGTCCCATAAATGCCGAATTTGAGGGGTCATCAGGCCTCCTTTTGTTCAGTCTCTTGGCTGGGAGCAGTCAGGAGCCTCACACCTGATTCAAATGCAGCAGAGGGGAAACAAAGGCTCACACCTTGTTAGCACTTCACACATACTTAAGAGAGGCAGCGTTTCACTTTGTTCAGTCCCTGTTTAGGAGATGAACATTCACTGTAAGTATATCAGATGTGTTGGTCTTTCCCAGTATTTACACAAAACAAATTGCATTCATATAGATCTTACTTCCCTTGAGGAGGCCTTGAAATAATGTAAGTATCACTATTTTTTCTTGTATAGCCCCACTCATTCCAATGCAGGGTGTCAGAGCGCTTTACAGCAACACGTGCATATTACATGTACAATAAATTATCAAATTAATGTACAGGATGTGTTACCTAAAACCGGGGGATTGCAAGGTGTAAAATTCACATATTATCTTCCATAGCTCACTGTGCTATTATCCTCGCAATGCGCTCAAACATACACGTGACAGACTTGCTAAACATACATGTGAGAGCTTTAGATCTACTGTCACTTCTTGTAATGCCACTTCCTGTAAAGTCGTGGCTTGTGATGCCACTTTCTATGATGTCAATTCCTGTGATGCCACGTGTGATGCCATGCGCCGTGATGTCACGCGATGGGATGTCATGCACCGTGATGTCATTTACAAACTGCCGAACAAAGTTAGTCCACTTCTTTTTTTGGGACTTGTACCCTGCCTTTAAGGGTGGTGGGGGAGGGAAAGCTGGTCTGCAACTCTCCTTCGGGTAGCGTAGGCTGCTGGGAGGATTAGTCCAGGGGGGCCAAAGGAGTCCCGTGATGCGGAGTCGGTGCTACCATTCAAGCCCGTGGTGCGGCCAAACTGGAAAAAAGCCCATCCGCATCTCTCCTTCCGGTAGCGAAGGCTGCTGGGAGGTTCCAGGTGGGTCAGAAGAGTCCCCTGAATAAGACTGAAGAGCCAAAGCTGAATCCCCATAGGTACACACCATTAAATATTATATAAATATTAAGACATGTGAGCCCATTTGAGTAATGTCAGGCAGTGTGGCAAGTAGCAAACCAACAAGTTTGACACAAACAAACTGGTTTGACTCGGTGTTAAGTCATGTATATCATGTTTCTCATCTCTCGCTTATGTCTGCTACAACTATTAGTTTTCGACTTTGATATGTTGTGAATGTGTATTATTCACTTGGATTTCAGATTGTATGCTTGATTAAAATGTACATATAGACATATGATTTATAGTTTTTAAAACGTGGTCAATCTAAATTGCAGGCAGAATACTTTGAAGTGAAGACCCATAACTTGCAATCATACCTAATTCTGATTTACTGTCAGCAGGTACTCCCCGCGATTAAAACATCATCAAATACCCTCTGTAAATCGGGTCATTGCATCGCCCATCGTATGGCCACGTGTCTTGGTAAAAGCAACGTATCGTCTTCATATGATTTTCGAGTGTTAATGGTACTAGAACCAGCTTACATCTAGAGATCCTTTGATGAACTGTAAACCATTGAATCATGTCTTTTTTTGCAATCTCTTGGCTTTATTGACAAAAAAAAGTCAACCTTGAATCCGTTTTTGCAGTGATTTTGGCACACCAAAGTACCTTGACAGTCCTATCCTATGGTTGAGAGCGCTTATATTAGTGTATCTAACATGTCTATGGGATTTTCACTAATATTCTATTATCTCCTGAGTCTACAAACTTTATTGCCTAATTGTTGGCTTCCAGCATCAAGCAATGTTATTTGCCAGTTGTAAGACATAGAAAGATGATCTCTGGACAAAAAGTATATTCTAGGAGGTGACAAGTCTGAGTGAAAGACTGGTGATAGGCGGCCCTACAGTACTTACAGTCTCCGTACTCTGCAGGTTAACAAACTGTTCCACCTTTTTTGATGGGTCCCACCGAAGTACAGAGTTGAGATGTTGTTGGTGAATGCATCGTTTAAGGATTCCCTCATCAAAGCAGCTCAGACCAAGACTCCCCCACCACTCCCTTAAGTGCCAGTGCTACTAGATGATAAAGTTGCACTGAAGGTGACAGATTTTACTGTTATGGGCCATGAAAGGTCATTGCCTTGTTTCAGTGGCTGGAAGTTCCACAGTCCTGAAGACAAATCATGAGTCCCATAGAAGGGAAATCAATACTGAATGTGGGGGTCACTTTTGTTTGCACAGATGGGTGTGTTGGAGGGTTGGGGTCGGGATCTGTCAGGGACCAAAGAGGTGATGTGACCTCCCATAAGGCAGGCACAGGACAACCTGTCCTTTGTGTAAAACAAACTCTGGTCAGCATCCGAAATGAGGATGGATTGAATGGCAGATTTGGCGCAGTGGGCTTATGGGGCTGAGTAGAAAAGAGACGCTAGTTCCCAACTTGCTACCTATACCTATGCTACATATTCATTCGGCGCTATAGGTCCAATGTGGTGAAATCAAGCTATGGGCGCGGTCACACTGATGAGGTTCTGTTGTCACCAGCAAACCCTAGGTGATCTGTTTGCTTCAGTCACTGTGTACCTGGACTCACTCACCTGAATTCTAAATGAAGAACAAGATCACACAAAGTGTCACAGGAGTGGACACAGTACCCTAGTGGCTCATTTAGCAGACTTCTAACCTTAAACTTTAATTACTCTAGAGCAAACTTGTAGGATACCTCTCTTTGGTATTGGTCAGCGATGCCTGTGCACACTCAGTTGTACGTGAAATTCTCTATATCTCTGGGCCATATTGGGGCTGATAACCTTATAAAGGGATCAGAGGTAAATGCCTCAACTTGGAGTTGGTTGGCAAAGTGAGCAAGCTGGCTTCTATTAGGATGGCTGACTGGAAGGGGCAGTGAAAACCTTTATAAAACCCTGTCACGTGATGCTTTTTAGAGCGCAATCTTCACATAAATGGATCAAAAATCTCAAATGTTTGAAGGGATATTAAGAAAGCATGTTTGAGACTTGGCTTTTTCAGTGGATTTACCCACAGACTTTTTGCCCTCCTGTTTTTGACCTATTTTCCGTTAGTTTGAGGACTCTGGGCACCTTACCACTGCTAATCAGTGCTAAAGTGTCATGTAGATTGTGTTTATTGATTGCTGTTTCCATGATTGTCTAATTTGATTTACTACGAAATCCCTAGAACAGTGCACTGTGTGTGCCCAGAGCCTGTAAATCCAATGCTGCTAGCGGACGTGCAGCACTGATTGTATCACCCACAGAAGTAGCCATTCAAACAATTCTCAGACCTGCCACTGCAGTGTCTGAGCGCAGTTTTTTAACTACCATGTCGACCTGGCAAGCGCACCCACTTGCCAGGCCCTAACCATCCGTTCTCACATATAAAGTGCCCCTAATGTAGGCCCAAGTACCTCTGTGGCCAGGGTGCAGTGTGGGGGAAAGGTAGAACATGCATTGGTGTTTATTACGTCCTGATAGGCAAATACTGTGCATTTCGTTTTTCACTGTTGCAAGACTGTCTATCTCATAGGTTAACATGGGAGCTGCTTTGTGACATTTCACAAGCATAACATTCCATTTGTACAAGATAGAGAAATGGAGTTTAGGCTGCCTAAACTCAGAATTTAAAAATCAATCTTTTAGTACAGATGATTCTTACATGTGTGTTTGAAAATGTCACTATTAGAACCTGGGGGCAGATTTACAAGCCCCTTGCACCACTTTTGCGTCACTTTTAACTTGGGAAAAGTGATGCAAAAGTGGTGCAAGGGACTTGTAAATCTGCCCCTGGGTATTTTCATGCTTAACCATCCTGGGTGCTTCTGCCATTTGTGTATTCCGCATCTGGGTTTAGAGTGACAGGAGCTGGGACTGTGTATTCACAGTAGACAGACACACAGGGGGTTGCCCCGGTTACTTACTGGTAATCTTCATTACTGCAAGTCCTTGTTTTCCTAGCCACAGTAATAATAATGAGCCTTCGGCTCCTAAGAGAAATTCCAAGTTAAATTCAGCATACTAGTCTCCCTCTCCCTCCAATATGGCCCCCAGTGACGACAGCCAATCCCATAAAGGGATACAGAACACCACTATCGACCTGAAAAACCAAGCCGCAGACATGAAGCCAACAAGAGGGACGGAGGGAAAGGGACACTATACTGTGGCGAGGAAGACAAGGACTCGGAGTAATGAAGATTACCGGTAAGAAACCGGGGCATTACCTCCTCGTCCGTCTTCCTCATCACAGTAATAATAATGAGCCAATACCAAAGCATATCAGCTTCATGTAACAACACAGGCCACCAGTCAAGTCAGCATCACATCAAAACTTTATTAACAGGAAAGAGACATATAGAACCTCCAACCTATGGAACCCCAGAACCCAGCACGGAAGAGGCAAAGGCAATCGAAGCCCCACCCCCAACCTGAAGACGGTAGTGCGACATGAAGGTATGAGGGGAAGACCAAGTGGCAGCACGGCAAATATCTTCCATGGACACCCCCTTGAAAGCGGCCCAGGAGACAGCAACCGAACGAGTGGAACGTCCCTGAACAGGAAGAGAGGGAACCAAGGAAGATGAACCATAAGCCAACAGAATAACGTCCTTAATCCAACGACTGAGAGTGGACAGGGAAGGGCGCAAACCCTTATGGGACAAACCAAAATTAACAAACAAATTGTCTACCTTGCAAAAGGAAGAAGTCCGATCCAGGTAAATCAACAAGGTGCGACGAACATCCAGAAGATGCAGCAGCGACTCCTCCCCAGAGGAGGGACCAGGACAAAGAACCAGAAGAACCACCTCAGCAGAACGATGTAAAAAGGAATTCACCTTAGGAACAAAAGTGGGGTGAGGGCGTAGCACAACACGACCATCCAGAACACACAGAAAAGGAGCAGACCGCAGGAAAGCTCCCAACTCCCCAATCCGCCTGGCAGAAGCAATAGCCACAAGAAAGACGACCTTAAGAGTCAAGAATTTCAAGTCAACGACTCCAACGGTTCAAAAGGAAATGACTGCAGAGCACGCAGAACCAGCGGAAGATCCCAAGGAGGGGAAGACAGAACAGGACGGGGACGCTGAAAAGCCAGAGACTTCAAAAGCCTGGACACCAAGGGCGACACAGAGACCAAAGGAAGCACATGAAAGGCCTGAATGGCAGCCCACTGTGCACGAAGAGTAGAGATGGCTAAACCCAAATCAAAACCCTCATGCAAAAAATCAAGAATGCGCGCAGGAACCAAGTCAGACACAGACAAACCGTGCCGAACGCACCAAGCAGCAAAGTTGTCCCAGTGTTTCGCATAGGAACGCAAAGTAGATGGACGCCTGGACCGCTGAATAACATCAGCAACCACCACAGAACACCCACCCCGAATCAGGGAGTCCCTCTCAAGAGCCAGGCCCGCAGAACCAATGACCGGAACACCGGAAGAGGAAGCGGAGGTCCCACCAGAGGAAAAGGATCGAAGGGCAACAACCACCCCGTGCCCACCGCCAACTCCAACAAGAGAGGAAACCATGGGCGGCGACGCCAACCTGGCACAATCAGAAGAACAAGGGCCCCCTCCCTCTTGACCTTCTGCAACACAGCGGGGATCAGCGGAACAGGAGGGAACGCATACAACAGGCCTTTCGGCCATTGGAAGGACAGAGCATCTATTTTCCAAGCCTCCGGACACGGCATAATCGTGCAAAAGCAACGGGTTTTCGCATTGGACCGGGAAGCAAACAGGTCTACAATCAGAGACCCATACCTCCTCCGCAAAGCCCGGAACATCAGGCGCATCAGGGACAAGGACCCCATGGACGGAAAGACCCGGCTCAGGCAGTCCGCAACCACGTTCTCCCGACCAGGAAGGTAAACAGCCGACAGAGACTCCAGGTGCAACTCCGCCCACAAACAAATCAGGTAACTGAGGGAACTGAGGGAAGGAACCCGGCAGCCCCCCTGATGATTGAGATATGCCATGACCACCTGATTGTCCGTCCGGACCTGGACATGATGACCCAAGAGAAGGTCCGAGAACGCCAACAGACCTAGATGGACAGCCTTCAGCTCCATGTAATTTGATGAACACGACATCACATTCGGAGCCCAAACACCCTGAGTCGAAGATACCCCCAGAGTAGCACCCCAGCCCAAAAGGCTGGCATCGGTAGTGAGGACCCGAGAAGGAACCACCAGAAAAGGACAACCCCGGGAGAGATGAACCAAGTCCAACCACCACTCCAGGGCCTCCCGAACCCCCACCGACACAGAAAACAAGAGATCGAGATCCTGAGAACAGGGGTCCCAATGCAACAAAATGTGGGACACCATGGGATACATGTGCAGGCGAGGCCCAGGAACCACTGACAAGGAAGCGGACATGAGACACTGAACCCTCAACCAAAGTCTCGCAGGCTGGGAAGGACCCGACAGCAGGGACCGAACAGCAGACAGCAGGGTTTCCATCCGAGCAGGGGGCAGGAACACCGACCCCAACAGAGTCCTGAAATGAGCCCCAATGAAAGTCAGATCCTGCGAAGGAACCAGGGAGGACTTCCCCACATTCACCAGGAATCCGTGCAACTCCAGGACCCGGCAAACCCTCTGGACATGGATCACCGCCTTAGGAACAGAAGAAGCAGAAATCAATAAATCGTCCAGGTAGGGAAACACCTGAATGCCCTCCGCATGCAAATGACCAATGACAGGTGCCAGAACCTTCGTAAACACCCTGGGAGCAGAGCAGAGACCAAAAGGCAATACCTGAAACTGGTAGTACCGACGCAGGACATAGAACCTCAGAAAACGCTGACTGACGGGGTGCACAGGCACATGGAGATAGGTGTCTTGCAGATCGATTGACGCTAGAAAGTCTCCCCGAGAAATCAGAGGTAGAATCACTTTCAGAGACACCATCTTGAAAGTCTGAGGGGAAATGAAGCCATTCAGCCACTTTAGGTCCATGACAGGCCTGAGATCCCCCGTGCGCTTGGACACAAGGAACAGGATGGAGTACATCCCCAACCCCCGCTGAGGCTCCGGAACCGGAATCACAGCACCCTTTGCCAGAAGAGAGTCTATACCACCCAAAAGCGCCGCCTTCCTGAGGGCCAACCTGGGGCAAGGAGTGGATCTGAAATAGTCTGGCGGATCCTGGCTGAACCCAAGGCGAAAACCCTCGGAAACCAGCGAAGGACCCACTGATCTGACACATTCAACCTCCAGGACATCAGGAAGAATCGCAGCCAACCCCCAACTGGACTCACGATTTTGAGGGAGCAGAAGCGGAGGAGTGAACGTTGGAGAACCGGGACTTATCAGAGGAAGGGGCACCCCGGCCATGCCCCCTACCACGAAAGGGCTGGTGAACACGGCCCCTACGAGAAGGACCAAAGGCACGGGTAGCACCAAAAGACCGGAAACGACCAGCCCGATCTAGAGCCAGCAGCTTCCTATCCTCCGCCGTCTTCTTCACCATATCCTCCAAAGGAGGGCCAAAAAGCTTAACCCCAGTAAAAGGAATCTTCATTAGCAAAGACTTCTGGGCAGCATCAGCCTTCCAGGAGCGCAGCCACAACTGGCGCCTAGCCGCTACCGAAGAACCAGCCGCAGAAGCAGCCACACCCAAGGCATCAAAAGAGACGTCCGAAAGGAGACGAACCTGCTGCTCCATCATGGCCAACGTAGAGGAGATATCCTCGCCCTGGTCCAATAGCTCAACCAACGACTGAAAATCCTTCAGCAAGGACTGAATGGCATAAGAAGAATAAATCGCAGCCCAGATGGAAAAATTGGCAGCAGAAAAAGTGCGCTTCACCGCCCCATCCACCTTCCTATCCACAGGATCCGCCGGAGAGGAATCCTCAGAAACCACAGACCCCTGAGACGACATCACCGCCATCAAGGAATCAACCTTCACTGACGAAGGATATTTGGAAGAAAATCCTGCAAAGGGTAACGCTTAGCCAAGTATCTAGGAAAAGCCCCCTTGTCAACATCCTTCCATTCAGTCTCCAATACCTTTACCACAGAAGAATGCAGAGGAAGATTATCAGGATCCGGACGTTGATATTGCGCAAAAAGATCATCCTCCATCGGAACAACCGAATCAGGAAACATCAAGTTGGTTCGAATGTGCCCCAGCACTACCTTAAGGTCAGCACCCTGCACAAAGCGACCACGAACCTCCACATCATCCTCAGCGTCTGAATCAACCTGGGAGGCAGGATCAGACCTGACCTTCTTAGAAGGAGGCGCACTGATCTTGCCATGCAAAGCAGAAGCCACAGCTGAATCAATCATCTGTGCAATCACAGACAAGGAAGGCAATGCATCCTGGGACCCAGAAGTGACATCCCCAAGTCCAGGAGCCACAGCATCATCAGAAACCTCCATCACAACAGCCAACGCAAGAGCAGCAATGGAAGAACCATCCAGCACCTAAAACCAACAAGAAATCAGCGTTTATAAATGGCCACCAGGTGTATGGCAATCACGAAAAAACACAGGACACGCCCCCAGCACACAAGAAAGGAGCCGGGATCCCGCGCCCCTGACCGCCTAGGAAGCGCCCCCAAAGGAACAAGACCCAAACAGAAGAGTGCAGCCTCGAACCTCAAGCGCCTGGCGCACAAAGCGCGAAGAGCACAATAAAGTGCCGACCGCATGAAGTCCGCTGAGCAGGACGTGCGGTCGGCAATAACTGAAACGCGCCGCCAAGAGTCCGCTGAGGGAGGACACCGAGGCGCAGATCCAGGAAGGAGGCGGGCCCCAAAACGAACCCGACCTCCGCCACGCCGGTTCCGCTAGAGCAGGAACCGGAGAGGGACGCTGCACAGGGGAACACAAAGTAATTTACATCATAAGAAGGTACAAACTAATAACTAACATCCGCCCATCCAAACGAACACGGGGCACAAGAGTCCGCTACAGCAGGACCGCCGCCCCACACTCACCTGACAAGCAGGAACACAGCACTCGGAGCAGTGCAGAAACAAAAAAACAGGTCGATAGTGGTGTTCTGTATCCCTTTATGGGATTGGCTGTCATCACTGGGGGCGGTATTGGAGGGAGAGGGAGACTAGTATGCTGAATTTAACTTGGAGTTTCTGTTAGGAGCCGAAGGCTCATTATTATTACTGTAGCGAGGAAGACGGACGAGGAGGTAATGAGGTGTGTCTTGCCTTTCCTGGGTGACTCATAGCCAGGTTGAATAGACCTGGCTGCATTTACAGTGGTGGGAGGAGTGGTCACTTGCACCTGAATGGACTGCAGCTGCCTCTAACAAAGCTGTCTCCAACTCCTATGGTGAACCTGGCCTGAGCCAGGCAGAGCTGGGTTAAATGTGCCACAGGAACCAACTTCAAAGGAAAGTGTGGTATAAATATTGGGGTCCTGACCCCAGAACTTTAGATTACTGCTGGACTAAGGAACCTGCCAGAAATAATGGCTGGAAGAGCTGTGAGTAGGAACTACCACTTTGATGTGTGCTTTTCTGGGTTGGCCTGCAGTTTCTGCTTCTGTCTTGAGGAGGGAAAGGGCTGGACTGCTCTCTCTACACACTAAGGGGCATATTTTCAAGAAACGGTGTTAAAATTATCGCCGCTTTAGCGGCAGGAAACTGCCGCTAAAGCGGCGATAATGGGCTTGATAATATGCCCTTGAGAATTCCAATAGAAGCCCATGTTCTGGTGTCAACATGGGCTTCTATTGGAATTCTCACGGGCATATTATCAAGCCCATTATCCCCGCTTTAGTAGAAGTTTTCTGCAGCTAAAGTGGCGACAATTTTAACGCCGTGCTTGATAATATGCCCCTAAGTATCTCCAAGGGCTTGAGGTAGAGCTTGCCTCCTGTTGGAAGTCTCAGGGAAATCAAAGACTTTAACATGTTCTTGGTACCGGCTTCTGGACCTGGATGTTTCAGCTGCCAAAGAGGAGAAAAGGTAACCTGATGCCGTCAACAATGCTACTGCTGGCTTCATGACCTGAAGGTACTGCAGAGGGCATCACCGCACTTCGCACCGCAACCCTGGTCTCACCGACGATGCCATCCAAGACTGCCACCGAGCCATTGCTTGCACTGTGATCTGTGGGCACCAGACTCCGCACTGCCTTGTTTCACAGGCCGCCCTTGTATCCCCGACGACACCGCAACACAGTCACAGACACCGCTGCCCGCTCCACGATGTGTGGGCCCCTAACACCGCATTGCCCCATCAGGCATTGCATCCTTGGGTCTATTGACAGAGCTTTCGCAATGACGACTGTGATGCCTGCACCGTGACCGTTCAGCACCACAGCCAGCACCGCCCACTTCGCACCGCAGCCCTGGTCTCATCACGCTGCTAGACGACCGTCATTAAGCCGTTGCCTGCACCGCGATCTGAGAGCACCCCACGTCGTACCGCTTCACAACGTAGCCCCAACACCTGCCGGCTCTTCTGACTTCATACTCACAGAATTTGACCTGTAACTTCAAGGGCCCGGCGACTCCTACAGAGACTTCCGGAACTGACGCCTGCCGACGCTGCTCCTCCGGAGCTCACTGCCCGGTCCAACACCCTTCATCTCCAAAGGTACCGTTTTACTGGTCTCCCCGACACCGAAGCTAGCCTTGGATTGGTTTGTTCACGATGTCATTATAGCCCCGGACGGAGGTATCAACTTCAAGCAACTGTATATAAAGCCTATTTTTGCATTATTCGTATTTGTATCACTGTATGTTGGATTTTTATCATTTTGGTCTTGTTTTACACAGATAAATGTTGGATAATTTTCTAAAACTGGTGTGGTGTCCTTTTGTAGTGTTTTCACTGTATTACTGTTCGTTAAATGCAAATGCTTGACACATTGCCTCTGAGGTAAACCTGACTGCTCGTCCCAAGCTACCAAAGGGGTGAGCAGGGGTTATTTTAGACATGTAATCCCCTTAGCCTGACTAGAGTTATGGATTCTGCCTGGCTTCGGTGCATAGTCTTGCCAGCCAGAAAACCCATTTCTAGCAGCGTGTGGTGTTCTGGGCAAACCTTACACTGTCCAAAGTTGGTGAAGTGCACCTTTCCTCTAAAAGATTAAAACAAATTGAGGCAAATCTATACTTTGCATTACAGGCAGTTAGAATATTCCAATTATGCAATGTCCCAAGGTCATTTTTTTTTTCAAATGTATACATTTTTATTTGCTTTATTTTTCAACTCTGCTTATTCCCAGGAGATCCTTACTCATGTGTTACTGTTGAGAATCTACTTGCAATTGGAATACAATAATCCAATAGTATAAACATTTTACAATCACAGGATTTAGGCAGCAGAGCTGGACAACGACTACTGGCTTGTGTACCAATGCTTCTACTACATTACTTGCTGGTGACAGTGTCAATCAGCAGACAGGTTACACCCCTCTTAGCTGCTCAAAGTCCCTGAAAGGAGTAGTAATATTAACATTGAAAGTTGTATTAATGTAAATGATGAATGCATGCTGCCGGGGCCAGCTTTAGCAGTGGTGGCGCCCGGTGCAACAATCTTTTTTGGAGTCCCCACCCCATGTGACTTTATCCTCGGATTCCCTCACTACCACCCCACAAATGTGCCCCACATCTCTCCATAGCCCCTCTCTCAAATACATTTCATTCATTTTAAAGCACTGGCAAAGGCTGGCTTTACTAATCCACATAAAATAGAGATCAGTTCTTTGCGGCAGGTATATTAACCCTCTGTGCTACTTTATGATGAGTCAAAACTGCCACTAGAAAAAAATCTGATCTCTCTCTCCAGCAGAAACATTAATCACAGAAGTGATGGTGACATTTGTATTGCTGCCGGAAAGCTGGACATAGAAGGAACTCAACAGCAGGTGCTTTTAAATCAGCAGGTGCTTTTAAATCGTACATTATTGCTAAACACAACGCCTCCTTGAGGTCAGTGCCCCCCTCCAGGTCAGCATCCAGTGCAGCTACACCGGTCACACTGCCCTAAAGCCAGCCCTGCATGCTGTGATGTCATGAAATAACAGCCAGAGAAGTAACTGCCCTCTGATAACAAGGGAGCAATATCAGCAATAAGCCCCTTGGAACCACATCGATTCATCCCTTAATTTTCAGCTTTAAGTATATTTAAAAAATGCACTACGTTTTTCTAAAGCTTGCTAGTACCTATACATTCAGATGTAACACTAAGTATACAATTTCTATTTTGGGGGGGAGCTCAGTTCCCATAAGCAGAGGTTTGCTGTTTTCATGTAACAAAGAAGGTTGACGGTAAATATATAGTCAATGAGTGATTGGAGGGTAGGCTGGGTTCAAAAAGCAGAAGTGGGCTGTTACTACGTCATGATTTAATGTTCTTTAAAGGGGAATGTCTTCCGCTCTTTCCTAAATTGAAGCAGGGTTTGGGCTGTCCTGATATGAGGATGTCATTCCAGATCCTACATGCATAGATAGAAAATGCTGCCTTCGTTTTTAGGTCTCGCATTGCTATCGCGTAAGCGATCGCAAAGCGAGACTATTGTAAGGGGCCTTTAAAAGTGCTCCCAAAAAGCGGATTGCGTGGCTAGCACGCGCACAATCACGCGCATCGTGCCGCCATGCAATCCGTTTGGCATCGCACTTCAAAGGGTCCACTCTCCCGCCTGGAATGCGCTCCCCCGCCCCCGCCAAGCGCACGCGCCACGCTCCGCCGGGCTTGTCTTGTGTGTGTCACTTTGCCACGTTCGAGAGCGTATTCTCACGCTTCAGACTGATGATAAATGGCCAATTGTAAAAGGCTGTGCCCATCTCAAGTTTTTGTTGGTGCTCGGAGCTAGTGAGTTGCACAATTATTAGCATGCATGCTTAATCTGTTTATATATTGCCAGTGCTAGAAATACTTTCCTCTCCTTTACTCTAGTCACGTGCTGTGGCGTATTTCCACTGAGAGGTACTGCGCAGAAAATGGAAAATGTTGTAAGGCTTAGAAGTAGTTGCCACATTTGAAGTCAAACGTATCCGTGGGTATTGTATCCATCTGTACGTATTTTTTCTATGGGCAATTTAAAAAAAGGTTTCATTTGGATGGTTAAATATCACCCTTTCTGTAAGCATTTTAACGGCATTATATTTATTCACCAGTCAGTTGTACTTTATTAGTACCCTGCAAACTGCCATTGTAGGAAATATGGCAACGCAATTGTTGAACATTTGGTAACATGCGCCTTTGGTTTTGAATGTAGGAATGCTATTACTATTTAAATTAATATGTTGATAACACTGAATCGCTGTGATTCTTCAAGGCATACCCAGTGCGTAAGTAGGTTATACCCAGTGCGTAAGTAGGTTATACCCAGTGCGTAATTAGGTTATTCCTGAAACTCTTTCTTGTCCACAGTTAGGCATCAGACAAACATGTGGCAGCATCTTTTTGAACAACTCTCACAACCGAATTTCTAGGCGAGGTGGTGGTGCGCTATTGTTGTTTCTTATGAGAGCTGTATTGCTTTAAACTTAATTGGAGTGTGTCCTGTTTTATTTCTCTCTCTGATAGAGTACGCTACGCTGCGAGTTTTTTCAGGTGCGTCAAATATGACAGGGCACTACAGACAAGTTAAAAAACAAAACGCATTATACATAGCATACATTTGACTATCTGTGAAGTAACTTTTGCCTGCAGCCAGTATTGTCTGACATTCCACATCCTGCTGCACTCTTGAGATGTGTGTTGCATTGAGGGGAAGCTTTAAACAAAATTACCGTAAAAGGTCTAATACGAGTCCTGATGATTTTTTTGTTCACTGCTGTAGCGGTGAAAGTGCGTATCCTGTAACTAACGTAATAGTATTATTTTTATCTTCAGACAGCATTTTACTTTTGTTTTATATGTGCTTCTGGCCTCTGCTCATTCAGCGGCTGTTTGGTCACTAACAAGTAACAGGAGGTTATACGCATTAAGAGACTTTTGAGCCTCGATAAACAGGCTTTGTTTAGAAGAGAGCAGACACTTAGCCGAGGCTCCGTTAACCCGAGGTGTGCAGCCAATTATTTTATAGAAAGTTGTTGCCTCAATCCACCACGCGTTCGCTTTAACGCGATTATACGGTAACATTTTATCGTTCCCTTTCAGACTATTGGCGGGGTCAGACGGGAGTAAATTGACGTCACCTGATTCCCCGGATATTGGCGAATCCCTCTGTATCCGGTAGAGCGGCCCCGCTTCTTTAAGCACTGGTAAAGCGTCGCCCCAAGCTTCCACCCCACCGGTAACAGGGAGTGGGCGTTTGCAAATCCCAGCTTCTTTGTGCTGTGTCCGCTCTCTGCAGCCATCCACCCTTCCCTTGTTGATGTGTGTGCACAGGATGTAGTGAAGCACCGGCCAGGCCGGCTGCTAAGAAGGCTTTGTGCATTCACACACTGCAAGCGTCAGGGTGGCAGAGAAAGGGGCTTGAAAAGACGCAGCTGTGGGGTGTTTATTAAAAGAATAAAGTGTTTGCTAAAGGACATGTTGTTCTTGGAAACTTTTTCTTGGAAACTTAGACACGGATGCGCTTACTTTTACTGAAGAACGGTGTGAGTTTTGTTTAATCCACGTGGAGTTCACGAAGAGTGGCAAGTTAAAAATAACACTCACCGAGATACATTTTTCTCTAAAAGCATATTTTCGGGAGTGTCCCCCCCCCCCCAAAAAAAGACTTTGAGCAGGACGTTCACAAACGTTCTCTCACTACAAGTTTTTTGTGTGCTGAAAACTGACTGCCTTTTCAAACAGCCTTGGAGGGAAGTTTGGGACTTTCAGCAACCCTGATGGAAACTTCTAGAACAAAGATTGGCTGTGCCAGTAGGTCTCGCATTTGCGAGAGTTGGAGCTATTGGTGTTGTAAATGATAGTGTTATTAATGTGTTATGTAGTGGATGTATGTGGTGCGGAGTGGAATTATGTGTGTTGTATTTGAATTGTTAGTTGTTTAATTGTATGGTCTTGAATTGTGTGGTGTGTAGTGTAATTATGTTGAATGTTTGTATAGTGGAATTATGTGGATAGTAATTATGTTGTTTTTAGTGTATTGGAATTGTGCAGTGGGATTGTGTGTTATGAATTGTAAATATGTGGAATGGTATTTTGTGTTGTGCAGTGGTATGTTGTGGAGTTTGGGTTGTGTTTATTTTTGTGGTGTAGGTAGTATGTATGTAGTGTGTTGTGTAATTGTGGTGTTTATTTTATTTGTGCGGTTTGTTGCCAAATTGTGTTTCAGAATGTAAATGTATGTATTTCTAATAGTGTTGTATGGAATTGTGTGGCGTTTAGTGAAATGCTGCTGTTTGTAATTGTGTTATAACGTGGAGTGTATTTATGGGTAATGTTGCTATGTGGCAGTTGATAGTGTTTTAGAGTGTAGTGTGAAGAGTATAGTGTTGTATATTGTATTTGCAGTAGTATAGTGTTAAGATTATAAAGTGGTGCTGAGTAATGCAGAGGTGCTGGGTATTGCTGAGTAATACTGCGGTGGTGCTGACTAATACTCAGGTGGTGCTGAGGTGGTGGTGGTGCTAAGTAATGCTGAGGTGGTGCTGAGTAATGCTGAGGTGGTGGTGGTGCTGAGTAATACTGAGGTGGTGTTGAGTAATGCTGAGGTGGTGCTGAGTAATGCTCAAGTGGTGCTGAGGTGGTGGTGGTGCTGAGGAATACTAAGGTGGTGCTGAGTAATGCTGAGGTGGTGGTGCTGAGCTTGTTCTTTGTGGTGTTGAGTTGATGTGCTTTTGTAGTGCTGTGTTGATGCTCAGGTGGTGTTTGCGGTGTGCGCCTCTAACAATCTGTAATAAGCCGGATCGCTCCTAACTGGCAAGGGTTATTATTTTTAAAAGAGGGAGTAATTTAGGTCGCATTTACAGCTGCCAACTTTGCATTACATGAAACAGCTAAGATGGGCTGGGGAAAGGTCACTTTGCACCCGCTCTGTAACCCTGTACTAACAAGTTTTTAGGTCTCGCCTGACCCAGCGCATGCGCTGGTCAGGTGAGACTTTTAGTGAGGGCTCAAAAAATGCTACCATGGCCAGCCTAGAGCTACAGTGCATGTGCGCGGGCGCGCGCTTAGGAGCAGAGGCACCATATGACAAACCTCATCATGCTCATTAAGCGCCCTCGATCACTTTCACTTTTGCCAGCGATCACTTTCGCGGCGCCCCTTTGATGTTCTCGTTCAAAGAACATCAAACATCAAAGAACATGTTGTGTTAATGCTTTGCTGCGTCCGTTTGACTTACAATGTGCTTTCTCTTTCCACAAACTCGATGTTTGTGTTCCTTTATTTTTATATGCTTTCAGTATTACTGTCACACACACAACCACACACACCACACACACAACCACAAGCACACACACACAACCACAACCACACACACCACACAACCACACACAACTACACACCACACACACATACAACCACACACCACACACACAACCACAACCACACACAACCACACATCCACCCACAACTGCACCCACACACAACCACACACACAACCACACACAATTACAACCACACACACACAACCACACACAACCACATACACAACCACACACACAACCACACACACAACCACACACACACAACCACAAACACACAACCACACACACACAACCACACACAACCACACACACATAACCACACACACACACAACCACACACACACAACTACAACCACACACACAACCACACATACAACCACACACACAACCACACACACACAAAACCACCCACACAACCACACACAAACACACATAACCACACATACACATAACCACAAACACACAACCACACACACAATCACACACACATAATCACACACACAACCACACACACAACCACACACACACACACACAACCACACACACACACAACCACACACACACAACCACAACCACACACACAACCACACATACAACCACACACACAACCACACACACAAACCACCCACACAACCACACACAAACACACATAACCACACACACACATAACCACACACACACACAACCACACACAACCACGCATCCACACCCACACCCACAACCGCACCCACAACCGCACCCACAACCACACACACAACCACACACACACACACACAACCACACACACACACAACCACACCAAGCATTGGCATAGCGAATAGGTCTCGCCTTTGGGACCTTATAAGTGTTTAGCCACGCAACAGTTGATGTGATTGCACCAAGGCTATTGTGCTGCATAACTAAATACTTAAAAGGTCCCAAAAGCGAGACCTATTGGCTATGCCAATGCTTGTTTATTTTGTTTTTTGTTCATTTTTGTCAGATGGTGTCCGGGCCGCAAGTGTGCCGAAAGACACAGGAAGTGGTGACCTTGTCAGGCAGATAGGTATTGTAACTAATACAAAGAATCCATCTTTCAAAGACTCTGTGAAATTATGATTTTGCCAGGCATGTTTTGTGAAAGTTAGAGACTTGACATCTTCCCACAGTTGTAAAGTTTGTCCCCTTCAAAAATAACTTTGCACACCGGAAATAAAATCCCATTTAAATATTTTAGCAGACTTTCCTTCCAGACACATTTTTTGCAAGAAAATTCACCCCCCCCCCCCAAAAAAAGCGTTTATATTTCATAACTTTTTCCATACAACACTTATGTTTTGGAGAAAATGAGCAGACTGATATGGGTCTTTATCAGAACATAAGGATAATGATTTGCATGTAAAGCAGAAAATAATATATAGTAGGAGACGGAGAGTTCAAGATTGGTCAACCCTCTAACCAACATCATTTGCTCGTCACACACCCCAACCAGATTTGGTTGCTAAAGCTGCTTAGTTAACAGTTTCTTTAACAAGGAGGTGAATTTCTCTTCTCTAGAACTTCAAGACCTTTTCTTCTACATGAACACTAGGTTCTGTCAGAGAGGCAATTTACATAAGGTTCAGAGAAGACACCTAACATCAGTGACCAAGGGGTACACAGATATATTAGTTGCTGTAACCAGAGCTTCTCAACATTGGTGCTGTCTCTGGTGGGTGGGGACATGTTTCTATCTGGCAGTGTGTTGCATTGTGTTTTCTTACACACTGTACACTTGGTTAGTGTGATGGTAACTGGGTCCCCCTATTTGGCCATCTAACTCAGACTCAAAGGGATAAGTTGTGGGTTGCTCTCTGGGGCTGTGTTTGCATCTTGTTGTAGACAAAACTTTTGTCATTGTGTACAAACATGCATGTGGAGGCTATTCGACTTTATTTGGCTATAGCTCAGAGTGCACACAAAACAAGTTCTATTTTTAAAGATAATTTACTATTTTCAAAAGTATGCTTCATTTCTCTTCATTGTAACGATTCCAATCAATATTTCAGCCTCAAGCAAATTTCTACTTTGCACTGATAAAAATGCCAAACTTTTCTGCAGGTTATTTTACATTGAGTCTGTAATTTTCAATCAAGAGACGGTCATCACTAGGTTCTCTTTTGTCCGTCTGTCTCTGCATCATGCACTTTTGCGTTTCCAGCTCCTTTACCTTCGTCTCTGACTAGCAAATTATATAAATTAGGTATGAAAAGGAGTTTTACAACTCTCTAGATTGGCATCTGATGTGTTAACTCACAATTGCTGCTAGTCTTGTTGCTCTTTTTCTAAAATATAACAAATCACTAACAAATCACAGTAATCACAAAATGATCAAACTGCATTACTTTATATTCAAAATAAACAAAATGTTTCCTAAAATAAGGTTTCCTAAGCATTACCTGATGTCAAATTGTAAGCGCCTTACAAAGCTTGTTTACAGATTGCTCTTGCGTCCTGCAGATAACAAAACAGCTGATTGACTCATGGCAATTGCAACCTGATACCATTTAGCACTCAGTAATCAATGCAGGGTAACAGTTATCTATTTTTTTCTCCTCAAAGAACAAGTGTGCACCAGCAGGTGATGTACAATGTTGATCTCGTCAGTTGTTCCTTGGTACATTTACTCATAAATCCGTAGAATGTGGTATATCCCCTCTGGATATCAATAAATCTTTCAGTCATATGCACTTTGAGGAGACATCTGGCACCCTTCAGAGAGAATAAATTCACTCTAGTGTTTGAATACCTTCTCAAACATATACATCAGATACAAGTAGAAGTAAAAACTTGTTCTGTAGGTCTTCTGACAACACTCTCCAACACAGATATTTTGCCACCAGAAATCACCTTTGAAGACATTCTGTAGTGTTTACACTTAATACTTTGAAACCCTCCTTTTCCCAGTTAGCTGTCACTTATGAATGCTGTGGTTTTAGTTGACATGCAATTAGGTAGGTTGGAAGTTAAAGTCAGGTGGTATTTATGTGAAGCACCTTTCCTATGCTCTCCATGTGTAATCCTTGTTCTGTGTACAGATCAAGTGAAAGCGAGTAGCAGGTCTGGATTTCTGAGGTTCCTGAAGCTGTAAGTTGCATCTACAGCCTTGAGACCAGAATATAACACAAGATGTCCATGGACCTGCTTTTGACAGAGCAATCATTTAATTTAACTAAATAAACAAATGTGAGTTTCTACTATATATTGGTTAGCAAAATGGCAAAATCAACCTGTAGTGAGGAAGTCCACGCAGGAAGGTTGTAATTAAAGATGTTTTATTAAAGCAGGTAACATGTTGAATAGTTCCAGTGTAACAGGCAGTTGTGTTGTGAAGGAGAGCCCCACCAGGAGCAGCCTGTCTGCTGCTCAGCCCATGCTCCACTGTCCCTTCGCCTCTCTGTGTCCCAACATTCCGATGCTCATCCCGACCCCAACATTCTATTGAGCACAGAACACAAACAGACAGGCTGAGCAGGAGGTGTAAATACATTACATTACAAATGCAGGATACTACATATCCCCTTTCCTTCCAAAAGAAGCACAAATCCAATATCTGAATAAATTATAGCGAGAGAAAACCTAGGAAGAAGTAACTAGGAAGAACAACAGAGGAACAGAACCAACATCAAGGAAAAGAGTAAGCAGGGCAGAGCGAAGAGACAGGTGGAGGAAAACGAGGAGGAAGCAAAGAAGTGACAGAACAGAAGAGAGCGAAGCGATGGATGAAAGAAGCGAAGAGTGAAAATACACGAAAGGAAATGATGCATACCCTCCAAAAAAGAGTAGAATGGAGAAGCAAGCAGGGATAGAGTGACGTAAACACCCAGTGAACAGAAAGCCATAGACACACCAAAGACTACCCCCAAACATACCCACTGGCCAGGCAGGCAAGCAAGGAAGGAAGGACAAGGCACGACGCGAACAGAACAGAAGACCCAAACACAAGAAGAAGAGAAGGAGGGAACAAAGGCAAAAGACTCAGGAGGAATAACAGCGACAGTGTAAGGTACAGATTCCAAAGATGAAGAGGAAGTGAACATCAAAAGGAAATCTGAACCGGAGAAAACAGAGAGGAAGCGAAGAGACACAAACAGTATCACTATACTCCTCCTCATTTCCAAATAGACAATTCAAAAACGGTATGTGACTTTGCGTATTAAAAACAGCAATGTAACATCATAGAAAATTACATAGAAAGTAAATAACAGCCAATGGGAACAATACCCATGACCATCCTCTACCCCAATGCAAAAAGGGTTTGGAGCACTGTGAATGGGACCAAAACCCCTGACATGGCAGCCTGTGACATGTCAACCCACATGTAGAGGAAAACAGTGCTGCCCTGTAGAGATGGGACTTTAACCCATAAGACGCACTGTGTGAGGGTGACTGTGTAAATGTAAATGGGACTGTGACCCATGCATCGGTGCCCTGTAAAAGGGTGAAAACCGAATGTAGCCCACGTAGGCAAAAGTACTATGAACGAATGGGGAAGGAACCCATTGCCATCCCTATGTAGGGGAGCGTAAAGTGTAAATAGAACACATGTGAAATGGACAATGAATCCCTGATGAGTACAAACCCAAGCAGGATAAACAGGAGATAGCCAAGACCAAAAATGACGTGGCACAATACAAAACATGTATGCATATGGTAGCTTAACAGCACATTATCATTTGCAAACAGAAAGCATTAATAATGTGCACATCACCATAGTGAAAGTAAACTGCGTAATCAAAGAGAAGCATACATTAGGCATAGAAACATAAATACATTGAAATTACATTTGCTGAATGTTGTAGAATAGCATGAGTGAGCCACAGGAGTCCCGTGCAACTCACTAAAACACATAGGGGAAGTCCAGCGCGGATGTATGATCCTGTTGTAGGCACCCAGATAGAAAAATGTGCCGAAGGAGTAATCATTGAGCCAGAAGTTGGTCCTGACATTGCAGCCGAAACAAATGTACTTACATTTTTTCTTTTCACGCGAGCGTGAAAGCTCATATAAAATGTTCTTTAAAAGTGGAAACCTCCCGGAGTAAACATGGAAACATTCATGGAGATAACCGCCACACTTGTCAAGAATCAGCTGGTACCTTGCGCTTGCTCCGGAATGAAAATGCGGGAGAAAATAATTCCACCGCATCCGTATTGAAGCTTTGCAAATATGGCGTCACACACGTTCCGCTGTGCTGGGTGGCTCCCGGCCCACTCAAGCGCCCAACAGTGTCACACAGCCAGATTTGCCGTGATTTCAGGTTGTGACGTCACACGGTTTCCAGAGGTGATCCGCGCAGCAAAGAAGATGAGGTGAGCTGCGTGCGGAGTCTAACAGTAAAATAACGGATTCAACGGCCAAGCAGCATGCTGGCCATTGAATCCTGAGGAGAATCCATGTAATGGGGAAAACTTACCACAGAGGCGATATGAGGGAAAGAATCACGAGGGGCTATGTGGGCATGTATGGAAACAGCAAATAAATTACCTGGAATGCCATGGAAACAGTCAGCAATGTCTCACCTCATATGAAAACCCACATTAAGAATACATCAGCTGGACGTCTCCCAAACACTAAAGCACTGTGGGCGAAGGGTTTAGGCCAGCTCAATATATATGGTGATAGTTGATATTTCGTCATAGTAGATGTTGCACCCTAAGCAATCCGACAGCCAAACTCAGTAGCCCAGGTAAGTAAATCTCCCTCACGAAAGTCAGCAGAATATGTTCAGGATCACAAAGTGCAGGAGGCGCAAACCAAAAGCGTCAGCCACACAATTCCCAGTCAGACACTGAAAACCCCCATACTGCTTGATGTAGAATGAAGACAGACCTTCCACGACCACATCCACTTACCACTGTTCTGGAATAGTGGTGGAATAGACAAATGACTGAGAGTTGTAGGAGGCATACTGCAGACTGTAGAGATAAATCCTTTGTCCAAATAATGTAGAGTAAATGAGCACAGCACGCCTGGGCTAGGGCTGTCCAATGGTAAGGACACTGGTGGGGCTGAATGACGTAGTGCTTCATCTTACTTGTGTTGTTGTCTTCTTTTCTGAGTAAAAATAGTTTCTTCTTTGTTGTCCTCTTTGTTGTTCAGTGTGGAACACACATATTTATTCTTCATGTTTCTGTGGATACCTCCTCGTGTACTTCTTGTGGTTCTCGCAGCTGTAGTCTATGTAGATTGCACCATCTCCAGTTCCTCTTTAGGTAGCCAGGTGACTGAGATCCGCATGTATCACATAGGTTCATCCCATCCTCGTCACCAAATATATGTAGTGAGGAAGTCCACGCAGGAAGGTTCTAATTAAAGATGTTTTATTCAAGCAGGTAACATGTTGAATAGTTCCAGTATAACAGGTAGTTGAGATGTGAAGGGGAGCTGTCCCTTAGCCTCTCTGTGTCCCAAAATTCCGAGGCACATCATGACACCAACATTCTATTGAGCACACAGCCCAAACAAACTGGCTGAGCAGGAGGTGTAAATACATTACATTACAAATGCAGGATACTACACACTCCTTCCTGGATCTACTACTTGACCCATTTTCAATTGAGCCTACTTGAGTTTTAACAATAATCTAGGACATTTGTTAGATGGGCTCCCCTTATCTCCATACTAAGAAATGTAATGTATCTTACATGTGCCTCTTTTTTCCTTAAGTTGAGGAAGACCTCACATTTATTCAACAATGAATAAATAAAAATGATGTACATATGAGATAATATCTTGCTTGCTCATTAGTAGCCCAGTCCCATTAGACTGTACGAGACGTGTTCAAATGTGCAGTTCTTTCCTGAACACTGCTCCATCAATTCATGTATGCTGACATTCTTGGGGAGCTGTTAGGCCAAGACTAAAGCAATACTACCAAAACCCCCAATAGAGGTGGCAAATCTGTGATACTCTTTAGCAATAAAAAATGCAAACTATATCCCACATGAAACCCCATAAATTGCTCTGAGTTTCGCCATAGAGTATTTCTAGTTAAGGAAAACGGGGGGCTCGGATCCCGTACAGTCAGGCCATTCTCAGCATCACCACACCTTTTGTTGAGACTTGACTTTTAATCAGCATCTGTGTCACTGCTTGCTTTTTAAACTAAATAAGTAGCCATAAAGAACTTCTTCTGCCGTGAGTGACTTTGCCTTCATGGTGTTAGCACACAACAGCAAAAAAGTGAAGCACAGTCGTTCTGTGGTATTCTGTCACAACAGTTATAACACTGCAGCTGTCCAACCTGTCAAGATCAATGTCACAATCTGACGGCACGCAACACGTGCACACAAGGGCCACTTATTATAAAATATGTGATGTTACATTATTATATCACCATAATACTGAAACAAATTTACATTAGTGCAGACAGCACAGTGCACAGCAGTGACGTGTGATTTATATACATATAAAATCTGGAATGTCTTAGCAATAGTCCATACTCTAATATTCGGATCTTTGATCAGAAGTTTTTCAAGGACAACCCTGAAGTCTTGTCAATGTTTCGACCCTTTGCAATCAATGTGCGGATCTCATCAAGACACGCCATTTGTCTAATGACATCTTCAGTGAGTCGTACGATCGAACCATAAAAAGGGTAATTTCTGTCTTCTCAATGAGTACTAGATCTCCAGTAAAAAATAACCATCAACAATTCTGTACCCAGCACGGCAAATAATTTGCTGCCGCCAGTCACTGTCAGCTACAAAATATTTGCTTGTTGTAGAATCTGTTAAGTGGATACATTGTCGCTGACAGAGACAGACTACACATGCAAATTCTTCCCATCAGTACCACTTGTGTGTCCTTTTCTCACCATTCTTGCATTTTGCCAAAAGTGGTGTCACAGATGGGATATGCTCCTCAATGTTTTTGCGCTCTAGATGCCATTTGAAACCTGTAAATACTAAAGACGTTGTCAGGTTTCACAGCACACGCTGTCCTAAATGTCCACAATCTTCAGTGTCTCTTTACTTCTCATCTCGTGACCGGCGGCGTTTAGATTCTTCTTATACAGCACCTCTATACTGTAACCTAACTTCAAAACCTCACTCAGGACTCCTGGTGCAGAGGGGAACAAAACAAAAGGATTATCCTATGTGCACACTCACTGAGTCACCTAAAAAACAAAAGACTCTGGACCATGGCCCTTCTAGACAATTAAGTAATACAAGCCGGTGGCACCAATACAGCACTGGCCCTAGTTCGTTCAAGTGTAAGCAAGTATAGAAAGTAAGCCGAGTGGCCTTTCCAAGGACTAGTGTTTTCCAGTCTCACTGGAAGACTGAAAAGGACAGATAACCTCGACCCTTCATTATTTTATGCATGATTCTGAATGAGTCATACCTTAGCCCTAACTGGTTAACCTGGAACTAGATTCATTTTATCATCCACACTTCTTCTAGGTCTATTTTGCCTTCATTAAATACTTCCCTACATCACAATGGACCTTCAGTGATTAAATTACTATACCGTTCTCTGCAGTTACTAACAGATAGCAGATAATGGCTTGAAAATTATTCATAGAAAAAAAGAGCTCTCGACAGTAACTCATCCTAGTACACTTGATGCTCACTATAAATCACCGCAAATACTGCCAAACAGTTGTGTTACTTTTTTCTATCTGTCCATCAAATTGGGGAATAGTTTATTATTCATTTTAAGCATTTGACATAGGGCTGACCCATCAACTAACAAGCTGTCTAGTGCGTCACACTGAATGTTTGTCTTGTAGCTGGAACATCTCAAATATTAGATGCACTACTCTATGGTGTGTGTAGCATACAGGTAAGAAAGGCGATACCTCGACTTAAATACCTTCAAGCTTATTTATAAAAACATTTCAAAATACCACTATAATGTTTTGTTAGTACTTTCTATCTGCCTAGCTGACTGGTCATTGTTTTATTGTTTATTTAGGTATTTGATAGAGCACATAGGTAGAAACAAGGGGTGGCGGAGTGCTTCACAGAGAATGTTTACTGTGTAACAAGAGCATGTCAAACATTAGAGGATGTACAAAGAACGCGGCGGTGTATGGCATGCAGTGAAGACCAGATTGCAGAAGTCAAGATTTGGTGAGGAGGAACTGGGAACAAGTAATAAGTAAGTTCTGGACAGCATGCTATGTTTATCTTGCAAGTAAATAAACATTTGATTTTAAACACTTTATGTTACTGAGCACATTTTCCAGATTTGTTCCAGAAGGAAACCAACCAAGGAATCAAGGAAGGCTCCTTTCTTTGATTATTTAAAAATGAGCACATTCATTGCATTTACAATAACTACAAACATAATATTAAAGTGATATTTAGTGGAGGCATCAATCTTGATTTTCAGTCCTAATACTACATAACGAAGGGAGAAGTCATCGGTGGACAATAGACATGAAAGGTGATGCAATCCTATTTTTGGGACTCTGAAGGAATGTTACCAATAATACCAGAGGGAACCCAAACAGAGCTGACATCAAAATGCAGCCCTATTTGAGACCTGTAGCGGATTTTTCTTGGTTAGACAATCTACCATCCATAGCTAGCTCGACTTGGACCCAATTGCCACACTGTAGTAACTGAAGCACCACGAAAAGGAATCTTACATTACTTCAATGTGTCGCATAGGATAGAATGGTCTTCTCGATCAAAATCAACAAAGCAGCAGCATAACCGTAACCTCCCTGTCACTTTAAGTGACCTCCATGCATCTGACCAGAGTGCCAAGCAGTGATCTATTGTACTATGCACACTACAGAAACCTTCCCATAAAGGGAATCATGTTATAATCTTCCGACTAACGGGTTGATTATGATGTCGATCGGAAAGACTCCGTATGGCATTCGATTAGTCCGAATCCGATTCGGAACCCGTCTTTCCGACTGACTCAGTCACTTTTCCCAACAACAGATTACGATGACAAGAAACCGTTCGGGCTGTTCGAAGCGGTTCCGAACAGGATTCAGACAGCCAGAGTTATTCAAAGCTGAATCGTACAGCTCTATGGACACAGTTTCCAAATGAGCGATTACGATTCTGACAGCTGTTCCAATTCGGTCTGTCTGACTCAGAAACAGCTGTCGAAATCTGACTTTGGGGGCCCGTAACAGGCCCCTTTCACACAGGGGCCTCCGAATCGGGCCCGTGAGGGTACCAATGGGTCCCCCCTTTCCAACCACGCACAGTGTGGCAGGCACCGAGGGGTGCCCGCCACTGGGTGCACGAATTTCCTCAACCAGCCCTTTCTTCAATGGGAGCCTGTGTATTAGGTCAGAATACAGGCTCCCATTGAAGTCAATGGGAGTCTGACCGAACGGTGTTGAGACATATCGTAATCGTTCGGTCGGACTCGCAGGACCCGAGTCAGTCGGAGAGCATTCCGAAACTGATTCGGTCAGACTGCTTTCCAGACGACATCGTGATCGGGCCCTAAGATGTAGACCACTGCAGTAAAATGTTTGCAGACTATCAGGAAAAGGAGTACAATAATGAAATTAACAAACAGTTTCTTGGATTATCTATTGCCCCATTCTTATTTAAACGTTTTATAGTAGCACATTTCCAGGTCTGGCGAGACTTATTGAGAGGGCTCTAAAAAGTGGTACCAGGCCAGCCTAGAGCTACAGTGCATGTGCGTGGGCTCCCGCGCCGCGCTTGACCGCGATTACTTTCACTTTTGCGGCCTCACGGCCCCTTGATGTTTGATCGCGATCGCGATCACTTTCGCGGTCGTATATTCTGATGCTAAAGCCATAGCTATGATAACAAGCATTGGCATAGCCAATAGGTCTCACTTTTGGGACCTTATAAGTATTTAGTTATGCAACAGTTGCATGGCTAAATACTTATAAGGTCCCAAAGGCGAGACCTATTGGCTATGCCAATGCTTGTTGTCATAGCTATGGCTTTAGCATGAGAATCAATGGGTGGTGGGAATAGAGGTGAATAAGCCACTGAAGGCTCGAGCCAGGCTCGCGCCTCAAGCCGTGCTCATCTCGAGGTCCTGTTGAACCTCGAGCCCATCCCACGCTGAGCTTTCACGAGGCTTGTGCTGGAGTTCCTCTATCCAGGATGAGACGTTACTGTTAGAGCAGCTGACTGGGGAACCAGGTTCGAGTCTCAGCGTCGACTCAACATCCTGTGATTCTAGACAAAACACTGTATCTCCATGTGCCTCTTAATGCAGCTGCCGTCGTGTAACGTAACCGGTGCTCATGTAAGGCGCTCCAACATCTTCGGGTAGACGTTGCGCTATTTTTTTTTTAATGCACTAAGCAGCAAAATCAAAGGTTTAACACATGGAAAGGCCAATAGAAACCAACTTACTGGCTGATTTGTGCAAAATGAAACTAGAAAGAATAAATCGCAGCTTCGCCGCTTAAACTGTGTGATCTTAGGTGAATATTTTATTTCACCAAAACTTTTTTCCTTCAGTTTTTGTGTATGAAAGCATTTTCAAATATGTGACTTCAGACTACCAGTTGTACAAAACTATCACTTTTAACCGGTACTTCTCAGCGCAGTGCTGTACTGTCGGAAAATCCACGTTTAAAGAAATACACTTTCTTTGTATTTTGAAGAGACTATGCTATCTTACGTGATGTTTGTTGTATAATTAACAGCAATATTTTCAGGTTGTACACGGGCTCTATGATCCGGGCTCTGGCTCGGCTCGCCCACCTCTAGTTGGGAACCCCATGTACCACCTGTAGGACGGCCTCTTGAAGAGCAGCGGCAGCGGTCACTGCTTTCTAATGACCTCTCTATACGGCCGCGGAGAGACAGCTTTACCGCAGAGAATGATTCGCCTCCCCCGGTCTGAGGCCCGGCAAGGACTGAAGTCCTCGATAGCTTAACATAGCTCCCAAAAGCCCGAGACCTTGGTCACAGCGCATCTTGATCGGGCTGGCTGTGTTCGTACATACACCTTTGGTGCCATGAGTAGCGCCGCAGGGCTCCGAGACCACCTCGCAGCGCTGCACAGACGCCTCTTCCGCGGCTGCTTTGAAGCCTCAGTGGGCGACGTTGCGGGGGAGTCAGAGGAGCAGATAATTAGCGCCCCGGCCGCTCGTGAGGAATCAATTAAAAACAATCATTCCGTCGGAAGCTGGAACCGGCAGCGCCGGCTCGGAGCACGCCTCGCTCCTCGCCTTGGCGCGGCTCCCGGCCCTGCTTGGCCTCGCTTCAGGAGCTTCCCTCTGCCGGGAGGGAGGCAGGGGGCGCCGCGCCTTCCTCGTGAGGGATGGGTGACGGGAGCCTGCTGAAACCCACCGACTGCTGAGGGACTGGCTCCTTGTCCGAAAGACCACAGCCACACGTGGCGTAACAAGGCGAAACGCAAGGCGTCGCGGTGCCACGTGGCGAAACGCAAGGCTTCGAGGTTCCGCGTTAAGTGCCAAGGCATAACGCAAGCCTTCGCGTTCACACGTGACGTAAAAGGCGTAACACAAGACTTCGCGGTTCACTGGTGGTGTGACGTGGCTTCGTGTTACGCCAGACTTGTCCGGAGGCGTGGTGGATAGGCTAAACATTGGGTAACATGGGGTTACGCCAGACCAAACTGGAAGGTATGGATAGGTTCATGAGTTGTACGGCAGCATGACGGCGGGAGGGGGCGTAATGAGGTAGAATTTCCAGACGGGACAGGTGCTAGGGAGCGCTCCATCCTGTCCCTGCCATAGCTAAGTTGCTAACTTTCAACTGTATTTGAAATGTGTGGACATTTATGACTTTTTTCCCAGCAACATTACAGGAATCGAGATCGATTTGAAACTATCTCAATGTCATTTGTCCTTGTCCCAGTCTTTTGGTTTGAGATGATTTCTATCTTTCAGACAGGAGAAAGAACAGAAGGCGAAGGAACAAACTTCGCCCACCCATGTTGGTGCTACAAATCGTAGCCTCCTGAATGCCAACATTTCAGAAAAGGAAAGTGAGAGATTTCTGGAAAAAATCGGGGGAATGGATTTCGCTATTGACTTCTATTGAAGCAGAGGAAATTTTAGGCGGCAGACACCAAAAATAAAAACATTTTTGACTTTCCTGTCTGAACCAGATCGGCTAGCAAGCATCAGGGCTAAAACAAGCATTTGCAATGCAATAGGTCTCGCATTTCTTAAAGTTAGAGTTGTTGGTGTTGAAAATACGAATTGTTCTACTTTTGCTTTTTTATTTGCAGTGGTGTGTTTATATTTGGATACAGTTATTGCCATTGGTATGACCTTGCCGTGCTGGTGAACGAGTCAATGGGAAACAGGTTATAAGGGAGGGGAGATAGTAAAATGGTGCGTAAAAAAATGTAACAACATTCGTAAAAACAAAACCAACAAACAAGTGGTCTATCCCATAAACGCCACTTCTAGACTTAGGGGCAAAGAGGTGCTTCTCTCACTCAATGCACAAAGGCACTTCATCAACTGGAGTGGGGGTTTCTGCACTGGATTATGAAAGCATTTGTGTTTTGCCCTAGACACCTAAAGATTATATGGCCATGTTATACAGGCCCTGAAGCCAGAATGAGGATTCATGGACAGGTGGCACAAGAAGTTAATATACATAGGAGGGAGAGGGGGGTTTCCACTTCTTCCTCCTCTACTGTTTTCGCTGAGATGAAAACCCCAGGCTTAAAGAAAATGTAATAACCTCACTATCAATGGGAAGTGACTAGGACCAGATAATTATAAATTAACTATGTTCACTGATGATGTACTGGTTACGGCAACTTATCCAATAAACTCAATCCCAGCGCTCCTTAGAGAGCTAGCTCAAAACAGAATATTAGAATTCAAAATTAATATGACAAAGTAAGAGGCCTTAAATCGAATTGTTTCCACCACCACCCTTGAGATTTTGAAAACCACTACACCGTTTTGATGGAAGGAGTAAGCAATCAAATAATTGGAAATAAGCAGAAACTCGGCGGGGAACTTTTCTGTCCTAGTAATATTACAAGAAAGAATTTACTAGGTGGCACAGCCTTCAAAGATCATGGCATGAGGCATAGCGTCAGTCAAATGGACAGTTTTGCGTTAGGCTCTTATTTATGGCACCACTCAAAAATAGAAAAAAACATGTATATTGTTCCCTGGAAGAGGTAAAAAGCTTAGGGTAGGCCATTTTAAATTTTCCAACATCCTAATTGTGCTGGGGTGGAAGTTCCGGATCTTTTGACGCACTGTAAGCTGCACAACTTGGATATATGTTAGACCGGTGAAAAGTGGAATCGGAGAAACAAGTGATGTCACATAGACCACATTATGGCAGGTGTGCTCACTATGAATCGCAATAGGTCTCGCATTTCCGAGATTTTAAGCTATTGGCATTATAAATTACAATGCCTTTTATCTATGTTTTAAAAACCAACAGATAAGTAAAAAGCATTGCCCTTTAGAATGCCAATAGCTTAAACTCTCTGTAATGCGAGACCTATTGCATTGTAAATGCTTGTTTTTGTCATTTTTGTATAGGTCAAACTCGACCCGAGGGTATTGGAGGGCGTTACATGCGCACCAGTTACATATTTGAAGGACACATTCATTTTCATTAGGCACCGGGAGATTAAGTGATTTGTCCAGAATCCCAGGATTTTGAGCCGATGCCGAGACTCGAACCTGGTTCCCCACCTTCAAAGTCGGCAGCTCTGGCTGTTACGCCACAGCAGTAGCACTTGATGACGGTGGACGCCGTGCATCAGCCTTGCCCTTCTTAATACTCTGAAAATAGTTTCCCTCCACGAAGTACTTTGGAGAGCTGTGCCACCAACCTCGTATCAATCGCCACCTTTGTACCATAACCCCAACTGAACATCTGGTGCTTCCGCTACCTATCCTGAGGTTTCGCGTAGCTGCAGATTTTGTGCTTCAGCTCGCTAAGCATTGCCTGCCTACAAGTGTCCCTTGTCAGCACAGTTTGTTTAGCTGGAGACACGCTTTCCTGTGTGTACCACTCTGCCTACTCAGAAGGCAATAAAGAATGCCGAGTGCATCAGCCATCAAACGTTTCACCTACACATGCATCACATCATTCATAACAGCTCCCCAAGCACTTCACCGGCTCCCTGTGACTAAGTGTTCATCCTCTAAAGCACTATGCATTGCCCACAGGGAGATTCTTGAACCTGGACCACAAATGTTCTGTGATACATAAAAAAAATAGAACCCCCCACGTAATGCCTCTCCCTTAAAAAGATGCACATTGGTGGAACTTTGTACTCCGTGCAGGGCGCACAATTCTGGAACGTTTTCCTTACAAAGATAAGACACACTCAAGACCATCTGTAATTTGTGACGGCAGTAAGGGCCTGGCTGTTCCCTAATAGAGGGAGGACCTCACTAAAAGGACAGTCATTCACTGCCATATGAGCATACAGAAATAAGTCTTTTAGTCATTTGTTCTCGACTCCATTGTAAAGCACACCAGCCACATTGCAACGCAATTAATGAACCCCTCTGTTCAGCATACGTGAAAATAAAACCCTGGCTTCCTACTGTAAAACATACACTCAACAAACCAAACTCAACAATGGTATGTATATAAGCATCTCTATCTGTCAGTCTTAGTCGCTTCATTCTACTATTCAGTGTTGCTACGTATATGTCAGGGCAGGAGCACACTGTATATTACCGCTACTGACACCAATGTTCTTTCCACATAGGCTACTCTATTAACCCAAAATCTCCCAACCAAGGCAACCCAACGCAAGAACATGCCACCTGTCTGCCGAGAATCACTTGGTGTGAGGCTGCTATTAGAATTACAGGATGTTGCCCGTGTAAAGTAGCGACTGGCAGGAGGTGATGTGTGCGTGCGCAGTGAGAGCTGGGCCACGAAGGGTGGAAGCAACATAAGGGCAGGGACAAAAGCTCGGCAACACGGGCTCTCCCCTCCCCAAACAGTAAACAAAGCCCAATGCGTCTGCCACTGCTCATCATGCAAAGGGCTGACTTACCGGGCAGTAAACTGACACTATGGGGAGCCGGGGAGCCAGCTACCAGATGGGACCACAATGTGTGTCAGCCTGCAATGTTTAAATGCTGCGTTTGTGTCCGAGGGTGGTAGGAGTGCGGAAGTTCTACTAACCCAAAATCTTCCAAGACAACCCAACACAAGAACATGCCACCTGAGAATCACTTGGTGCGCTACAGTCATTAAAATTACAGGATGTTGCCAGTGTAAAGTGGCGACTGGCAGGAGGTGGTGTGTGTGTGCGCAGGGGCGCCTGAATGGGTGGAAGCAACTGTAGGGACAAAAACGCGTCATTTCATATTTCTTTGAACTTGTTCAGTGTTTTTATCTTTTCAAAATTTTGTAAATTCATTGATTGTCCCAGTGTCATTGAATGAATTATTAATCAATTGAATCATTTTCACTTATTTTTGTGACATATCTAATGGTTGATTTTTGATTGTTTCATGTAATTGTCTTTTGTAACAAAAAAGATTGTCTTATGTATGTGGTTTTTGTAACTAAATGTATCTTTTGAATCAAATCACAATAATTCTGTATAAATGAGTATCTATCATGAACATCAATTTGGTAATGAAACCAAAAAAAGAATATTAAAATAAAAACACTAATCTTTATTGGTTCAAGTTACATCATTTTGTTGATTTTTGTTGTATCTCTGAAGTTGCCACGTTTTGTGTCATTTTACCTTTGCACTTAGCCTGGTGCAACTGCCATCTTTCTATTCATTGTATTTCCCTGCTAAGGCTTATCCTTTTTGTAGGGGACCCCGTGTTTTTTCCAAATACACAAGCACGGCAACACAGGCTCTCGTCTCCCCAAACAGCAAACAAAGCCCACTGCCTCTGCCACTGCTTTCCTTCAAGCTAGTTTGAATTGTGCAAGTTGCATCTTCCATAGACGCGCTCTGTGGTGGTGTGGTGGGGGAGGGGGAGGAGCGTTGAAGCACGGTAAAGGCACTCAGAGCGGCCATAAAGTGCGTGCAAAGTAAAACAAGATGCGCGGCCGCGAGAGTAGGCTTCACTTTTTCAAGCACTGCACTCGTGCTTGTGGTGCGCCGCTGCCCGCTCCCGCAAGGTGGATGCCGCCACAAGCACGAGTGCAGTGCTTGAAAAAGTGAAGAACGGCTAAAGGCCCTCCTATGCAGCGCATGTGCGCTGCGTAGGCGAGACCTAAAATCCTAAAGATGTTACTAGTCCTGCAGGTCTAGTAACTTGAAAAATCACCTCGACCTAACTGTAACATACTTGACCTCTGTGTCTGAAAGCTGAGCAAATGTGACAAGATAAGACTTAAAAGCATTTTTATTGCTCATTCACTTTGTTAGCAATAAAGATTCCTTTAAATCTAGTTATCTTGTCACATTTTCTCCACTTTCAGAGACAGAGGTCAAAAGTCAGTTTGTCTTCCTACTCGCCAGAAAGGGTGAGTAGGACCTAAAAATAGCTCAACCTGAATAAATCTGGCTCGCCATAAGAAGCAGGCAAGTGGATTTTTCGAGCCCTTATGCATGTACTGCCCGAGTGACTTCTTGTTTTTTCTCTTGACTTGACAGACATGAGGACAGGAAGGTGTATGACGGGCTTGGGTCTTCCCGTCATGCGTAAGAACGGCTTTGTCCTGGGTACTGAAGGCTGTGCATCATGCATATGGACCAACAGTAGGGAATGCAGTGATTCTTCTCTAGGTCGATCAAGGACTCGTGGCCGACAGAGACTCCAGGCCGAGCGGTGAGTTATTTACCATGGTGTGCAACTATCACAAAGGCCACACAAGAGACCAAACCATACCACAGTGCGGGCAGCATTACATAGATTGCATTCCAAGAAGACAAAAAATAAGCCAGGGGACAAGTTAGTAGTGCAATAGTTTACTACACATTACTCCTATGAAAGAAAGCAACCATGTACTGTTCAGAAAACAGGAAGAGGATTGATAAGGACAGACTCAACATAAGGAAAATAATGACATGGAAGGAAACTGTGTCAAAGGCGACCTCTCAAAGCAATGGAGCCTAAAGGAAGGAGACATCAGACACCATAGATCGGCCCCACAGAGGGCCCCACTCCCACCCATCAATGTAACACAGGCCGGAATAGTCCCCAAAAGGGTCACACCCAACATCAGCTCTTTAGTCCATGTTCTAGGTTACGTTCCCACACCCAGTCTCAGATGACTGCACGGATGGGCGCTCCCCCCTCAGTCTCACTAGGAAACTCATCCAGAGTTTCCTGCCAACCTTGATGTTTCAACACACCACTTACCGCTCTTTAGACAGTCCAAACCATCCTATCAAGGGTCACAACACTACGAAAATTCACTTTCGCAGTTTTTGCTGGCTTACCATCCCCAAGGCTCCCTTTCACAATCATACCCGGTTTTAGGATCCTGACCCACTCCCCTACCACAAAAGACCAGCGCGAACATCACCCCAGCAATCATACCTGGCTTTCGCTTCCAGTTCGTTTCCTGTCAAATTACCAGCATCTATTTCACATTTATACCCGGGATCTTTTGCATAACACCGCTTTCAGTATCACAACAGATAAAAAATAGCTTCTGGTGATGCAAGCAAGGGCTTGTGAATTGTGACCTAGCGTGTGAGTGCTGTGGAGCAGAGTTCCAGCTCCTTACGCACCTCCCCAGTATAAAAAAACAGGCCCTGGTATCACACAGGCTCAGAAGATGAAAAGTAACACAGTCAGACAAGGGTCTATGCATTCATGGGCTTGACAGCGCTTCGAAGATACCATCAGCAGTCAATGGTTCGCATCCGTTGCTGCCTGTGCTGACAGCAGTACAGTAAGTTGCCAAGCTGCACTCATCACCACAGTTAAAGAAGGGACTCCAGGCAGAGCGGTGAGTTCTGCTTCTGTTTAATCAGCGTGGTTTGCAATTGCCACTGATTACACAAGAGATCAAAGAAAGCCACAGACAAGGGAAAGCGCGCAAAAAATCACACAGGTGGCATTCCAAGAAGATAAAAGGCAGACTTATATAAGAAGGCATATGAGCAATCTGTTAAAGAGTTTAGGCTGCGTGACATGCATAAGGACCAGCGGAGGCGAATCAGTGAACTCCACTCTTCCAATGGAAGATTCCTGACTGAGGAAGAAAAAGGTGAATAATGCAGCCTACAGTGCAGAGAGGCAGGCATCCATACCAAGCATCAAGCAGGATTGGCATAGCTTTAAGTGGGATGAAAAAACTAGGGGGGGGTCTCTCATAGGGGTGTGGTTGCTGTAATTTAGGGGGTAGCTTAAAACACAAGCTAAAAATCTGTGCTTAGCTAAGTGTGCTGCCCCACTAGTATTTTGCTGCTTCTGTCCATTCATCCAGATATATAACACAACAAGTAACATAACACCTACAACAAGCCAGGACTGTTGGCTTTGTCAATGGTTGTAAGTTGCATAAGATAAATAAGCAACAGCTATGGCTTTGTTGTATATTATATTGAAAATGCTTCAGTTCTTGCGGGCGAGGTAGTGGCGTAAGACTAGAGCAGCCGACCTTCGAGCTGAGAAAACAGGTTTGAGCCTGATGTCCTGTGATTCAAAAAATGAATATATCCTTGTGCAATGTAACTGGTGCTCATGTAAAGCGCTCCACGTTTGCACTATATAAAACTGAAAAACAAGTCTTTTTGAAGTTACATCAAAGGCAGTGACGGATTGTACTATTGCAGAGTAAGGCTTTTTTTGTGTCACCTGAGAGTAAAAATGGAGAGCCCGATAGGGACCCGTCTCGGCACCTACTTTTAAAAACTACCAGTGCTGAGCACCGGCAGGACCCGTCCCACTTAAAGCCCTGAGGAATGGCATCTCCTTTCGTAGTAGAGAAACTGATAATCCCCATGTAGGTTTTAAGCACAAGCACGGGGAGCGAGGTGAAGAGCTCCCGCGCATGCGCAGGCTTTCAGATTCTGCTTTTCAGCCCATTATAAATCGAGCACGCTAGCCTGGTAGGTGGGTTGCTGTGCTATAGTTCAGCTTTTTCAGCTGTATATGTTGGTTTAAGCAAGTCATGAGACCACAGCAACGCATCTAAGTAAAGGTTACATCATTTTCTCACTGTATGTGGCACAGAAGTTTTTTTCCGGATTGTCTTCATTTAGCAAGATATAATACATAGATTTTAAGTGTTTCAGGGAGGATAGAGTTCTAAATCTGTTCTTGGAAACTGATAGAGGCCCATTGTTGATTTCTGGGTTCAAAACGTGGGGCCCGATTAACAGAACTAACTTAAGACAAAATTCTTAACTTACTACCATTTTGGTATTAACAGAAGGCACTTACTCATTTCGGTATTCACAGAAGTTAGGAGTCCTAACTTTAGGACTCCTAAATGCCTTCTGTGAATACCGAAAGTCTTAAAATTCTGATTTTTCTCAGTTTAGTAGTAGTAAAGTTAGGACTCCTAACTTTAGGACTCCTAAACTGAGAAAAATCCTAATTTTAAGACTTTCGGTATACACAGAAGTCATTTAGGAGTCCTAAAGTTAGGAGTCCTAACTTTACTACTCCTAAACTGAGAAAAATCCGAATTTTAAGACTTTCGGTATTCACAGAAGGCATTTAGGAGTCCTAAAGTTAGGACTCCTAACTTCTGTGAATACCGAAATGAGTAAGTGCCTTCTGTGAATACCAAAATGAGTAAGTGCCTTTTGTGAATACCAAAATGGTAGTAAGTTTAGGATTTTGTCTTAAGTTAGTTCTGTGAATCGGGCCCCCAGTGTCTTAGAGATATCAGAATCAATCAGTTTCGGGAATTTTGTATTCCATTTTAAATTCTTTCATAGTATTTAAGACCACATTCAGAATTTAGCAGACAGGGTACTCCATCACAAACATGGTGGAGTGAGCTGTCTGCCAAACCCTGGGTCCCCGTTTCAAGACCGTGGACCGTCAGCTGTCCTTCAGCGTGGCACCAATTGGCTTCTTCGATGGAATGCTTCCTCTGATTACCTGTTGGAGAATGAGCATTACACCACCGCCACTTTACAGTGCGGACTGTGTGATTTCCATTTTTTGTCTGTCACCACTAGGTTCTACATGAGAGCAGAGCAGAAAAAAACAAGGGCCCCACATTGAGGGAAAAATAATCTCTGGGTGGGTGTGGGGGTTATTAGTTATTTGTTTTTAAACAACATACTCCCACTTGGGGAAAACAAACACTTTGCTCATGGTTACGCACCTGCGCGCTACGAGAGGTACTTTACCTGATAACGATTTTAGCAGCTTACACAGCAACCCTACACACTTTCCTACTCCCTGCTGACGAGAGGCAACTACCTCGAAACACGTGTCCAGGGATGGCTAACGCTACTCATACTTGCATGCATTACACGGGCATAGGCGTACTCGCCGACGCTGACCTCAGGGACCATTTTTCATTGGGGTAACACGCTTGGTAGGTGGAGCAGTGTGCGACCAATTAGACTTAACTTTATTTTCAGGCTCCCTTGAGCCGGTGGAGCCGACGGGCTCATGGTTACGCACCTGCGCGCTACGAGAGGTACTTTACCTGATAACGATTTTAGCAGCTTACACAGCAACCCTACACACTTTCCTACTCCCTGCTGACGAGAGGCAACTACCTCGAAACACGTGTCCAGGGATGGCTAACGCTACTCATACTTGCATGCATTACACGGGCATAGGCGTACTCGCCGACGCTGACCTCAGGGACCATTTTTCATTGGGGTAACACGCTTGGTAGGTGGAGCAGTGTGCGACCAATTAGACTTAACTTTATTTTCAGGCTCCCTTGAGCCGGTGGAGCCGACGGGCTCATGGTTACGCACCTGCGCGCTACGAGAGGTACTTTACCTGATAACGATTTTAGCAGCTTACACAGCAACCCTACACACTTTCCTACTCCCTGCTGACGAGAGGCAACTACCTCGAAACACGTGTCCAGGGATGGCTAACGCTACTCATACTTGCATGCATTACACGGGCATAGGCGTACTCGCCGACGCTGACCTCAGGGACCATTTTTCATTGGGGTAACACGCTTGGTAGGTGGAGCAGTGTGCGACCAATTAGACTAAACACTTTGTTAAAGTTTGTTAAACAACGGTCAAAACAGACAGTAGCCATCCACTCAATATTTTGTTACTTGACAGTAACCGCCATGACGGGCATGTCTAAATTTGGAGGATGGTAGTGCATCAGGGTGGCGAACCTAATCTTCGCCATCCTGACGGATGAAGTACAATCTATCAAAACCGGGACCTTAATTTGTTTAGTTCGGAACGTGTCACTGAGTTGTGTCCAGCCCCCTTTTCCCAGGCCTTTACTATTTTCCTGTTCAAACCTGGAAATACCGCCCCATGCCTAAACGGGGGAAGCATGTCAAAGGGAAACAGGTAATGCAAAATCCTAAAGTTAAATCTTGTTACCGGGTATATATATGTGTGTGTGTACATATATATGTTTATATATATGTGTATATTTATATAAATATATATTAATTACAAAGTGGAGATTTAGAGTGACCAGAGATAGGTATTGTTCCGACTTTTGCCCTTTAATAACTTTGCACCCGTTTGATGAATGTGTGCGAAATTTTGCAAAGCTGCTGCCCCTGTTACCTTTTGGGAGGACTGAAAGTTTTGCGGCGTTTAGTCAAGGGGGTGCAACAAAAAAAGAGTGTTCTAAAACGGGCTTTAAATCCAATGCATTTTCCCTAGACTTTTGTATTTTGCATAGCGCGTAAACCGTCAGCTGGGTTTTTGTAAAATTTGCCAGTATTACAAAGTAGGGTGTTCAGATGCTTCTGTGGGGTAGTGCAAGTAAGTAGTGTAAGTACATGTTGAGTTCTAAGGTATTTTTTTAGTGATATCTGGGGCCGCGGTAGTACTGCCATAGCACCGCAGTATATATCAATGGCATGGTATTATTTAATTGACTAATGTGTTCTTTTCCAAACCATGAAGGCATCCATGTTGTTTTACAGAGCTGTTTACCTCTATTTTGGACTAGATCTCAACAATCACCTTAAAACCAAGATATGTGTTGTACTGTAAAGTAGTATTACTTTACTATAGTACTGATATGAAGGGAATAAATCCCAAATATTGCCCAAATGTGGGCCAGATATAGCCTAATAATAGAAGTGTGCAAAACGCTTACTTACTTGTGCTACAAATATTCAAGTGATCAGTTGTATAAAAAAAAACATAAAAATAGCAACTAGTTTAAAAGCACTTTGTCTCTAATTGAGAAATAAGAAAATGTATCCTTATTTTAGCTTTCTAGAAAACTAACCATAATTTCTTGAGAAAAAGAAATTCCTCCTTTTGCTAATTTTTAAAGGAAATGCTGTAGGTTTTACAGTTTTGATTCTATTTAGATGGTTTCAGGTTGCCACACTTTTGTCTTAAATACAGGATGTTAGTGCTCTGGTTGTTCATTAGAACACTATGAGGAGCAAAGGAGCAGAGGCACGGACTCGGACAACAGAGGGCATGGGTGAGTGAGTAGGGGCAGAGGCAGCAAACTGACCATGTCGGGCAGGCAGGAGGGGCAGTGATAGCGCAAAAGATCATAGAGGGCATTGGCAGAAAGATAACCCTGCAGGACAAGTGAGAGAGCCTCTTGCAGTACAACAAACCATGGAGGGCTAGAGGGTCGGGCAGTGGCAGCACATTGGATCATGGAAGGCAGGAGGGAAAGGGTAGTAACGGTCTCATACAAAGGAGGAAAGGGGACAGTGGCAGCAAGCTGACCACACAGGTCAAGCAGGAGGGGCAGAGTTAGTGCCACAGACCACGCATTACAAGTGGGAGAGGCAGAGGCAGCGCAACAATGAGGGGTGGGTTGAGGTAGACAAGAGTAGCAAGCCGGAACGAGGGAGCACGGCCAGGTGCAGCAAGTTAACAAACCTGGGTAGGGGGAAGGGGCAGTGGCAGCACAACAGATCACACAGGGCAGACGAGGGGCAGTGGCAGCTTACTGGCCCATTCAGGAGGGCATGAGGGAAAAAACAGGGGCACACACATGCACAATGGAGGGCATAGGAAGCAGGGCAGGGGTAGCAAGCTAACCATGCAGGGCAGATGGGAAGGGCAGTGGCATCAACCTCAACAACAAGGTGATGGATAAAATGCCCGAATTAATCTCTGCCACTGGCATTAGCTCGGAACGCATCCCAGTCCCATGTAGTATGGGTATCAAATTCACAGCCCTGTGTCCGGAGATGCATGAGGTATAGGATATTTTGACCCGGGTACAAATTACAACTGTAAGTTATAACTGTAACATTTCTAATGTTTGTGTAGTTTAAGTTGGTTCTGTATACAAACAATGTATAAAGATTGCCAAACTATAACTTATTCTTAACCTTTTGTTTTTTCATTGAATTAAAACATTTATTTTTTAATAAAACTATTTGACATCGTAGCGTGGAGTGTCGTCAAATGGAGTGTCGTTAGGGTGGAGTGTCATAGAGTACAGTGGAGGAGAGTGTTAGTTCAGTAGAGTGTTGTAGAGTTAAGTGTCATAGAGTGGAGTGGAGTGTGGTTGCAAGCAGTGGAGTAAATTGCATGAGTGGAGTGGCATGGTGTTTCATGGGGTGGAGTTTCATACCATAGAGTAGAGTGGTGTGTCGTATAGTTGAATGAAGTGACCTAGAGTTGAGTGGTGTGTTAGAGTGGCATGCCGTAGAGTGTCTTAAAGTGGATAGGCGTACAGTAGATTGGAATAGAGTAGAATGTCGTAGAGTGTAGTGGCGTGCCATAGGATGAAGTGTTGTGGAGTGGAGTGGAGTGGAGTGGCGTGGCATGTAGTACAGTTGAGTGGCATAGGGTTCAGGGGCATAGAGTGGAGTAGACTATTGTAGAGTGCATAGGTGTAGAGTGGAATTTAAGGGCTTAGAGTGGAGTGGCATCTTGTGGAGTAGAGTACACATAAGTAATGTGCCGTGGAGTGGCATAGAGGGAGATGAGTAGAGTGGATAAGAGTGTAGTGGCATATTGCAGAATGGAGTGGGGTGTCATACAGTATCTTAGAGTGGAGGGGCGAAGAGCGGAGTGGCATGTAGATTGGAGTAGCGTGGAGTGGAATGTTGTAGAGTGGAGTTGTGTGTCATAGAGTGGAGTGGCATGTCATACAGAGTAGAATGGCGTACAGTATGGTGTGGAGTAAAGTGTTGTAGAGTGGAGTGGCGTACAGTGGAGTGGCATGTCGTAGAGTGGAGTAGCATGGAGTGTCATAGAGTGGAGTGTCAGAGTGTTGTGCCATAGAGTGGAGTAGAGTGGCATAGAGTAAAAGGGCATAGTGTGGAGTAACGTGTTGTAGAGTGCAGTGGTGTGTTGAGTAGAGTGGCATGGCATGTGGTAGATTGGCGTAGAGTGGAGGACCAGTAAGTATAGTAGAGTGTTGTAGAGTGGAGTGGCATGTCATAGAGTAGCGTATGTTGAGAGTGGAGTGGTGTCCAGTGGAGAGGGGTAGAATGGAGTACAGGGGCATAAAGTGGTGTGGAGTGTTGTAGAGTTGATAACAGTGTGGTAGAGTGTTGCAGAGTGGAGGGGCATATACTGGGTAAAGAAGAGCATGGCGTAGAGTAGAGTGGAGAGCCCTAAAATAGAGTGGCATGGTGTGGCGTAGAGTGGAGTGGTGTGTCATAGAATGGAGTGGAGTAATGTGGATCCGAGTGGCATAGAGAGAGTTCTGTAGAATGTCCCAGAGAGTACAGTTTCACAGAGTGCAGTAGAGTGAAGAGGCGTGGAGTGGCATATCTTACAGTGGCGTGTCATACAGTGCCTTAGAGTGGAATGGCATGTTGTAGTGCGGAATGTCATAGAGTAAAGCGTCATTGCGTGTTGTAAAGTGGAGTAGTGTGTTGTAGAGAGGACTATATGGCACAGCACTCCACTGTATGACATGCCACTCCTCTCTGGGCTATGAAGCCGTCACCACAACAAATCATCAAACAACAATCCTTAAACAAATATGGACTAATGGAGGCGCCTTTCAAACCTAGATCAACCTTCATAGCAATGATGCTACGGGATGCCATCGATACATTCAATGAAAAAACTGTGGAAGAAATCAAAAAGCTATATAAAACAAAGAGCAATAAAAAATCTAAGCGATCACAATAAGAGATATCACAATCCAATCAGAAAACTACAGAGCAACAATAAAATTGTAATTCGCAATGCTGACAAAGGCAGTAATATTGTCATTTGGCCAAGATCAGATTTTCTGTTGGAGGCATATAAACAAATGAATGACGTCCAATGCTACACAAGGAGTAGCTTGCAAACCGTAAGAGACGTTAACAATAGGTTTCAGTTCCAGCTCTTAACATGGAAGAACGAAGGTCTACTCACCATAGAAGAACATCAATTCCTTCTCAATGAATATCCAAAAATGCATGTCCTATGCTTTATTCCCAAAGTGCACAAAAACATAGTTCTACCTCCTGGGAGATTTGCAATCTCGGCCAGAAATAGTATTTTTGAATGTACATCCCAATATGTGATTTCTTTTTGCAGGAGCATGTGTGCAATTTACCGTCATTTATACAGGACAAGTGATTTCTTGAAAAGAATACATGACATCCCGTGGAGCCATAAGTACCTTTTAATAACATTGGATGTTATATCGCTCCATATGAGCATCAACCATCGGGATGGTCTAAAAGCTGTGGAATATGTTTTTAGAAGCAGACCCTTGAGACTTTATGAACAAATCAAAATGCCATTATCTATGATAAAATGGTGTCTGGAAAAGAACTTTAATAGTGAAATATTCCATCAGGTACATGGGGTGGCCTTTGGTGCCTGCTTCTCCCCCAGCTACAAGTGTTTACACATGGGCTGGTTGGAGGAGCAGGTACTCATGGTCGACCACAGTGAATATCGGTATTGACATGTTAACTGTTGGCTTCGCAATATAGATGATTTGTTTATTATATGGAAAGGGACACCAGAAACTGCTGAAAACTTTGTAGAAAACATCAATACCAACTTGGTCAATCCAAATTGCACAGCACACAAGTCAGAAGGTTGAATTCCTAGATGTACATGTGTATATTGAGAACAACAAAATAGAGTCTCGACTGCATAGGAAAGAAACTGGGGACAATTCTATATTGCATGCCAGCAGCTTTCACACCCGACATCTTAAAAACAGTATCCAATATGGGGAAATGTTAAGAATAGGGAGAAATTGCAACTGCGACAATAACCTAGAATGAGGCCTACAGGAACCAAACAAAGATTTGTGGCCCGTGGATACTCTAAAAATATCCTCGATTGGGTAATCTCCTAAGCTAATGAGAAAAGCAGGGAAGTTATTTTATTTGGGATCAAATCAAATAACAAAAATAAAAGAGATAATAGTAATTCAGTGGAAACTGATTGGAAAATGATCTTAACTACAATAAACTTGAACATCTACGATCTAGTCTTAGAAAACAGTGACCTATAATTCTAAGTGATCCTGTTATTGGCCCAAGACTCCCCAAAAAACCCATCAAAACTTTCAGAAAAACACCATCTATGAGCAATGCTTTGGTTAAAAGTAGCCCAGAGATAAAGAAACAACCAATTGGCTCTCCTCTAGAAAAGGATTTTACAATAGTAATTCCTGCAGGGCATGTCAATTTTGGATCAATATGTTCCAGTACTGTACCCGATTCCATGACAGACCTGTGAAAACTGAGAAATTCTATACCTGTAAAATTGAATGTGCAGTCTATGTTTTGGAGTGTATATGTAAGGTACGCTACATAGGAAGCACCAAGTTACAGGTCCATAAACGAATATTAGAACACCTTAGAGCTATCACCAACTTCGATCCCACCTACCCGCTATCCCAGCATTTCAAACAACACCATAATAACAACCTCAGCTGTCTTAAGTATTTTGTCATTGATGGGGTACCCTAACTGAGGTGAGGAGGCAACCGTGAATTAATGTTTTGACAGTTGGAAACACGTTATATATTAAATTTAAATACAAAGTCACCAAATGGTTTGAAAGTCATACAGGTAAAACACACCTTCCTTTAGAGTGGACATGACGAAACTGTGTACATTGAAGTTTTTTTTTTACATGTTTTAGAGGTTTTCTTAAACCCCTGCAGTGATAACGTTTCCTAACTTTTTGCACTAAGTTTAGGGGATTAAAAGGGTAGCAATAGAAATGGACGTTTACAGTCTTTGCACAAACGTGCACAATTTGTTCTGTATTGTTATGAATTGAAATGTCTTTTAATAATTTTGAGACGAGTTTATAATCTAATTTGGTTTTTAAGTAAATAGGACATGTAGGAATAGAGAATCTAATATAGCGTAATATTGGTTACACTAGGCTCACTAATATATATATTTATATATAGATTCACTGAAAAAACCATATGTTTTAGGGAAAGTTATAGTTAGTTGGACATTTCACCCGTACAAAATAATAGAAATTCCCCCGTTATAGTTAGTTCAGCTAACTATAACTCGCGCCACCGCAATGCACTGCTGATGACGTCACATATTACATCACTCATGACATGGTCAATGACATCACTGATGACATCACTGATGACATCTCAAATGACAACACTGATGACATCATCCAGTGACTGTGTGTTTCTGTAAAGTTTAAATATGTTTAATATATATATAGGGAAAGGCGTATTGAAGAATGAGTGGGTGTATAAGTGTCTGAATAGATGATTTAATAGGTGCGTGACTGAATTGTAAAAGTTTAGAAAGAAGTGATCCACACACCCTTATGTCCATAAAAACATTCAAGTTTCAGGCCCATATATTAGCCTATTGTCCAATCTATAATATTCACAATCAATACAATGATTATTGGACAGGAAGTCCAGCAGTTCAGGTTTCCAAATCTATAGAAAAAGCAGAGTCCATCGCACTGTATTTCTTCAAAGATCCAATTGTTATTTTCTTGTGATGATAGATCCACAAAAGCGCAAACTGCCAACACGTGTTTCGTCCTCCCTTAGACTTTGTCAAGGCTGCAATGCAAGATATATAATGCTATTGTAGTTACAGAGTCAGAGAAGAAGTTTCAAGCAAATAAATCAGATCTACATTCAGACTTAGAGCCATTTACGAAAATGGTTTACTAAGAACAAGTCAAGACATCTTAATATATTACAATATTTTGATAGATTTTAAATCAGACATTCTATCAAGACTTGTTCAAAATCATTAATTGAGCATATTGTCAGATTCCTGAAGCTTTATGAGACATTTCTCATATTTGTTTACAATATCTAATGAAAAAGGTCTTCATAGATTAGTAGATAGTTCTGATGAAATAGTCAAGTAGATTAAAAGCAAAAAACACCCAGAAATTTTGTGAAAGAAAAGTATTATAAAGAGCACCCTACATAACCCTAAATTACTAACAAGTGGTGTTAGTTACCATTTAAACCCTAATGATTTGACGCCATTCAATAATAAAACACCCACCAAATAACGAACTGATTCTTGATCAAATATAAATTCCACCAAGCAGCAAGGTATCCTAATATAAATTTCCTGAGGTTAACCGCAAGTCTAAATAATAAGAAAAAAGATAATGATAATAATACATGATTTTTCAATGGTATTTCCCCAAATAGTCGATCACTCATTCTGATAAGATTTGGCTGAGGATATGATTATAATAATCATTGAAGGTATAGACTATAAACAAATCCTACATGACTATATATAGTTGTAAAACCTATTGAATTTTCACCTTCTCTGTCAATTCAAAGTTTCAGTACTAAACAGATGGATGGATCCAAATTACTATAGTAAGCGCCACCTACTAATGAAAGTTGATATAAGAAAGGCTGCGTCCTAAATCTCGTCTTTGAATTAATTGAGAGGAAACAGAAAAGCGCGGTCTAATACTAAAAGTAAGGCATGTCAAAAAACCGTCACAAAAGGAAGAAGCTAAAAATATCTTTGTTCGCATTATTTCTTGATAGAAAAAACTTACTTTTTAAATATAATACCACCTATTTATGACAAAGTGGTTACGATAACATATCATTTGTATAATTAAAAGTGTTCACGGTAGCCCATCAATCACATGATAAGGAGATTTCTCGGCAGTAGCCTGCAAACAAAGTAAAAACATATATAATTTTCTATATAGTTGTTGACCTGTAATTATATTTGTAATTTTTAGATACTCGCTAATCTCACATTAAAAAATAAAGGGCCATATGTAGGAAGCCAAATACCGGTCGGTAACGGCCGATTTTCGGTAAATATCCCGTTACCGACCGGTATTTTGGCTTTTGCTATGTAGGGGGCATATTTCAGGATTCGGTAATTTACCAAATCGGTAAAATTACCGAATCGGTAATTTTACCGATTCAGTAAATACCGAATCCTGAAATGAGATGTAGGTAACACTCAAATGAGTGATGCCTTGGAAAAAGAATTCGGTATTTAGCACCAAATATAGGTTGGTGCTAAATACCGAATACATTGCACAAAGCAATATTTTGCTGTAATAACAGCGCCATGTGGCAGACATACATGCCCTTAGGGCATGTATGTCCGCCACATGTGCACACATGCAGGAATCAGGGGTGCAACAGGGTGTCAATGTGACACCCTGCTACCCTTGAATGTGCTCCCCCCATTACCGAATCGGTATTTACCGATTCGGTAATGAGGCATACCTTCCCATTGATTCCTATGGGCCTCCAGGCCCATAGGAATCAATAGGAAGGTATGCCTCATTACCGAATCGGTAAATACCGATTCGGTAATTACCGAATTTCTCCGATTCGGTAACATTTACCGAATTATTACCTACATACACTTTACCGATTCTTAAATACCGAATCGGTAAAATTCGGTATTTAAGAATCGGTAAAGTGTATGCCACCTACATATGGCCCAAAGAGTATATGCTCGATGAGCCTTCTAAAGAGACGAAAGATGGAACCCTGATACGTTCCAAACCTAGAAGAAAATTGTCGCTCTTAGTATATCAGAGAGGATTGATCATGTGAGAACAGGAAACACTCATAGTGTTATGATTCCTGTTGAGTCCCCAAAACACTCACCATAGGAGATACTGTCCTCTCCTGAAAAAACGTCCCGATGGTAGTAGAAACAAAATACACGCCAAACTCCTTCCATATTAAGAGGAGAAGCCATGCGTAAAGCGCGTATACATGTCACGTGATGTGTCATGGGACCAAAGATTATTCTGATACGACTTCAAAGGCGAAAATCTCAGCGCCATATTGGAATGGTTACGGCATACTGCACTATTGTTTATTGAGCACTAGAAGGGCCAATCCAAGCGATCAGCATTTAATGTTGATCCTCTGTGGATCACTCTAAATATGAGCTACATGATAATCTCTATTTAAAACAATCATTCGAACGTACCCATTTGACCTTTATAAGCGGCATCATTCTGTAGTTAAAATTAAACAGTATGTGTTATTTAAGTGTCTAAGTTAAATTTAATCTCAAAATTTGTTAAATCCACCAGAACAAAATATTTATTCGGTGCATTTATATAGTTACGTCGCGCGATACGTCATGTAACTACAAGTTGTTCCCAAACCGAAATTGGAAACAAAATTCTCAGCGCCATCTTGGAAAAGTTACATTGTGCAGTGTTTCTATTTGTTTATAGTTAATTTAGACTTTTTCTGCACTAAATTGGCCATTGATGAAATCAGCGATGACTGTTGGCCATCTATAGCTAATTCTAGATATGAGCTACATGATAGTCTCTGTTTAAGCACAATTGTTAAGACGCACCCCTTTAAACTTTAGAATTGGCATCATTTGACCGTCAATATTGACAGTATTTGTATTTTACAGGGTCTGTGTTTAAATGAAAAAAGGAGGGGGGGAGGGCAGGGGGGAAGGAAAGGAAAGGAAAGAAAAGGAGAAAGGAGAAACAGTTAAGGAATCCACTGATATATACCTTAGAGTAAGAGAAATGGAGGAACATATGTATCATGAAAAAAGTTATTCAGCATAAAACAGGGACATTTTCATTGTCAAATAATATACATTTCAAAATCATGTTTCAATACCAAGTACTCATGCTCATTTAGTGACAGTAGTGAATATCCTATAATCATTTATGTATGGGATATAGATTCTTATCCTTATTTATTAATATCCATTGGATTTTACATTTTAGAGATACACATATAGATAAGAGCTCTTTTTAGAGATTCTCATAGGAGTGTTCTCTCATCTACTAAGGACAAATGAAAATCATAGAATCTGTAAAGTGTGATGATCGGGAATTCATTCTTGTAGAAACACATGTAGTTCCCTATCTATGTTAATTCCTAGATCTACAGACCTAAGTTTGATCAACCACCTTGATTCAAGTTTTCTAAGGGCCAAAGTACGGTTCCCCCCTCTTCGATTAGATTCAGCTACTGCTATTCCATGAAACCTGATGTTAAGTATTTCTGAAGTTTGGTGTGTATTATTAAAATGAGCCGCTAAAGGATAATTGTCATTATTGTTCCGAAGGGGTCTAATGTGTTCTTGAACACGTTCTTTCAGAGGTCAGATTGTGCTGCCAATGTAGATCAAGCCACATTGGCAGACAATACAGTAAACAGTAAGTTTAGTATTGCAGTTAATGAATTGACGAATTTGATGAGCCTGACCTGTGTTATAGCTGAAAGTTTTCAATTTATCAATGGCAAATTGACAAATACTGCAGGTGGTACATTTAAAAAAGCCAGCTGGCTTATTAGCTAACCAGTTTTGTAATTGCCCTATTGTTTTATTCTTTGGAATAGAAAGGCTAAGTATATTTTTGAGCGTTCTTCCTCTACTATAGGTTACTTGAGGTTTCGCGCTAATGTATTTGTCTAAACTGGAGTCCAATTTAAGAAGATGCCAGTGTTTATGCAATACTCTGTAAATGTCTTGACTCTGTGCATTATATGGTGTAATAGGAGCAAGCTTATCTCTCTTATTTGTATGTTTTTTGTTGTTGTTCCTGAAAAGATGAATGCGTTTGCTGTTTTCAATTTTACTTTGTGCTTTATCTAAAACAAGACTGTCATATCCCCTAATGAGAAATCGATTCCTCATCCTCATCAGTTCCTCTTGAAAGATTGTATCGTCACTGCAATTTCGTCTGAGTCTTATCATTTCTCCATATGGAATGCCTCTTAATTGTATAGCTGGATGTGCACTCTTGGTGTGCAACAATGCATTACATGCAGTAGGTTTTCAATACAACTTGCTTTCCAATCTATCTCCCTGGACATAAATAGTTATGTCCAAAAAGTCTATCTGATGTTTGTCACTATTCTGTGTAAAGGTCAGGTTGTAGTCATTATTGTTCAGGTATTGAGTGAAAACAGAAAGGGAGTCTCTATTGCCTTCCCATATCATCAAAATATCATCTATGAAACGTCCCCAATATATGATTGAAATTGTTAGGATATGAGGGCATTTTTTCCATAGGTGCTGTTCTTCAAAGAGGCCCATGTAGATGTTGGCAAAAGATGGCGAGAATTTAGCTCCCATTGCCACCCCAGATGTTTGTCTGAACCAACTCCCATTGTGTAGAAAGTAGTTATTATCAAGGGGTAGTCGAGTGAATTCAAGAAGCATTTGTGTGTGTTCATACAGTGTTGCATTACGTTTTGACAAAAAGTATGTCAAAGCCTCCATGCCCTTTGATTGTGGGATACATGTATATAACGCACAGACATCTAGCGTGACTAAGATAAAATCGTCACACCATGACAAATCCTCTAGTTTGTTTAGAAGATCTTTTGTGTCTTCTATAAAGGATGGTAAGTTTCGTACAATTGGTTTGAGATAAATGTCTATATATTCTGAAATTCTTTCCGTGGGAGACCCTATTCCTGAGATGATTGGTCTTCCAGGCGGGGTGGTCTGATTCTTGTGTATCTTAGGCAGAATATAAATACATGCTGCTTGTGGTGTCAAATTTAGCATGTATTTATATTCCATATCAGACAATAGACCTTGTTGGTTACCTTAGCATATATGTCATCATCCATCAATTGTTGATCAATTTCTTTATTGTATGATTCTAAGTCCATTATGACAATATTGCCCCCTTTATCTGCCTCTTTTATTGCTATGTCCGAATAGCTAGCAAGTTTCAAGAGTGCCATTCTTTCTGTTTTGTTAAGGTTATCTTTAAAGCCCTTATATTTTTTCTGACCTTTGTCTTCCATTCTATATAGATCTGTTGTGACTGCTTTGTAGAAGCAATCTATCATATTGTCCGTAGATAGTATGGGTACAAACTTGGATTTGGTCTTTAATCCACTGTCCAAGTTTAAATCCATGTCGATCTCTAGATCTAGTAAAATTTCATCTATACTGAGAGCTGGTCCCAAGCTCTCATCAATAGATAATAGCATTTGCAGATCTTGTATGTCCTTAATAGTTTTGTCACTTTTAGTCACTGTATATAGTGGTATCTGACACGGCTTATAATTGGCTTCAAAATTTTTTTTTTATTTCAATTTTCGAACAAATTTGAAAAGATCAACATGTATTTGGACAAAGTTAGGTTCGGACAACGGGCAAAAACTCATTCCTTTTTGTAGTACAGAGATTTCAGCATCAGATAAATCATATTTGGACAAATTAACAATTGAGACATTCTCGTTCATATTCACAAGGCACAGTGCACAATTTTCCATCACATCAAAATTATCTTTACTTCCGGCACTCAGTTCTTTTGAGGACGAGAGGCTGATCTGAGCACTCTTTTGTCTGGATTGTTTTCTGTTTTTCCCCCTCTTCTTGTTCTCTTCCACCTGAATCCTTCTTTTGGAAAACTACTCTGTTGCCTTTTCTGTAACGTTTGAGTTAGTCTAAAAAAGAAGATGAACCTGCGCCTAGATTACAATTCTCAACATCATTTATATGAATTTCACTTCTGTTCTCACTTATTCCACTGGCTATACTTGACAAGTCAGATTCACTTACTGACGTTGAGACCACTTGTTGTGCATTACTAGATTTCTCCATTCTTTCTTTTGGTTTGTATTCATCAATTCTTTTGGCAAAAGTATAGATTCTACCACTTTTGTAATCATTTTCATCTCGCCTTAGTTTTCGTATTTTTTTGTCTTTGATATAGTTTTGATGTGCGCTCAGCACATCTTTCAATATCTTATAGATTTTTTCTGTTGCCTCTTTGAGATTTAATTCTCGAATTTCCCCTTCAATCAAGTCAATTTCTTCCATTAATTTAGACCTTTTCCTTTCAGCATGTTTTATCAATATATCCATCATCCCAAAGGAGGATGTGGATATTAGATTCTCCCAGTCACCTAAGAGATCAGAGTCCAGAACTTCAAAGGAAGGGAAAATTATAACTCTCAACCCTCATGGTATCTGCTTGATTTCTATGTACTTTTTCAGAGTAGTAAAATCCCACCATCGTGAGAGTTCTTGCTTTTGTATTCTTTCAAGCTTGATAAAAAGTTGTTTCAAACCCTGAGGCTTAGTCTCAATCGAGATGGGATTCTTTTTCTGTATTGTAGCTTCAGAAAATATATCATTGAATATCCTGTCTCTCTCATCTTCAAAATTCGCCATTTGTAAATGACGAAAATCACAATTATTTTCTGACACAATTGAGTATTAGATCACACTCTCAAGAGAACTAAGTGCCGGTCCCCACATAAGTTATGATAACAAAAAAAAACAGGCAGTTGTGTTCTCTCGACAGAGAAATGGGATAGCACCTCAAATGATCAGTTTGAACAAGAATTTATAGTGTGAAACACTTAACCATATAGATATATAGTCTTGTTGGGGTGCTGTTTTGATCTTTCTGGCATCTACTACCAAAAAATGCCAGTCACACAACATACTTAATTGTTGTGTGGACAAAATTGTAAAAGTTTAGAAAGAAGTGATCCGCACACCCTTATGTCCATAAAAACATTCAAGTTTCAGGCCCATATATTAGCCTATTGTTCAATCTATAATATTCACAATCAATACAATGATTATTGGACAGGAAGTCAAGCAGTTCAGGTTTCCAAATCTATAGAAAAAGCAGAGTCCATCGCACTGTATTTCTTCAAAGATCCTATTTTTATTTTCTTGTGATGATAGATCCACAAAAGCACAAACTGCCAACACGTGTTTCGTCCTCCCTTAGACTTTGTCAAGGCTGCAATGCAAGATATATAATGCTATTGTAGTTACAGAGTAAGAGAAGAAGTTTCAAGCAAATAAATCAGATCTACATTCAGACTTAGAGCCATTTACGAAAATGGTTTACTAAGAACAAGTCAAGACATCTTAATATATTACAATATTTTGATAGATTTTAAATCAGACATTCTATCAAGACTTGTTCAAAATCATTAATTGAGCATATTGTCAGATTCCTGAAGCTTAATGAGACATTTCTCATATTTGTTTACAATATCTAATGAAAAAGGTCTTCATAGATTAGTAGATAGTTCTGATGAAATAGTCAAGTAGATTAAAAGCAAAAAACACCCAGAAATGTTGTGAAAGAAAAGTATTATAAAGAGCACCCTACATAATCCTAAATTACTAACAAGTGGTGTTAGTTACCATTTAAACCCCAAAGATCTGACGCAAGACCATATATCTATATGGTTAAGTGTTTCACACTATAAATTCTTGTTCAAACTGATCATTTGAGGTGCTATCCCATTTCTCTGTCAAGAGAACACAACTACCTGTTTTTTTTTGTTATCATAACTCAGGTGCGTGACTGACTCTATAAGTGAGTGATTAAACTTATTTTACTGAATGCATGGGTTAGTGAGTAAACTGTGTGAATATCTGTATCTGTCTGTCTGTTGGTGTGTAAGCAGCTGCATGGGTTTGCGAATAGCTACATGAGTGTCTATATGGGTTGTTGATTGGTTGTCTGAGTATCTGTATGGGTGCCTGAGTGTTTGTGTGGGTGGGGTGTGTGTGACTCTGTACATAGATGTGTGAGTCGGTGATTCACTGGGTACATGGTTTCAAGAGTGCATCTGTGATGGACTGTATGGGTGGGTGAGTGTGTGTATGGGTGTGTTAGTGAGTGAATGTATATCTCAGTTGTATATGTGTGAGTAACTACATATGTGATAGGCAGTATATATGTGTGTTGGAGGATGTAAATGGCTATAAGTGAGAGTGTGTGATTGTGAGAGTGGCTGTATGGATGAGTCTGCTTGTATCACTGATTGTATAAGAGCGTAAGTATGTGCTAGTATTTGTATGAGTAAGTGAGCTGGTGTGTGTATAACTGTATAGGTGAGTAAATGGCAGTGTGATTAATTATTTGCATGACTGACTAGGTGTGTGAGTACCTCTATGGATGAGTGGCGGTGTGTGAGTTTCTATATAGGTGTATGAGTGCATATGATAGTCCTGTACTGAGTGACCATAAGTACGAGTGACTATACGGGTGAGTGAGTGGATGTGTGTGTAAACCTAAGAATCAGTGAGTGGGTATGTAGTTATTGGTGTTGGAGTGTCTATGGTTTTGAGAATGGAAATCTGTAATTTAGAGTGGGTGTATCAAAGGTTATATTAGGGTGTGAGAAGATGCATCAAATTATCACATGGATGATGTCATCAATGATGTCATGAGTGATGTCATTTGAGATGTCATCAGTGATGTCATCAGAGATGTCATTGACCATGTCATGAGTGATGTAATATGAGACGTCATCAGCAGTGCATTGCGGGGGCGCGAGTTATAGTTAGCTGAACTAACTATAACGGGGGAATTTCTATGGTTTTGTACGAGTGAAATGTCCAACTAACTATAACTTTCCCTAAAACCTATGGTTTTTTCAGTGAATTTCAAAGGTTTTTTAAATACTAATTTCTAACTATAACGTGCCTGAAACCTATGATTTTTTCAGTAAATTTCAAAGGTTTTTTAAATGCTAGTTTCTAACTATGCCTACAGAAGTAGGACATGTGATGAAAGAAGAAACAACCCACAGAAAGAAAAAAAAGAAATGCAAAGAGAAGCAACAGAAGTCCACAAAGACGAAGAAAAGTGCAGGAAGAAGAAGAGATGTGCAGAAAGAACCAACAGAGGAGCAGAAAGTCCACCTGTGCCCACAACCTTTTCAGACGGGTACTGGTGGTAACTGACTCTGACTAACCAGGCCTAGAGCCAGTGCTATGCTAAAAGACACTTAGAATACAGTGAAAACACCTACATACACTAGGGAACGCTATGCGTTGGCGTACCCCGGTGATTAGCATGACCTCCTCTGTAAGACCCTAGTACATAATAGGGCAGGGGGATTAAAACTACCTCTTAAAATGCGCCACAGGGCACTTTTGCACACTGGTGAAGGGAGGAGGGGTCTGAGTTGACATGTGTGCAAACACACCCTGTGGCCGTTTTAAGTTGGGGGATAAAGTCCCCTTGAACCCTGAAGGTCCCTGGGCTCCAACTAGCCCACCAGGTACCTCCAGTACAGAGCTGCGTTGCAGAGAGGTATAAAAAGGGGTATGGCCTGCACCACCACTCTACAACGCAGCACAGTGGCGCTTACTGGAAGCACCTGGTGGGCTAGTTGGCCCCCAGGGGCCTTCAGGATTGAAGGGGAATTAAATCCCCAACTTTAAACGTGCCACAGGGCGTGTTTGCACACATCACCTCATGCCCGTCCACTCCCTTCACCACTGTGTAAACACGCCCTGTGGCCGTTTTAAGTTGGGAGATTAAGTCCCCTTGAATCCTGAAGGTCCCTGGGATCCAACTAGCCCACTAGGTACCTCCAGTAAGCACCACAGAGCTGCGTTGCACAGAGGTGTCAAAAGGGGAGCGGCCTGGACCACCTCTCTGCAACGCAGGCCTGTGGCGCTTACTGGAGGTACCTGGTGGCCTAGTTGGCCCCCAGGGGCCCTCAGGATTAAAGGGGACTTAATTCCCCAACTTAAAAAGCGCCACAGGGCGTGTTTGCACACATGTCACCTCAGGCCCCGCCCCTCCCTTCACCACTGTGCAAAGGCGCCCCGTGGCACGTTTTAAGTTGGGGGATTAAGTCCCCTTGAATCCTGAGAGTCCCTGGGTCCAACTAGCCCACCCTGTACCTCCAGTAATCACCACAGAGCTGCGTTGCAGAGAGGTGGTCCGAGGCCATGCCCCATTTTACACCTCTCTGCAATGCAACTCTGTGGCACTTACTGGACACACCTGGTGGGTTAGTTGGCCCCCAGGGACCCTCAGGATTCAAGGGGACTTAATTCCCCAACTTAAAACGTGCCACAGGGCGCGTTTCCACACTTGTGACATCAGGCCACGCCCCCTCCCTGCACCACTGCACAAACGCACCCCCGGTGCATTGTAAATTGGGGGATTAAGTCCCCTTGAGTCCTGCAGGTCCCTGGGAGCCAACTAGCCCACCACTTACCTCCAGTAAGCGCCACAGAGCTGCGTTGCAGAGTGGTGTAAAAAGGGGCATGGCCTGGGCCACCTCTCTGCAACACAGTGCAGTGGCGCTTACTGGAGGTAAGTGGTGGGCTAGTTGGCCCCCAGGGACCCTCAGGATTGAAGAGGAATTAATTCCCCAACTTAAAACGGGCCACAGTGTGTGTTTGCACACATGTCACCTGAGGCCCCGCCCCCTCCCTTCACCACTGTGCAAGCGCACCCCGTGGCGCGTGTTTGTTGGGGGATAAAGTCCCCTTGAATCCTGAGGGTCCCTGGGGTCCAACTAGCTCACCAGGTACCTCCAGTAAGCGCTACAGGGCTGCGTTGCAGAGAGATGTAAAAAGGGGCGTGGCCTCTGAACACCTCTCTGCAACGCAGCTCTCTGGCGCATACTGGAGGTACCTGGTGAGCTAGTTGGCCCCCAGGGACCCTGAATATTCAAGGGAATCAATTCCCCAACTTACAACTCGCCCACCAGGTACCTCCAGTATGCACCAGGGAGCATGTGCCCCCCCCCCCTTCTTTCTCCCTTTTTTTGTCCCTGGGGACCCCATCCCCCAGGGCCTGATCTCTTTTAAAGAAAAAAATGAACGGGAAGGGGGCCGCGTTGACCCCCCCTCCCGTGGCCAATTCCGGCCCCGGGGACCCCATCCCCCAGGGCATGGCCAAACATTGTTTTTTATAGGAATGTGGGGCTGCATGCCCCCCCCCTCCTAAGGCCTCTATTGGCCCCGGGGACCCCATCCCCCGTGGCCTGCCTTTCTTTTTTATGGTTTTGAGGGAGAGTGGGGCCACGTGGCCCCCCTCCCGGGCCACTTCTGGCCCCGGGGACCCCATCCCCGAGGCCTGGCCATCCTTTTGTTTTTTATTTGGAGGGGGGCTACGTGGCCCCCTCCTCAGGCCATTTATTGCCCGGGGACCCCATCCCCCAGAGCCGGCCTTTGTATTTTTTTATTTATTTATTTATTTTATATTTTATAATGGGGGAGGTGGCCGCGTGGCGCCCCTCCCAGGCCACTTCTGGCCCCGGGGACCCTATCCCCGGGGCCTGGCCTCTCGTTGGGGACCGTGGGGGGAGCCCCAATGCCCCCACGGTCCCTGCAGGCTCCCCACATCCTGGCGGGAGCCGCCATTGTTTTTCCACATGGGGAGCTGCTGACATGCAGCTCCCCGTGTGGAAAAGCAATCTGGTTTGGATTTTGGAAGAGAGAGCAGGTTTCCTGCTCTCTCTTCCAAAATCCAAACCAGTGTTTGCTATGACAGGGCGGGAGCCGCGAGGCCCCCGCTCTGTCATAGCAGACAGCAATGTCCCGGGGTGCCCATCACTGTCCCGGGGGTGGGCATCCCGGGACACTGCAGGAGCCGGCCCTGGGGGGTGGCGGTCCCCAGGGCCATCACAGGCTCCAGGAGGGGGGCCGCGCAGCTTCCCTCCCTATGTCTACACAGCCCGGGGAGGTGGTGGTCCCCGGGGCTCGGGGGTCCTTAACGGATCCACAACTTTACATATTAGTGCCCTGGGAAAGTGGTGGTCCCCGGGGCGTGGGGGGGGCTCGAGCCCTCCCCCCCCCCCCCACATAGGTATTTTTTTTTTTAAAGAAGCCCCGGGGTGACGGTCCCCGGGGCAGCGGGGGGCCGTGTGCCCCGCACGATCATTAATTTAAGGCCCCCCATACATTAAAAAAATAAGCCCCGGGGGTGGCGGTCCCTGGGGCTGCTGCAGTCCCCCTGGGCCCCCTCAAATATTTTTTGACCTGGCCCCGGGACTTGGCCCACCCAGGGGCTAATTAATAACGCGCTCCGTTTTTTTTATTTGCACGGCCGGATCCACGGATCCTTCGCGCATCCCGCAATTTTTGGCCCCCTAAACAGGCCTAGGGGCTCAGGGTGTTTCTACCATGCCCTCTTTTCTTGTTTTTCGCATTTGTTTTACTGTTGTCTTGTGCCTCGGTTCTACCGAGGCACAAGATGGCTGCCAACACTTCCTGGTTTGAAGTGTTGACAGCCAATTAGAATGCAGCTCGTGATTGGGAGGGTGCGCGGATCCACCGCGGCCATAGATATCGAAACTTTTATTTTTTGATTTTCTCAGCAACTACTGAACGATTTACACCATTTAAAAAAAGGTATCTTTCTGAAGCACTACCTTTTTGCCAAATGTGGTGTAATTCCGTTCAGCACTTTCGGCTGTAACCGTGTTTAAAGTTTCCTATGGGAAAAATGATTTTCCGACCTCTATTTTTTGAATTTCTCAGAAACTACTAAACGGATTTACACCATTTAAAAAAAGGTCTCTTTCTGAACCAAGGGCTACCTTCTTGCCAAATTTGGTGTAATTCCGTTCAGCAGTTCGGGCCGTAGTCGTCTCTAAAATTTCCTATGAGAATTAACATGGAAAAAACACGTTTTGTGACCCCCCTTTTTTCTCGGCCCCCGCTTGCCAAATCACCCCAAAACTTTCAAGAAAGGAGCTGACCGGAGCGGGCCATAAGTTTTGAAAATTTCGCGAAGATTCGTCAACCGGCGCCAAAGTTATTGGGAAAACAATAAACGCTTTTTTAATAGAAACAAGGGGGCAGATTTATAAGCCCCTTGCGCCACTTTTGCGTCACTTTTAGCATGGGAAAAGTGACGCAAAAATGCCGCAAGTGGCTTGTAGATAAGCTCCAAGGTCCTAACTATAACTACCTACCGGCGACCGCCAGTAGGTAATATAGTTATATAATATATATATATATATATATATATATATATATATGCAACCACAATCCTTGGATAGGAAGTCGTGTAAAAACACAACCAGGAACGGACCACCACGCAGGTAAGTAGTTTCAAAGTGCAGGTTTATTCCTCCCTCACAACAACATGACGCGTTTCGCCCGGATTCAACCGGGCTTGATCACATGACGTGTCAAGACCAATTAGTGCAATAAATACATTTTTTGAGTAAAGCAAACTCCTCCTACAACAATCACGGAACTAGAAAACAGACTCCCGATGGGAACATCAATGAGTACAAATCATTTTCAGTGAAACCATGTATCATATAACATGATGAATAATGCCATACATGCATATTTAAAAAAAAAAAAAAAAATTATGTAAGATCACATGACAATGTCAAAACGTTATTCAGTGAATAACCATAAAGTTAATTAACACTGTCTTTCTTAAGTTGTAAACTTGATAAAGTTTCGAGTGCAGGGCAAGTGCCCAGTGACTATCTGGCATTATAAGTCTCAATGTTATCTGTAAAAATCATTGAATTACTTTAATCCTGAGGAGCAAGAGTAAGAAAGCTTTGTGCAAAATCGCATATTTCTCAGTGCAAAAACTTAGATAAATAAATAATAATAAATACTTAGCCAGTTCACTATTAAAACCATAGATCGCTAGCATAGAGTGTGTAAAACAGACTAAAAATTTTTTTTGTGTGCAGACAAAAACGTAATACTGGTAAAAATACATTGATCACTGCAAAAATCTTTAGATGAAAATACGTAAAAAATATATAATATATTTTATGTCAGCTAAAGGTATTTACTAGTATGTAAACTGATCGAAAACGAAAAACTGGTTAGCAGCATTTGGAAGGAAAAACCTAAATAGCAAAGTGTTAAATGCATAGAATAGATACACTAGACATCTTCAGCAAATTCATCCAAAAGCCAATAGTACAGCTTAATAAGCTAATCAAGCGCATAAGGTACTAGGTAGAAGGTTTAAGAAATTGTGATATACATTAGAAAAAACAGCGCCTATTATAGTGTCATGTCAAATAAAACCCAGATATCATACTGGTAAAATTAATCAAAAGTTAATCAATAAAACCAGTAAAAAATCGGATAAAAGATTGATAAAATGACAAGACTAAAAACATCTCAATGGACTTCATCAGATAGCACTAGTTTATAGGAAGTTGTGTAAATCTTCCCCAGTGTTGAGGCCATTGGGCATTTTGGTAAAACACTGTAAAATATATTGGCTTTCTAATTGGCGTAAAGTTTTCTCCCTGTTGCCTCCTCTTATTGATTTGGGAACTGCGTCTATTACATAATAACTAAGATCTTTCAGATTGTTGTGATGTACTAGTTTAAAATGACGCGCAACAGGGTATGTAGCATCCGAATTCACAATGGCACGTAAGTGCTGCAAGATACGATTAAACACTTGTAGTTTAGTGCTACCTATGTATTTTAAATGGCAAGTGCATTCTAACACATAGATAGCATAATCGGTTTTGCATGTGAAAAAGCCTCGAATTTTAAGGGGCATCGGGGAAAAGGCATCTGAATATTCTTGTTTGCTAATTCCAAACTTGCATGCCCTACAAGAGCTACATTTATAAAAGCCTTTTCTATTAGATAGCCAATTACCCGTATTGCTTACTTCCGGGCTGGTTTTAACTAGGGCATCTCTCATAGAGGGTGCCCTTCTAAATGTGATAGCTGGATGAGTTTTTAGTTCAGGTGCCAGGGTGATATCAGATTTTAAAATAGGCCAATTTTTATTTATGATTCTTCTTACTTGTTTTTCTTGGCTGCTGAAAGTCGTTATTAGCCTAACTACTGGTTTATTGTCTTCAGTGTAGTTGGCTTCTGTGGAAGCTTCCTCAACCTGATCATTGGATATTGTAATATCATCGTTCAAACCCTTTACTTTATTTAAAGCTACCTGTAAATCATCCATTCTATACCCTCGGGCCAAGAATCTATTTATTGAGTCTTCTAGGCAAACTGTTAAGTCATCATCGTTACTACAAATTCTTTTTATCCTTAAAAATTCCCCGTACGGGATACTTCTGATAAGGTGTCGTGGGTGTGTACTGCTTGCATGAAGTGTTGAATTTCCGGCTGTTGCCTTCCTATGGAGTTTGGTGTGTATTACATTGTTGCTCACATATAGTTCTACATCAAGAAATTCAACCCTTTCTGTGCTAATATTCGCTGTAAATTGTAGATTTAAATTGTTGTTATTGATAACACTAACAAAGTGTTGTGCAGATTCTTCAGAGCCCTTCCAAACCACACACACATCATCTATAAACCTCCACCATCTGACAATATTGTTAGTGAAGATGTCCCCATGGGTGTGGCTGAGGACATGCTTCTCCCACCAACCCACATGTAAACATGCATAGCTGGGAGAAAAGCATGCCCCCATAGCCACACCCCTAAGTTGTTGGTATATTTCTTTGTTAAAAAGAAAATAATTTTTGGTCAAGCATATTTCAATCATTCTCACTAACATTTTGTTGTGCTGGTTGAATTGTATTTGTCTGTTGGACAAAAAACTTTGTATCGCATTTAACCCATCTTTATGATTGATGCTAGTGTACAGGGAACAAATGTCCATAACAATAAAGCAATATTCAGTGTCCCAAGTGATTTCTTTTATTTTATTTAAGAAGTGGCCAGTGTCTCTGATGTAGGAGGGCAAAGCTTCCACATAATCATGGAGGTAAAAGTCAACGTATTTAGACATGGATTCCAGCAGACCTCGCTGTGCCGAGATGATTGGGCGACCAGGCACCGGATTGGTCTGTTTGTGTATTTTGGGTATAAAATACAGTGTCGGAGTAATGGGATATTCAGTTTTTAAAAAATTAAACTCATCTTTGTTCAATAGACCTTCCCTTTTCCATTGTGATAGTTCTTTAAATACTTGATCTTTTGTTGTTGCCAGGTCGTTGAAAGTGGCCTTTCTGTAGCACAAAGTATCATTAAGATGTTTATTTGCTTCTGTCAAATACGCTTCCCTGGACCATAACACAACATTACCTCCCTTATCAACTTTGTTGACTATAATGTTTTTGTTGTCATTGATCTTTCTCATTAGATTTGAATATCGCTGTTCTGAATAGCTGCGTTTTTTATTTCTTTGTAAAACCGTTCTATTTAGTTGTTTTAAATCTGTAATGACACAGTCACCAAAAACATCAATAGCATCCCTCGGCATCATAGGGCAAAACACTGACGGTGGACGAAAAGGACTAGTTGCCGGACTGGTACTAGAAATACCCATTTGTTGAAGATCTTGTTGGGTACTGTTGGACTCTTCATTGGTGCCTTCCGCCAGAGAGTATACAGTTCTTAGTGTGGGGACATCTGATACATTTAATTGGATACTCGGCTGATTTGCAGTGTGAATGGAAGTGGCAACAACGTTAGCTTTATTGAGTTTATGATATTTCATTAGTTTGAGCTTACGTATGAATTTGAAGACGTCTATGCGTGATTGGATGTACTTGAAGCCATTTTTTGGGCAAAAAGAGAGGCCCAGGGATAAGAGTTGTAATTCAGCAGCATTGAGATCTAATGTTGTCAAATTGATCACGGTGTTGCCTGAATTTGCAATTAAAGGCTTGGGTGGAACTTGCCTCTCCCTCTCTTTCCTCTCTTGTTGTTTCCTCCTCTTGCGCCTCTGCTTGCGGCGATAGTTTCTCCTGTTGTTATTTGAGGTGCTCGAGGTCTCAGGGTGTGACGTCGGTCCTCTATCATAAACCCCAATTCTTCTGATGGGGTAAAGTTGTGGGTGTTCTGTGCCTGATCCAATGATGAACAACTTCCTTCTGAATCAGTGCTACTGATTAGTGAACTGAGATCTGTATCCGAAGTTGTGGTCTGTGTTTGAATCTGGATATTAATTGGTGTTACTTTAGATGTCAGGGCTTGTCGTTTGACCGCTTCGAATTTCTTTGAAAAAGTAAAAATTCTCCCCGCCTCATAGTCTTTCTTGTCTCTCGCAAACTTGAATACTTTGCGTTGTTTGATGATACTTTCATGTTTTTCTAAGCGTTTTTTAATGTCATCTTTGCCTTTAATTATAATTTCCTGTTGTTCTTGGGCATTTAATTCACTATTCAGTAATTCAATCTGCTTGACAATTTCCGCTCGATCAATTTCAGCGTATTTTATTAAAATACAGACCATATTCATTGAGGCATCGAGATTCGTCAACCGGCGCCAAAGTTATTGGGAAAACAATAAACGCTTTTTGAATAGAAACAAGGGGGCAGATTTATAAGCCCCTTGCGCCACTTTTGCGTCACTTTTAACATGGGAAAAGTGACGCAAAAATGCCGCAAGTGGCTTGTAGATAAGCTCCAAGGTCCTAACTATAACTACCTACCGGCGACCGCCAGTAGGTAATATAGTTATATAATATATATATATATATATATATATATATATATATATATATATATATATATATATATATATATATATATATATGAATCCAGCAAATTGTCCCTGCGGGAGGAGCACTGTATAGCTGGTGCGGGCGGCGAGGTAAGGACAGCCTCGCTAAATATCAAAAAGCAAGCTTTGTTGAACACAAAGACGCCGCACTCTTCCTGAGTTTTAAGTATTAAGATTTTATTTGCTCTTCACCTACGCGTTTCGAACTATGGCAGTTCTTGGTCACGGTAGTATACAAGAGTCCCTTCTCACTTTCCTTATTTATACCAGAACACCACAATTACCCGCAATGAGGCATTATGGGTATGGTAGTTCTTTATACACAAAATGTATTAATTACATTGAGGATTTGGCGTCGGGTCTGAGTGACTACGTGGGCACTTATGTCTAAGGATGAATGTGGTGCCTGAGTGGCAAAATTGTCTATTTGGGCAAATTGACATAACAATTCAATAAAGATATTTGTAGTAAATATCTGAATTTTAGCGTTTAGTCGCAAAGCATATCCAGGGAGGTTATGTGTAATTGTCAAAGTTGCTAAGGATTATTCAGATAGACAATATGGCTGATATACCATTGGTGAACTTATGTTTCCTTACTGCGACAATAGGATGACCACGCAGTACCTCTGACATCGACAGTAATCCTCTAATGTATACAAAAATTATAATCTTAGTGAACTAATTTGCATTTAAGTTAAACTCTATCAATTCAAAATGTGTCCAGGGGAGCTTTTTTTGGCTGGAATAAAATGTCAAATGTTCATAAAGTTTTTACAAATGTACATAAAGTTCATCATCTCCGTTCAATCCTCCAGGGATTTTTGTCTTAAAGCGGATGATTAGTTTTGATTCTAATCGTCTCAGTTTTTGAGTCCTATTGCCACCTCTTTCATGTTCTTTGATGCATGCAATGCCCGAGTACTTGATGTCCTGCCAGTTCTTTCCAGTATGGCTCTGTAGATGTTTAGTCATTGCATATGTCATGTCATTGTTTTGTATTGCGCGTATATGTTCAAGGATACGCTTTTTCAGCGGGCATATTGTCGATCCAATGTATCTTTTTCCACACAAGTTGCATTCAATCAAATAGACCACAAATTGAGTGTCACAGGTAATCTTGTCTTGGATTGTGAATGTGCGATCTCGAGGGTCTTTGATGGATTTTAGATTCTTGCCTATTTTACATGCTTTGCATGTCATGCATTTTGTGAATCCTTGTTGTCTTACTTCAAGCCAAGATTTTGTTGTTCTATTTTCAAAATGGCTGTTTACCAGTGTGTCTTGAAGTGACGGTGCCTTCCTGTATGATATTAGAGGATGACTTCCGATTGTTGGTCCAATGTCAGGATCCTTTTTAATGACGTTCCAGTATTTTAGCAAGATTTTTCTGATGTTATAGCTTTCCTTTGAGTAAGTTAAAATCAGTCGAGGTCTTTCTTCAGTAGTTTCTTTTGCTTTCTTTCTTACTGTCAAAGTTTGTGCTCTTGTTTTTTGTCTAGCTTTGTTTTCTCCTCGTGTGATGTCACTCTGTTTATATCCTCGTGAGGCAAACCTTTGTTTGGTATCCAGAAATTTACTCTCCATCTCCTCTGGCTCAGAACAGTTCCTCTTCATCCGTAGGAACTCACCATATGGGATGCTTTGCTTTAAGGATTGTGGATGAAAACTAGATCCGTGAAGGACGCTGTTTGTGGATGTCGCTTTTCTAAAGACTGTTGATTGAATCTTGTTCGATTTGATGTAGATTTTTGTGTCCAAAAACTCTATCTCAGTCGATTGTATGTTAAAAGTAAATTTTAGGCCAACTTCATTGTGATTCAATATTGATATAAATTCCACCAGTTTTTCTTTCTCCCCCTTCCATATCAGGAAGAGGTCATCGATGAAGCGTAGCCATAATACTACATCCGCAGTATATGGTTCATTTTCCTCACTCCAAGCTATGCGTTTCTCCCACCAACCCATGGTGAGATTCGCATAGCTTGGAGAAAAAGAAACTCCCATGGCGGTTCCGCACTTTTGAGAGTACATCTTTTTATCAAACAGAAAGACATTGTTTCGTAGGCAAAGTTGGATCATTTCCATTAACATATTGGTGTGTTGCAGTTCCCCGATGGGTCTTTGTTTCAGGAAATAGGCTGTAGCTGTCAATCCTATCTCATGGTCAATGGAGGTATATAATGAGACAACATCAATTGTCACCAGTAAGTATTCAGGTTGCCATTCTGTTTCCATTAAAATTCTCAAGAAGTCACCAGTGTCTCTGATGTAAGAGTTTAAGGTTGGGACTATTGGCAATAAGAAATGATCAACATAATCAGCTATCTTCTCGTATAGTGACCCACAGCTCGATATTATGGGTCGGCCTGGAGGTTTGTGCAGGGTCTTGTGGACTTTTGGTAAAAAATATATTGTGGGTGTTACTGGATTAGTTACCGTTAAAAAGTTTTTTTCTTCTGCACTTAAAAGGCCATCTTCGTACCACTCATTTAATCGAGTGTGTATCTGTGTAGTCATCATTGGAATAGGATTGGATGATAAAGGTGTGTAATTGTTTTCATTGTTTAGTTGACGATTAGCTTCCTCTATGTATGCTTGTTTGTCTAGGATAACAATGTTTCCACCTTTGTCCGCAGGCTTTATTTCTATAGCATTGTTGGTTTTTAATGCCTGTAATGCTTGACGCTCTTCTAGGGACAGATTCTCTTTTTTGGATTTAGTTGTATTTTCCAAGGCTTCTAGCTCTGCCACAACCAGATCTTGGAATATGTCAATGCGGTTCCCCGGATGTAGCGATGGACAGAATTTTGATTTATTCTTGAATTCAGTCCGTGGATGATCGTCTGTACTAATACCCATTTCTTCTAACGCTTGGATGTCTGTTGTTTCTGATTGAGTGATTTCATGGGCAAGATCATAGGCAGTTCTTAAAGCTGATACTTCCGAAATGACGTATCCTTCTTGTGGTTCAGTTGAAGGTGGGTTTATTTCTAATTGACAAGTTTTAATTTGTTTTGGTAGTTTTGCAAAAAATTTCTTTAATTTCAGTTTTCGAATGTACTTGTACATGTCGATTCTAGTTTCAATCGCATCTTGATGTTTCTCAGGACAAAATGTTAGGCCTTTGTTCAACAATGTACGTTCTGTTTGCGTCAAATTGTAGTTCGACAAATTGATTATTAAATTGGGATCTATTTGTTTGTTTATTTTCTTATCACTGTTCGGTTTCGTAGTTGGTATTTTTGTTTTTCTGCCTCTTCTTGTTTTTCGCCGTCGTTTGGTTTCCCATATTGGCTCCTTCCTCGGCCCCTTGTACGTCCTCTGCCTTGTCCTCTTCCTCTGGTTCTCGGATTTTGCTGTTCTTGATATAGTAGTTTCATTTCTTCTAAAAAAGAAAACTTTCTGGTGACTGCCGTTTGCTGTTCTCCTTCACTTAGGTCAGATTCAGTTTCACTTGGTGTAGTGCATGGAGATTCCGACACATTCGCTTTTTTGCTTTCTGTTTGTTGCTTTAAGATTTCAAATCGTTTCGCAAATGTGAAAATGGTGCCATTCTCATAATCGCACTCGTCTCTCCTGAATTTTCTTTGTTTTCTTTCTTGAATCTCACACTCATGTTTGTCCAAATTTTTATCCATTTGCATTCTCAGTTTCTTTATGATTTCTTCATCTTGCCCTTGCGATTTAATCTGTTGCTCGATTTCTTCTATTTTAATGTGCAGTTCGTCAACATTCTTTTTGGCGTACTTAATGATGATAAGCATCATTGTGCGGGAGTAGTCCATGTTATTTTTCCCCCATTCGTCAAGCATTTCAGGGCTTGTATCTGGATGATTTGGAAGTGTGAAAATACGTAGACCGCGGGGCACTCTCCCCACTTCCACATACTTTTCGAGTGTGATTATTTCCCAGCTGCGTGAAATCTCTTTCCTAAGTAATTTTTCCATTTGTAAGAATTGTTGTTTCAGTGACATGGTAGCGGTGTTTGGCTCTGTTGTTTTAGTATTTGAAGTTGAGGCGGTAGGTGTTTGTTTAGTGAACATGCTTTCCGCTTTCTCCATTCGTTTAGCCGCCCTTTGTTCCATTTTGTATCGATCGCGAGTTAGATTGTTAATTTAAATGCTGTTTGTTCAGTGAAAATATTCTTTTTATCCAATTCACTGTTGCTTATTCGTGAAGGTTTCTTGTGCTACTGTTTGTGAAGAGATGAGGATGAGTTGTCACACCCCTGCTCACGTTCTTCTCCCAGATCGCTACTTATGTCAGGAAAGTGTGTTTATAACACGTTTGTTATCTGCTCCGTAATTTAAGTAATTATGGCAAGCAAGCACACTCGCTACAGCACGAAACACGGATGAAAACCAAGAGGTTGATCAGGCTTACCTGGGAGACTCCCGGTCGTGATTGTGTCCTCCGACGCCTCCACGCCGGCGCTCTACCAGTGGCCTCTTAACGGTGTTTATCTGCTTGTCAGCTTTCCTTGGATTTCGTATTTCGGTGTCTGTAATGCCGATGTACTCCGTCAGACTGGCAATGGTTGTTTCAAGGAGTGTTCATTCTCCTCTAGTCTGCAGATCGCGGCAAGATCAGAATCGTTCTTCTTCCAAGGTGGTCGTAACAGTCCGGATACGTGCTGGGCTCTCCCCCGTGATTACGAAATGAATCCAGCAAATTGTCCCTGCGGGAGGAGCACTGTATAGCTGGTGCGGGCGGCGAGGTAAGGACAGCCTCGCTAAATATCAAAAAGCAAGCTTTGTTGAACACAAAGACGCCGCACTCTTCCTGAGTTTTAAGTATTAAGATTTTATTTGCTCTTCACCTACGCGTTTCGAACTATGGCAGTTCTTGGTCACGGTAGTATACAAGAGTCCCTTCTCACTTTCCTTATTTATACCAGAACACCACAATTACCCGCAATGAGGCATTATGGGTATGGTAGTTCTTTATACACAAAATGGCACCACATTCATCCTTAGACATAAGTGCCCACGTAGTCACTCAGACCCGACGCCAAATCCTCAATGTAATTAATACATTTTGTGTATAAAGAACTACCATACCCATAATGCCTCATTGCGGGTAATTGTGGTGTTCTGGTATAAATAAGGAAAGTGAGAAGGGACTCTTGTATACTACCGTGACCAAGAACTGCCATAGTTCGAAACGCGTAGGTGAAGAGCAAATAAAATCTTAATACTTAAAACTCAGGAAGAGTGCGGCGTCTTTGTGTTCAACAAAGCTTGCTTTTTGATATTTAGCGAGGCTGTCCTTACCTCGCCGCCCGCACCAGCTATACAGTGCTCCTCCCGCAGGGACAATTTGCTGGATTCATTTCGTAATCACGGGGGAGAGCCCAGCACGTATCCGGACTGTCACGAACCACCTTGGAAGAAGAACGATTCTGATCTTGCCGCGATCTGCAGACTAGAGGAGAATGAACACTCCTTGAAACAACCATTGCCAGTCTGACGGAGTACATCGGCATTACAGACACCGAAATACGAAATCCAAGGAAAGCTGACAAGCAGATAAACACCGTTAAGAGGCCACTGGTAGAGCGCCGGCGTGGAGGCGTCGGAGGACACAATCACGACCGGGAGTCTCCCAGGTAAGCCTGATCAACCTCTTGGTTTTCATCCGTGTTTCGTGCTGTAGCGAGTGTGCTTGCTTGCCATAATTACTTAAATTACGGAGCAGATAACAAACGTGTTATAAACACACTTTCCTGACATAAGTAGCGATCTGGGAGAAGAACGTGAGCAGGGGTGTGACAACTCATCCTCATCTCTTCACAAACAGTAGCACAAGAAACCTTCACGAATAAGCAACAGTGAATTGGATAAAAAGAATATTTTCACTGAACAAACAGCATTTAAATTAACAATCTAACTCGCGATCGATACAAAATGGAACAAAGGGCGGCTAAACGAATGGAGAAAGCGGAAAGCATGTTCACTAAACAAACACCTACCGCCTCAACTTCAAATACTAAAACAACAGAGCCAAACACCGCTACCATGTCACTGAAACAACAATTCTTACAAATGGAAAAATTACTTAGGAAAGAGATTTCACGCAGCTGGGAAATAATCACACTCGAAAAGTATGTGGAAGTGGGGAGAGTGCCCCGCGGTCTACGTATTTTCACACTTCCAAATCATCCAGATACAAGCCCTGAAATGCTTGACGAATGGGGGAAAAATAACATGGACTGCTCCCGCACAATGATGCTTATCATCATTAAGTACGCCAAAAAGAATGTTGACGAACTGCACATTAAAATAGAAGAAATCGAGCAACAGATTAAATCGCAAGGGCAAGATGAAGAAATCATAAAGAAACTGAGAATGCAAATGGATAAAAATTTGGACAAACATGAGTGTGAGATTCAAGAAAGAAAACAAAGAAAATTCAGGAGAGACGAGTGCGATTATGAGAATGGCACCATTTTCACATTTGCGAAACGATTTGAAATCTTAAAGCAACAAACAGAAAGCAAAAAAGCGAATGTGTCGGAATCTCCATGCACTACACCAAGTGAAACTGAATCTGACCTAAGTGAAGGAGAACAGCAAACGGCAGTCACCAGAAAGTTTTCTTTTTTAGAAGAAATGAAACTACTATATCAGGAACAGCAAAATCCGAGAACCAGAGGAAGAGGACAAGGCAGAGGACGTACAAGGGGCCGAGGAAGGAGCCAATATGGGAAACCAAACGACGGCGAAAAACAAGAAGAGGCAGAAAAACAAAAATACCAACTACGAAACCGAACAGTGATAAGAAAATAAACAAACAAATAGATCCCAATTTAATAATCAATTTGTCGAACTACAATTTGACGCAAACAGAACGTACATTGTTGAACAAAGGCCTAACATTTTGTCCTGAGAAACATCAAGATGCGATTGAAACTAGAATCGACATGTACAAGTACATTCGAAAACTGAAATTAAAGAAATTTTTTGCAAAACTACCAAAACAAATTAAAACTTGTCAATTAGAAATAAACCCACCTTCAACTGAACCACAAGAAGGATACGTCATTTCGGAAGTATCAGCTTTAAGAACTGCCTATGATCTTGCCCATGAAATCACTCAATCTGAAACAACAGACATCCAAGCGTTAGAAGAAATGGGTATTAGTACAGACGATCATCCACGGACTGAATTCAAGAATAAATCAAAATTCTGTCCATCGCTACATCCGGGGAACCGCATTGACATATTCCAAGATCTGGTTGTGGCAGAGCTAGAAGCCTTGGAAAATACAACTAAATCCAAAAAAGAGAATCTGTCCCTAGAAGAGCGTCAAGCATTACAGGCATTAAAAACCAACAATGCTATAGAAATAAAGCCTGCGGACAAAGGTGGAAACATTGTTATCCTAGACAAACAAGCATACATAGAGGAAGCTAATCGTCAACTAAACAATGAAAACAATTACACACCTTTATCATCCAATCCTATTCCAATGATGACTACACAGATACACACTCGATTAAATGAGTGGTACGAAGATGGCCTTTTAAGTGCAGAAGAAAAAAACTTTTTAACGGTAACTAATCCAGTAACACCCACGATATATTTTTTACCAAAAGTCCACAAGACCCTGCACAAACCTCCAGGCCGACCCATAATATCGAGCTGTGGGTCACTATACGAGAAGATAGCTGATTATGTTGATCATTTCTTATTGCCAATAGTCCCAACCTTAAACTCTTACATCAGAGACACTGGTGACTTCTTGAGAATTTTAATGGAAACAGAATGGCAACCTGAATACTTACTGGTGACAATTGATGTTGTCTCATTATATACCTCCATTGACCATGAGATAGGATTGACAGCTACAGCCTATTTCCTGAAACAAAGACCCATCGGGGAACTGCAACACACCAATATGTTAATGGAAATGATCCAACTTTGCCTACGAAACAATGTCTTTCTGTTTGATAAAAAGATGTACTCTCAAAAGTGCGGAACCGCCATGGGAGTTTCTTTTTCTCCAAGCTATGCGAATCTCACCATGGGTTGGTGGGAGAAACGCATAGCTTGGAGTGAGGAAAATGAACCATATACTGCGGATGTAGTATTATGGCTACGCTTCATCGATGACCTCTTCCTGATATGGAAGGGGGAGAAAGAAAAACTGGTGGAATTTATATCAATATTGAATCACAATGAAGTTGGCCTAAAATTTACTTTTAACATACAATCGACTGAGATAGAGTTTTTGGACACAAAAATCTACATCAAATCGAACAAGATTCAATCAACAGTCTTTAGAAAAGCGACATCCACAAACAGCGTCCTTCACGGATCTAGTTTTCATCCACAATCCTTAAAGCAAAGCATCCCGTATGGTGAGTTCCTACGGATGAAGAGGAACTGTTCTGAGCCAGAGGAGATGGAGAGTAAATTTCTGGATACCAAACAAAGGTTTGCCTCACGAGGATATAAACAGAGTGACATCACACGAGGAAAAACAAAGCTAGACAAAAAACAAGAGCACAAACTTTGACAGTAAGAAAGAAAGCAAAAGAAACTACTGAAGAAAGACCTCGACTGATTTTAACTTACTCAAAGGAAAGCTATAACATCAGAAAAATCTTGCTAAAATACTGGAACGTCATTAAAAAGGATCCTGACATTGGACCAACAATCGGAAGTCATCCTCTAATATCATACAGGAAGGCACCGTCACTTCAAGACACACTGGTAAACAGCCATTTTGAAAATAGAACAACGAAATCTTGGCTTGAAGTAAGACAACAAGGATTCACAAAATGCATGACATGCAAAGCATGTAAAATAGGCAAGAATCTAAAATCCATCAAAGACCCTCGAGATCGCACATTCACAATCCAAGACAAGATTACCTGTGACACTCAATTTGTGGTCTATTTGATTGAATGCAACTTGTGTGGAAAAAGATACATTGGATCGACAATATGCCCGCTGAAAAAGCGTATCCTTGAACATATACGCGCAATACAAAACAATGACATGACATATGCAATGACTAAACATCTACAGAGCCATACTGGAAAGAACTGGCAGGACATCAAGTACTCGGGCATTGCATGCATCAAAGAACATGAAAGAGGTGGCAATAGGACTCAAAAACTGAGACGATTAGAATCAAAACTAATCATCCGCTTTAAGACAAAAATCCCTGGAGGATTGAACGGAGATGATGAACTTTATGTACATTTGTAAAAACTTTATGAACATTTGACATTTTATTCCAGCCAAAAAAAGCTCCCCTGGACACATTTTGAATTGATAGAGTTTAACTTAAATGCAAATTAGTTCACTAAGATTATAATTTTTGTATACATTAGAGGATTACTGTCGATGTCAGAGGTACTGCGTGGTCATCCTATTGTCGCAGTAAGGAAACATAAGTTCACCAATGGTATATCAGCCATATTGTCTATCTGAATAATCCTTAGCAACTTTGACAATTACACATAACCTCCCTGGATATGCTTTGCGACTAAACGCTAAAATTCAGATATTTACTACAAATATCTTTATTGAATTGTTATGTCAATTTGCCCAAATAGACAATTTTGCCACTCAGGCACCACATTCATCCTTAGACATAAGTGCCCACGTAGTCACTCAGACCCGACGCCAAATCCTCAATGTAATTAATACATTTTGTGTATAAAGAACTACCATACCCATAATGCCTCATTGCGGGTAATTGTGGTGTTCTGGTATAAATAAGGAAAGTGAGAAGGGACTCTTGTATACTACCGTGACCAAGAACTGCCATAGTTCGAAACGCGTAGGTGAAGAGCAAATAAAATCTTAATACTTAAAACTCAGGAAGAGTGCGGCGTCTTTGTGTTCAACAAAGCTTGCTTTTTGATATATATATATATATATATATATATATATATATATATATATATATATTATCTACTGGCCGTAGATAGTTATAGTTAGGACTGTGTTTCCATAGGAAATCAGAAAATTCTTTTTTGAATAACTTTGGCACCGGTTGACGAATCCTCGTGAAATTTTCAAAACTAATGGGGCGCTCCGCTCAGCTCCTACCCTGAAAGTCTTGGAGGGATTCGTCAAGCGAGGGCCATAAAAAGAGGGGGGTCCCAAAACGCGTTTTCCCCATGCATTTTCCCATAGGACCTTTAGTCGAAGGTACAGCCGAACGGCTGAACAGAATTACTTGAAATTTGGCAAAGAGGTAGTCCTCAGGTCAGGGATGTGCCTTTTGCATATATGGAGTCAATCTGTTCAGTAGTTCCTGAGAAAATTGCAGTTAAAGTACATAAATATCTATAGCCGCGCACCGTGCGCGCACCATGCGCACACAGTACGCGCACAGTGCCGTGCACGAGCGTAATTCTGATTGGTGGATTCATGACAGTCAACATTCGAATCAGTCGAAATCAGGAAGTGTCGGCCGCCATTTTGTGTGTTGTGTGTGTGACAGGGAGAAAGAAAGGTGGAGAATGTGAAAAGGGGGCAGGGTAGAGAGTTCCTGACCCCCTAGCCTTTGTCAGGGGGTCCCTGAAGGACCCCGAAGGGTGGAAAAAACATTTTAAAAAATTTCAAAAAATCGCGGGGTGCGCGCCCCCCCCAGCCGCCATTTTGAGTTTTAGAGGCAGAAGAGAGCTAAAAAGACAAGTGGAGAACGTGAAAAGGGGGCAGGGTAGAGAGTCCCTGACCCCTATGCCTTCTCAGGGGGACCATGAAAGACCCCTTAGGTCTAAAAACAAAAAAACAAAATATATCACGGGGTGCGCGCACGGGGTGCGCGCACGGCGGCAAAAAAACATAAAAATATATAATTAAAAATCAAGTTTAAGTGTTTAGATGTTGGTTGGCTCTAAAAAGAGCCGTTGTGTTCATTGAGTGTTTTTTTGTACCTACAAGTAAGTACTGATGCAGAGTTCAAGAGGAAGACTCTGTTGCCTTCCTCTGTGAAATGAACACCGTCTCCTCTATAAATGCCTTGCATGTTGTAACGCAAGTTGTTGTGGTATATACAACCCATACCATAGTCTCTGAGGAAAGCAGAAACAGACTTATTGACGTGCTTTCTTGCTTTGTCAATCTGCGGACAATATTGGTTGGACCAGTTCCACTTTTGCCTTTGGCATATATTAGAATATACAAAGGTAGTTTGTGGAAAAAGTAACATCAATTGCACAAAGGTGTCCTTAACAAGCATTTCCAGACCTACCCCAGTTAAAGTGCCTAGGTCATTTCCACCACAGTGCACAATTATAAGGTCAGGCTGTGGGAGATGTAGAAAGGATTTCACCAAAGGCATTAAGTGGTGCCACTTTAACCCTCTATGATCAATCCATTTAATGTCTACATTTGGCAAAGCAAGGTCTTTCAAAATACCTCTTTTTTCTGCATACTTTTCACTCCAGGAGACATAGCTATGACCTACAATCCACACTGTGAACATCTTTCAAGGAGATCTGGATGCACTCAGAAGGTGTCTTTCAGTAGAATGGCAATATGAAAAGAAAGATAGTTGTAAAATGGAGGCTTACATACTTTTCTTTAAATAAAAAGAACTCATTGGCTGTTTCAGACCATTTTACAATAAAAACTAGGCTGTATGTTTAAATTTTTAAAAGCATGTTTTGTATTGGTCCAGAAAAATGTGTTCCAACAGAACATTACTTTGGATTTGCTGTTAGGTTTGAAAAGTTAAGCAATCTTGCTGTTTGGATTTGAAACATTATGTGCTGAACTTCTGACGTCTCTGCACACACCAGTGTTCCATGATCTAATGCTATGCTAGCAGGCAGAAGTCATGTTGGGGGTAGAAATCATTTGGAAAGGGTTAAAATATGCAAAAAAAAGAAATGTGTGTTTCCATTTAAAGGAAAGGTGGAGAACGTGAAAAGGGGGCAGGGTACAGAGTTCCTGACCTCCTAGCTTTTGTCAGGAGGTCCCTGAAGGACCATGAAGGGTGAAAAAAACATTTTATTTTTTATAAAAAAATCGTGGGGTGCGCGTACCGTGCGCGCACGGTGCGTGCACGGCGGGAAAAAAAACGTAAAAAAAATAGAATTAAAAAAAAAATGTAAGTGTTTAGATGTTAGGTGGCTCTAAAAAGAGCTGTTGTGTTAATTGAGGGACAGAGGGAAAAAAAGACATGGCAAAAATTATAGGGTGTCGCACGTGTGCTGCTGTATCTTCCTCTCTATTAGCGGAATGCTGGTGTCCGCATAAGAGATAAGAGCATTACACAAGTTGCACCGTATATGCACCCTCTCAAACAGAGGGTGTATATCCAGAGGAACCGAAGAAGGTGAAGCTGCCGCCGCAGATGAAGTGCTCTGCTGAGCTGCCGATGATGTGCTCGGCTGAGCTGCTGCGGATGTGCTCGGCTGAGCTGCTGGAGGGTTTTCTCTAGCAGCTCGAGCATAAGCCACAGGATGTACATCTCTAACGTGCCTGATCATAGTGAAGATACTAAAAGAGTATTATTTTTTAGGATCTCCTCTTGATAAGACACGATCACAAAGAGTGCAGGTGACTTTGGGAGCATTCACTTTCTTCTGCCCCAGTGGAAATGTAAAAAATTGCCATATAAAAGAGTCTTTCTGTTTCCTCTGTCTCTGTCTCACAAGGGTCTCCTGCTCACTCCCAGAAGATGACTGCTGCTCTGTCATTCTGAAGTACTGAAGTACTAGAAAAGCTGCTCAGCTCCTTCTCCCAGGGAATCAGAAGTAATAATGAGGGGAGTGGGTGTGGTGTTGGAAGTTTCTGGAACTGAAACTGCTATAAACCAATGAAAAGTGTTGTTTCTTAATCACATGACCTGAAACTACTATAAACCAATGAAAGGTGTTGTTTCTTGATCACATGACTTACCGTGCGCGCACCGAGCGTGTACGGTGCGCGCACGGAGCACGCACGGTACAAGCACGCATGCGCGTACGGAGCATGCGCGTACGAAGCACGCGTGCATGCGCGTACGGAGCACGTGCGCATGCACGTACGGAGCACGCGCGTACGCATCACGCACGAAGTATGCATGCGCACGTGGATCACGTACGCATGCGCACACGGAGTACGTACGCATGCAAGCAACGTGCGCACACTGTACGCGTACTGTACGCGTACGGTGCGCACACTGTCAAAAATCCTTAAAAAAAAATGTTTAGAGGTTTATAGAAGATATTAACTATGCTGTTCAACTATATCCAAAATAAAAAATAAAAAGCTGAGCCATTCCATATTGCAGGATACAGTAAATCTATAATTATATACATAGGTAGCATATTGTAAAATAAATAAATAAAAAATATAATAAAACATTCATAAATTAGCATTTAAAAAACCTTGCAAATTCACTGAAAAAACCATAGGTTTCACACACGTTATAGTTAGGAATTAGCATTTAAAAAACCTTGCAAATTCACTGAAAAAACCATAGGTTTCACACACGTTATAGTTAGGAATTAGCATTTAAAAAACCTTGCAAATTCACTGAAAAAACCATAGGTTTCACACATGTTATAGTTAGCTGGACATTTCACTCGTAAAAAACCAATGAAATTCCCCCGTTATAGTTAGTTCAGCTAACTATAACTCGCGCGCCTGCAATCCACTGCTGATGACGTCACATATTACATCACTCATGACATGGTCAGTGACATCACTCATGACATCACTGATGACATCTCAAATGACATCACTGATGACATCACTGATGACGTCATCCATGTGATAAATTACCACATCTTCTCACACCCTAATATAACCTTTGATACACCGACTCAAAATTTAAGAGTTCCATTCTCAAAACCATACATACTGCAATACCAATAACTACATACTCACTTATTAACTCTTAGGTCTACATACACCTCCACTCATTCACCTGTACAGTCACTCATACTTACAGCCACTCCATACAAAACTATCATATGCATTTATACACCTATATAGACACACACACTACAAATCATCCATAGAGGTACTCTCACACCTACTCAGTCATGCAAATAATCACACTCCCATTTACTCACCTATGCGGTTATACACACTCAAGTTCACTTACTCATAAAAATAGTATCACATTCTTACGCTGTTGTAGAATCATTGATACAAGCACACACTCATCCATAAAGTCACTCTCACAATCACACACTCTCACATCTACCCACTTATATACTCTTACACGCATATATACTGCCTTTCACATATGTAGTTAGTCACAAATGTACCACTGAGATATACATTCAATCCCTAACACACCCATACATACACTCACTCAACCATACAGTCCATCACAGATGCACTCTTAAAACCACGCACCCATAGAATCACCCACTCACACATCTATGCATAGAGTCACACACACCCTACCCACACAAACACTCAGGAACCCATACAGATAATGAGACAAGCAATCAATAACTCATATAGACACTTATATAGGTATTCACAAAACCATGCCGCCACTTATACACCAACATACAGACACATACAAACATTTACACAGTTTAGTCACTAGTCTGCAGTAAGATACATTTAATGACTCACTTATAGAGTCAGTTACGCACCACAGAAAATCATCCATTTACACACTTGTACACCCACTCATTCTTCAACAGGCCTTTCCCTATATATATTAAACATATTAAAATTGTTCAGAAACACATACTCAATGGATGATGTCATCAGTGATGTCATTTGAGATGTCATCAGTGATGTCATGAGTGATGTCACTGACCATGTCATGAGTGATGTAATATGTGACGTCATCAGCAGTGGATTGCAGGCGCGCGAGTTATAGTTAGCTGAACTAACCGGCGCCAAAGTTATTCCAAATAGAATGTTGCGGATTTCCTATGGAAACACGGTCCTAACTATAACTATCTACTGGCGACCGCCAGTAGATAATATATATAGATATATATATATATATCCACCATAAAGTTGCCCAAAAGATCACGCCACACACAGAGAGGTGAGTTCCTTCTTTTATTGCAGGTTACAGCAGCACACGGCTCCCATTTCAGCATAAAAAACAGCCATACGCGTTTCAGACTACCTCGAGTCCTTGATCACTGGCAATCTCAAAACAGCGGCATTGCGGGAACTTAAATACGAAAATCCCGCCCTGGTGCTGCTGTAACCTGCAATAAAAGAAGGAACTCACCTCTCCGTGTGTGGCGTGATCTTTTGGGCAACTTTATGGTGGATATTTAGCGGGACGCCCTAACCGCGATCACGCCCTGCTGCTTCAAGGCGGACCTGCGGTGCTGAAGGTTTGGTGCCGAAAGGACGGCGAGGGTTCAAGGTTGCAGGTCGATGTATGGACAGCATAACGTGGCTTTCCCAGTTTCATCATCCACTTGGAAATAAGACTTTTATCTCTCTAACTACATGACGGCACCCACTGAGGTTTATTATGGGAACTTCAAGATCCATGATGCAATGGCACACGCCCACCAGGGCGGGATTTTCGTATTTAAGTTCCCGCAATGCCGCTGTTTTGAGATTGCCAGTGATCAAGGACTCGAGGTAGTCTGAAACGCGTATGGCTGTTTTTTATGCTGAAATGGGAGCCGTGTGCTGCTGTAACCTGCAATAAAAGAAGGAACTCACCTCTCCGTGTGTGGCGTGATCTTTTGGGCAACTTTATGGTGGATATATATATATATATATATATATATATATATTCACTGAAAAAACCATAGGTTCCACACACGTTATAGTTAGGAATTAGCATTTAAAAAACCTTGCAAATTCACTGAAAAAACCATAGGTTTCACACATGTTATAGTTAGCTGGACATTTCACTTGTAAAAAACCAATGAAATTCCCCCGTTGACGAATCCTCGCGAAATTTTCAAAATAGGTGGGGCGCTCCGCTCCGCTCCTACACTGAAAGTCTCGGGGGGATTCGTCAAGCGGGGGCTGAGAAAAAAGGGGGGTCCCAAAACGCGTTTTCCCCATGCAATTTTCCATAGGGACCTTTAGTCCAAGGTACAGCCCGAATGGCTGAACAGAATTACTTGAAATTTGGCAGAGAGGTAGTCCTCAGCTCAGGGATGTGCCTTTTGCATATATGGAGTCAATCTGTTCAGTAGTTCCTGAGAAAATCAAAAGTAAAATCATATATATATGTGGGCGGAGCCTAACCACACATCTCATCCTGAGATCTGATTGGCTGTCAGCACTTCATCCAAGAAGTGTTGGCAGCCATCTTGGGACCAATATACATGATAGCACCTCATTAAAAAGCATTGCAGTAAATAGAAGGTTTTAAGACTTTAGTTACATTATAAATCATTTGTTGATGGTACCATACTTATTTTAGGAATTGTGGTATGTTCTAAGGTGATTTCACCATGTGAAAAAACCTTCTGCTGGGATATCATGATTGAGAGAAAAATATGTTCTCATGCTTTTCCCACAGAGGTTTGGAAGGTGATCTATAAGCTAAACTGAGAGCTTATTTTCTGTAAATTCACATTATCTTTCTCAGTCATGTGAGAATGAAGTCTGACATTCTCAGTAAAACATGTACATCCAACAAGGGCAGAGACTGTCAGTTGATTCCTTTGTGTTCTACTGCAGCTTCCCAGAGTGTTCCAAAGAACAACTAGAGCGCTAACAGTCCTACTTATGATAAACGTATGGCACACCTGAAGCCATCTTGCTTGGATTAAAGTGGTAACTATTAAAATATTTAATTTAAAAAGGAACAAAATGAGGGGATTCATTTTTCGATAAAAACTATGATTAGTGCTGCAGAAAGAAAAATTAGGGCACATTTTGAGTGACTTCTCAAATCCTCTTCTATTTCTTTAAAAAATTCTGACATGCGGACTGAAACATGCACTTTCAATACCAGCAGCAGTTTTCCCTGGTGAGCAGTAGCTTTACTACAGTGATCTAATGAGCAAAAAGAGTGCTAACATTCTGAATTTATGGCAAATGTGTGACACATCTGAATGCCTTCTTGATGGAATTAAAGTAAAAAACTGAAAGTATTTCCTACTGAGGAGACTGCAGTAAATGAGGAAATTAGGAAACTTCATAAAATATATGTCTCCCAAGATGGCCACCAGAGACAAAAGAGCCCAAATATAGCCCAAATATCACCCAGATGTAGCCCAAGTATAGCCCAATGACAGAATGTCCCAGAGTGTTCTTAAAAACAACTAGAGCGCTTACTGTCTTCATTATGACAAAAGTATGGCACACCTGAAGCCATCTTGATTGGAATAAACTGGTAACACTTAAAACATTTAATTTAAAAAGGAACACAATGAGGGGGTTCATTTTGCCATAGAAATTATGATTAATGCTGAAGAAAGAAAATGAGGGCACATTTTGAGTGACTTCTCAAAAACTGAAAGCATTTCCTACTGAGGAGACTGCAGTACATGAGGAAATTAGGAAACTTCATAACAAATAAATCTCCCAAGATGGCCACCGGAGACAAAAGAGCCCAAATGTAGCCCAAAATCACCCAGATGTAGCCCAAATATAGCCCAATGACAGAAGTGTGCAAAACACTTATTATTTTGTGTTTTTGCAGTGTTATATAGTGCAGACTTGTCAGGTATTGGAGTGCTTTACATGAGCATTGGTTACATCACACAAAAACAAATTCAATTTGGTTGTAGACATGGGGAGACTAAGTGATTTGACCAGAATCACAGAATGTCGAGCTGAAGCAGAAACTCCAACGTGGTTCCCCAGTTGCAAAGTCTGCAGTTCTGGAAGTAACACCACATCCTCTCCCCTAAGTGCAACATTTAATCAAGTGGTCAACTGGATAAAAAAACATAAAGATAACAAATAATTTAAAAGTGCTTTGTCGCTATTTGAAAACTCAGAAAATATGTCCTTATTTTAGTCTTTTAGAGCACTAACCATAATGTTGATGCCAATAAGACCGTCTCATATATGTAATTTCTAAAGGAAATGCTCTAAGTATTACAGTTTTGATTACATCAAGATGACGTCAGGCGTTCCACACTTTTGTAATAAATATAGAATGTTAGCAATCTAGTTGTTCATTAGGATACTGTTGAGAGGCAGAGGCTAGGGGCACGGACTCTGAAAATTGAAGGCAGGTAGGAGGGTGCAAAGTCAACAATTTAACCACACTGAGCAGGCAGGAAGGGCCGTGGCAGCACAACAGAATATGGAGGGCAGTGGAAAGGGGGGCAGGGGCAACAAACCAACAATACAGGACTTGCAAGAGAGGCTGTGGCAATGTAATAGACCATTGTGGGCAGAAGGAAGAGGGAATGGTAGTACAACCATACATGCCAACAGACCCGTTTCAGCCAGGAAACGTCCAATGTTTTTAAGCTCAAATGGGCTTTATTTGATCTGTCTCCTGTCTACAATCTCCTCTTTTTCAATGTAACTCAAAGGGGAAAATCAATACCCCAGTTTTTTTTCAAAATCTCCCTCTTACCAAGTTCAAAATGTTCGCAAGTATGGTACATTGGATCATGGAAGGAAATGGGGTAGGGACAAGGACTTGGATAACAGAGGACAGGAGGGACATGGAGAGGTGCACCAAACTGACCCTGCAGGGCAGGCATCAGGGTTTGCAGCAGCACAATACACCACACAGGGCATGCGGGACGGGAGTGCAGCACAACAATCCATAGAAAGCAAGAGGGAGGGGACAGGACCATGCACATGGACAACAGAGAACAGAGGGGCAAGAGGCAATGGTAGCTAGCTGACCATAATGGACTGACAGGAGAGAAAGCTGCAGCATAACAGACCATAAAGGGCAGGAGGGACGGATCAGGGGCATTACAATGGAACAGACAAGCCGGGAGGGAGTAGGGGTCTGCACATGTAAACAGAGGGCTGGGGGCAAGGGGGCAGGGCAGGAGCAGCAAGATAGCCATGGAGGTCAGGCAGGATGGGTACTAGAAGCAAGACACACCATGAAGAGCAACAGTGAGACTGTGATGGCATACACACAGACCATGGAGGGAAGGTGGGAGGGGGTCAGGGGCAGCTAGCTGACAACTCAGGGAAGGTGGGAGGGGCCATGGCAGCACAGAAGACCATGCATGGCAAGTGGGAGGGTTAGTGGCAGCACAATGGCTATGATGGGCAAGAAGGAGGGTGCAGGGGCATGCACAAAGGACGATGGAGGATAGAAGGGAGGGTCAGGACCTGTGCACAGACAAGAAAGTTCAGGGGAAGGGGCCTCACAACAGACTGCACGGGGCAGGCAGGAGGAGCAGTTGCAGCACAACAGACCAGGGAGGGCAGAAGGGTGTGGCAGTACAATGGACCATGTAGGACAGGAGGAAGAGGATAGGGGCATGGCATGTGGACAGGCAGGGTGGAGGTGGCAGGGACAGGTTACAGTCATCTGACAATGCTAGGCAGGTGGGAGGGGAGTGGCAGCTCAACAGAACACTCAGAGTAGATAGGAGTGGCAAGTCCATGGAACATGGTGGGCAAAAAGGATGGAGCAGGGACATGCACAAAGACATCGGAGGGCAGGGGAAGGAGAATAGGGGCAGCAAGCTAAGCACAGAGTTTAAGCAGGAGGTCAATGATGGGGCATAGAATTGGGCAATGGAGGGCAGGAGGAGTGGACTGGTACATCATACTAAATTGAGGGCAGTGGCAGCACATCAGACCATGCATGGCAGGAGGGAGGAGGCTAGTCCATGGATTCACACAACAGAGGATAGGGAGCAGGGGGATGGGGCAGCAAGCTAACTGTTCAGATAAGGCGGGTATTAGGAACTTTATTGTTTTTAAAACGTGTGTCTGTGCGAACTACTTAAAATATGAACAAGTATGCAGCATAATCTCACTTTTATTCAGGAAGAAGAGGACGTTTGTGACTGTGACTCCGGGCTCACTTGGCAGAAACACCCCCTGACCCTCCACCCCCTATCGCAAAATGTAATGCCCGTGAAAAGGGTAGTTGAACACAGTGTTATATAGAACATAGTCCTGAGAACACGATTGAAAATGAAAACTAGATATAGTGTATGGTATAAACTATGCACCAAAAAGTGTGATATAAGATGAACCGGGCGTGAAATATAATATGCAATACATTGTGCGCAATGACAGATTCATTGGAGAGCGCGAGATAGCACAGGCACTAGCGCGTGCTATGTGATATGCGCCTTGGAGTGTAATATGCACAGGGCAGTGTTGTGTAACCTAACTAGTCTCTAAAGTTGTAATATAAAATATGTGCTGAGGAGTGTAACGTTGCATATGCACTGTGACAAAGATATGGATCCCAGATTGTAATATATATGGCATAGCACTGTGCGTTATAACATAGGCATCGAGGAAGGCACGTTAGATGGGGAAATATAACCCGTGCGAAGACAAGTGTGGCATGACATATTCACGGGGTGGTGTTACAGTGCACATGGGCTAGAGAGTGTCATAGCATATGCACTAGCTAGTGGAATACAACACAGAGGTGTGTGGCACTCAGCAGGCAATGGTGGGTGTAACACAGCATTGGCTCTGCCAGGAGCGCGCTGTGACTCTCAAGTGATGTTCGTCCCCTTTCCAGAGAGTAAAATAAAAAGTATTACACATCCGGCAGTGGATGTGTGTTTTATTAACCGTGAGGAGGGTTTCTTGCATAGTTTTGGTCGAATTTTTGTCGAATCCCCTTTGAATGGCTTGGTGTGCATGTGTATTAAATGTGCCCGTCAATAGCTACCCATGTTTGTATAAATAAACGACAAGGGTGTCTACCGGGATTAGGCACGGTAGGGCATCAGACATGTCAGAGCTTCACTAGTGGTGTAAATACATTCCACGTGGATTCATTGTATGCATAGTCGCCTTTTAATGAATATCACGCAAATCGTCATGGTGATAGGTACGTACGGTTTGTACAGCATGTCCTAAGTGTGTCTATAAATATATATATTTTAAAAATAATAAAAAACAGTGGCCGGCCCTGGGGGATGGGGTCAAAAAAATATAATTAGGAGACAGGCCCTGGGGGATGGGGTCATCAGGGCCAATAAATTAGAATAAGAAGGGGAAGCACACAGCCCCCCTTCTTAAAAATGTAAAATAAATAAAAGACTGGCATCGCGCCGGAGGCCACGCCCCCTCCTTGCAGCACTCTGCAAACGCGCCCCCTGGTGAGTTGTAAGTTGGGGAATTAATTCCTCTTCAATACTGAGGGTCCCTGAGGGCCAACTAGCCCAACAGGCATCTCCAGTATGCGCCAGGGAGCTGCGCTGCAGACAGGTGTTCTGAGGCCAAGCCCCTTTTTACACCTCTCTGCAACGCAGCTCTGTGGCGCTTACTGGAGGTACCTAGTGGTCTAGTTTGACCCTAGGGACCCTTAGGATTCAAGGGGACTTAATCTCTCAACTTAGAACAGCCACAGGGCGCGTTTACACAGTGGTGAAGGGAGGGGACAGGGCCTGAGGTGACGAGTGCAAACACGCACTGTGGCACGTTTTAAATTGGGGATATAATTTCCCTTCAAGACTGAGGGCCCCTGGGGGCTAACTAGCCCACCAAGTGCTTCCAGTAAGCGCCACTGAGCTGCATTGCAGAGAGGTGGTCCAGGCCGTGCCACTTTTTACACCTCTCTGCAACGCAGCTCTGTGGCACTTACTGGAGGTACCTAGTGGGCTAGTTGGACCCTAGGGACCCTCAGGATTCAAATGAACTTAATCTCCCAACTAAAAACGGACACAGGGCGTGTTTACACAGTGGTGAAGGGAGGGGACGGGGCATGAGTTAACGTGTGCAAAAACACCCTGTGGCCTGTTTTAAGAGGTAGTTTTAATCCCCCTGCCCTATTATATACTAGGAGCTTACAGAGGAGGTCATGCTAATCACAGGGGGACCCCAACGCATAATGTTCCCTAGTGTATGTAGGTGTTTTCACTGTATTCTAAGTGTCTTTTAACATAGCACTGGCTCTAGGACTGGTTAGTCAGACTCAGTTACCACCACGGATGTCTGAAAAAGTTGAGGGTACAGGATGATTTTGCAACAAGGCTTCTTTCTGCTCTTCTTTTTGTTCTTTCTGCACGCTATCCTTCTTCCTGCACTTTTCTTCGTCTTTGAGGACTTCTGTTGCTTCTTTCTGCACTTCTTTTTTTTCTTTCTGTACATTTTTTCTTCTTTCTTCACATGTCCTATCTCTGTAGGCATAGTTAGAAATTAGCATTTAAAAAACCTTTGAAATTCACAGAAAAAACCATAGGTTTCAGGCACGTTATAGTTAGGAATTACCATTTAAAAATCCTCAGAAATTCACTGAAAAAACCATAGGTTTCAGGGGTGTTATAGTTAGCTGGACTTTTCACTTGTACAAAACCATTGAAATTCCCCCGTTATAGTTAGTTCAGCTAACTATAACTCGCGCGCCCGCAATGCACTGCTGATGACGTCACATATTACATCACTCATGACATGGTCAGTGACATCACTCATGACATCACTGATGACATCTCAAATGACATCACTGATGACATCACTGATGACATCATCCTTGTGATAGAGTGGCAGACCTCCTCTCACCCTAATATAACCTTTGATACACACATTCAAAAACAGAGACTAAAATTTTCAAAACAATGGACATACCAATACCAGTTACAACAACCTCTTCAGTAATTCTAAGATCCACATACACATCCACTCATTCACCAACAGTCCTATACAGTCACTCATACATGTACTCACTCATCATATGTACTCATATACCTATACATCCTGTTACACAATGCCACTCATCCATAGAGTTACTCACACACATAGTCACTCATGCTAATAAAGAATCAAACATACATTTACTTGCATATACAGTTATACACACACCACCACACTTACTTCTACGGAAACTTACACATACTTAGTCTTTTAAACAATCACTTATAGAAACACGTACTTATTCATACAGGAACTCTTTCAATCTCTCACTCTCACATATACTCACTTATATACACCAATAGTCACATATACTAGTTTAATACATATGTAGTTACTCATAAAGACACTATTGAGACAGTCATTCACTCACTAACACACCCTTACACACACTCATCCACCCATACAGTCCTGCACACATGCTATCTTCAACACATACAAACAGTGAGTCACTCATTCATGCACCTATGCACTACGTAATACCCCCCACCGAACCATGCAGACACTCAGACTGATACTCAAAAAAACAACTAATAACCTATATAGACACCCATGTAGCTACTCACCAACCCATGCAGCCACTTATACACAAAGTGAGGGACTGATACAGATATTTACATATTTAAACATTACTCACTAAGCCATGTATTCACTATGATACACTTAATCAGTCAGTTACACAATCAATTTTTCAAAAACAAATCATCCATTTAGACACTTATATACCCATTTATTCTTCCATCGACCTTGAGATATACATATATAAAACATATTTAATTTTCAGAAAAACACACATTCACTGGATGATGTCATCAGTGATGTCATTTGAGATGTCATCAGTGATGTCATGAGTGATGTCACTGACCATGTCATGAGTGATGTAATATGTGACGTCATCAGCAGCGCATTGCGGGCGCGCGAGTTATAGTTAGCTGAACTAACTATAACGGGGGAATTTCAATGGTTTTGTACAAGTGAAAAGTCCAGCTAACTATAACACCCCTGAAACCTATGGTTTTTTCAGTGAATATATATATATATATATATATATATATATATCCGAAGCAATTTCCCAACTCTTCCCGCTTCCCATCCGGCAAACAGAGAAGAGAGAGTCACGGACACCAGTTTCCTTCGTGGCAGGTCAGGTCTTTATTTCAATTACAGCTCTTCTGACGCGTTTCGGATAACACAGTATCCTTGTTCACATGCGGAAGCGCAGTCCGCCAACAGTTTTTATACCCGTGTTGCTTTTTTTTGTGTGTGTTTTTTTTCCTCTTTTTTCGTGTCATGTGATACTAGACATGGAAAACATCCTTAGTATGCGCTATTCTGCTTTTCTTGGTCTACAATGATTGCGATGTTGCACAGAATGACTACCTACTGGCGGTCGCCAGTAGGTAGATATAGTTAGGACCTATTTTCCATAGGAAATCCGCAACATTCTATTTGGAATATTTGGAATAACGTTGGCGCCGATTGACGAATCTTCGCGAAATTCTCCAAACTTTTGGGCACCTCCGGTCCGCTCCTATCCTGAAAATTTCACGGTGATTCGTCAAGCGGGGGCCGAGAAAAAAGGGGGGTCCCAAAACGCGTTTTCCCCATGCATTTTCCCATAGGACCTGTTGACGCAGCTACAGCCTGAACTGCTGAACGGAATTACACCAAATTTGGCAAAGAGGTAGTCCTCAGTTCAGACTCGTGCCTTTTGCTTAAATGGTGTAAATCCGTTCAGTAGTTCCTGAGAAAATTAGAGTTAAATGTACATATATATATATATATGCGCAAACAGAAGTCTTTCACCACAGAACCACCAGGCAGGCAGCAACGAGGAAAAACCACGCAAGTCCCAGTCTTCTTTCGGCAAGTTTATTTAAAAAGGCAAGTTCACCAAATCTGACGCGTTTCGGGCGTCCGCCCTTGGTCACAGATCGTCAGGCAAATGAAAGAACATCCCTTTTAAAGGGTACATTGCACGAATTTAATTAGTGATTTTTTTCTTTTTGCAACACCATGTGATTAGAAACTGAAAACTGAGGACACACTACATATAGCTAACATAGATAGTCTGTTTTCTAAATCACAATTTGATATATATAAATCGAATAACGGGAGGTATAATTACAATATTTACATTTTGTTACCCAAATTTGTGTTAACATTCCATTGTGAGTTGCCATGCTATATATTTTGTAAATTTTATATCAGACAATTATTGTCAGTGTGCATTGAAAATGGCACATGATATCCGCATAAATGCGCTTATATAGTAGATTGCAAAAAAAAAAGACACAGTGTTACTGGTGGTCATTTGTCATGAAAAAGTGCAATGCGCGTAGATAAAGTGCAAATGCAATTGTGCAAATAATGCAAAATATTCTGTGCAAGCATAGCATATAAATAAATATAAATATTTATAAATAATTTCATATTAAAATCATCTAAGCTTCTCAATTCATGAAACCTGATGCTAGGCATATGACCATATAAAAATATCATCTATGTTTTACTCTTTTGCAATCTCTCAATTAACTGCATGAATGCAATAGACATGTAACGACAATATGGATCGTGATGATTTACAATCAATTCCTTTATATATATTTAGATAAAGCAACAAATATCGACCACCTTCCAATAAAATTTTTACTCTATACGTGATTCAAAAGGAGGAAACAAACTAAATCTATCTTGATGTCTGTGTCCCAAAACTTAAATGGGAAAAGTAATGTGAATCCATTGAACCAGTGAAAAAAATCAATTGTGCATGTGATGATAAAAAAAGGGATGATATACAGTATGTGTAATAAAATTCATAATGAAATTAATAGGGTAAAGGCGGAGAAAGCAGATAATGGCCCAAAACAAATCATTAAACAGGGATTGGTTATAAAAAAACATGTAAGTCTTCCGTTGTGTTCAATCCATTGGGGAATCTGCTGTCTAACTCAATAATAAATTGTGACTCAAGTCTTCTGAGCATTTTTTCCCTATCGCCACCCCGTCTAGATTTAGGGACTGAGGCAATGACATAATATTCCAAGCATTGTAAGTTGTTGTTATGTCTTGCCTTGAAATGTCTGGCAACAGGATAAGTGCCATCGTTGTTAACGATGGCACGTAAATGCTGCAGTATTCTGGCATGCACCTGTAGCTTAGTGCTGCCCACATATCTGAGGCCACAGGTGCATGTCAGAATGTAGACAGCAAAATCAGTTTTGCAATTAAATGTGCCCTTGATGTTTTTGGCAATAGGACTGAACGGTGTCAAGTATTGGGAAGTGTTTTTTCCAAATTTACAAGCTCTGCAAGTTGAGCAACGCTTGAATCCCGGCCGGGATTTCAACCAATCCTCTTGTTTTGCTAGCTCAGGGAATTCGTGACTGATCTGGGTTTTAAAGGAGGGTCCCCTCCGATAAGTAACCACAGGGTTGTCTGGAAGCCTGGGGGCCAGAACCAAATCTGTTTTTAAAACAGGCCAGCGCTGTTTTATGATGGATTTAATTTGTCTGGCCTGTTTGCTATACCCGGTAATAAGCCTGGGAGTTTGTTCCTCCCTTGAATCAGTTGATGCAATTGATTCACTGTTAGTAAACAGAGACTCACGGGTTCTAGCATTGGTTTTCTGGATGGCAGTTTTTAAGACTGATTCTTTGTATCCCCTACATCTGAATCTGTCTAGGGCTTCATTTGTGCAGGCCTGTAAATCAAGATCAGTGCTACAAATTCGTTTCAACCTGAGCAACTCCCCAAATGGAATGTTGTCAATCGTGTGTCGAGGATGTGAACTATTGGCATGCAAGATGTTATTGCCAGCAGTTTTCTTTCTATGTAGTTTAGTGACAAGACGGCCATCTTTAACGTATAGTTTAACATCCAAGAATTCAGCTTCATTTGCGCTTACATTAGAAGTGAATCTTAAATTTTCTTGGTTGTTATTAATACAAGCCAGGACATTGTTGACACTTTCCAAATTGCCTCTCCACATAATAAAAACATTGTCTATAAAGCGTATCCACTGTATGACATGTTTTCTGTACATTACACCATGGGTGTGCATGAGGACCTGGTCCTCCCACCAGCCTACGTGCAAGCACGCATAGCTGGGGGAGAAACAGGCCCCCATCGCCACACCTCGCTTTTGTATGTAGATGTTGTCACCAAATAGAAAGAAATTGTTGTTTAGACACCAACCAGTAAGTTCTAAAATCATCTTATTGTGCATATAGCATTCAACAGGTCTCTTACCAAGGAAATGTTCTAATGCACTCAAACGAGTTGTATGTACAATACTGGTGTAGAGCGACTCAATGTCTAGGGTGATCAATAAAAGATCGTCGCTCCACGGAATATCCTTAATCTTGGCAATGAAGTCTCCCGTGTCCCTTACATATGTTGGTAATTCCTTCACTAAGTCCTGTAGGAAGTAATCTATATATTCGGTAACATGTTCTACCATTCCCCCGATGGCCGAGATAATCGGTCGGCCAGGTACTGGTGTGACTAGTTTGTGTACTTTTGGGAGGAGATAAAGTCTTGGTATTATAGGAAATTCCACATATAGGAAATCAAATTCTTGCTTTGAGATCATATTTTCCCTCTTCCATTTGTGAAGCAATTTCAAAAGTGATTCTTTGGCCAGATTGTAGTCCTTGCCTGAAGATTTAACATAACACGAGGAGTCATTTAGTTGTTTCATGGCCTCCTCAATGTAGGCATCTTGAGGCCAAATAACCACATTGCCTCCCTTGTCAGCAGTGGTAACAATATTTTTGTAGTCTTTACTCAGTTTCGAGACCAAGGATAGATATTGTTCCTCTTGTTGACTTTTATAACGCTTCTTGTGCTTGATCTTATATTGCAGTTGTTTTAGATCTTCCACAACAACGTCATGAAAAACATCTATCGAGTCTTTTGGCATTACAGGCATGAACTTTGATTTAGCTTTAAATGGACTGCTGTTTGCGCCCATCTGAGCCACAGAGGCCTCTCTTAGTTCTTCCTGGGTAGAGATTGGAACAGAATTGGATGTGTCATTGTTATATATATATATATATATATATATATATATATATATATATATATTCACTGAAAAAAACATAGGTTTCAGGGGCGTTATAGTTAGCTGGACTTTTCACTCATACAAAAGCATTGAAATTACCCCGTTATAGTTAGTTCAGCTAACTATAACTCGCGTGCCCGCAATGCACTGCTGATGACGTCACATATTACATCACTCATGACATGGTCAGTGACATCACTCATGACATCACTGATGACTTCTCAAATGACATCACTGATGACATCATCCAGTGAATGTGTGTTTTTCTGAAAATTACATATGTTTTATATATGTATAAGTCAAGGTTGATGGAAGAATAAATGGGTATATAAGTGTCTAAATGGATGATTTCTTTTTGAAAAATTGATTGTATAACTGACTGATTAAGTGTATCTTAGTGAATACATGGCTTAGTGAGTAATGTTTAAATATGTAAATATCTGTATCAGTCTCTCACTTTGTGTATAAGTGGCTACATGGGTTGGTGAGTAGCTACATGAGTGTCTATATAGGTTATTAGTTGGTTTTTTGAGTATCAGTATGAGTGTCTGAGTGTCTGTATGGTCCTGTGGGGGTATTACGTAGTGCATAGGTGCATGAATGAGTGACTCACTGTTTGTATGTGTTGAAGACAGCATGTGTGCAGGACTGTATGGGTGGATGAGTGTGTGCATGGGTGTGTTAGTGAGTGAATGACTGTCTCAATAGTGTCTTTATGAGTAACTACATATGTTTTAAACTAGTATATGTGACTATTGGTGTATATAAGTGAGTATATGTGAGAGTGAGAGATTGGAAGAGTTCCTGTATGAATAAGTATGCGTTTCTATAAGTGATTGTTTAAAAGACTAAGTATGTGTAAGTTTCTGTAGACGTAAGTGTGGTGGTGTGTGTATAACTGTATATGCAAGTAAATGGAAGTTTGATTCTTTATTAGCATGAGTGACTATGTGTGTGAGTAACTCTATGGATGAGTGGCGTTGTGTAACAGGATGTATAGGTGTATGAGTACATATGATGAGTGAGTACATGTATGAGTGACTGTATAGGACTGTTGGTGAATGAGTGGATGTGTATGTGGATCTTAGAATTACTGAATAGCTTGTTGTAACTGGTATTGGTATGTCCATTGTTTTGAAAATTTTAGTTTCCATTTTTGAATATGTGTAACAAAGGTTATATTAGGGGGAGAGGAGGTCTGCCACTCTATCACAAGGATGATGTCATCAGTGATGTCATTTGAGATGTCATCAGTGATGTCATGAGTGATGTCAGTGACCATGTCATGAGTGATGTAATATTTGAAGTCATCGGCAGTGCATTGCGGGCGCGCAAGTTATAGTTAGCTGAGCTAACTATAACGCCCCTGAATTTCTAAGGTTTTTTAAATGCTAATTCCTAACTATAACGTGCCTGAAACCTATGGTTTTTTCAGTGAATTTCAAAGGTTTTTTAAATGCTAATTTCTAACTATGCCTACAGAGATAGGACATGCAAAGAAAGAAGAAAAAACGCACAGAAAGAAAAAAAAGAAATGCAGAAAGAAGCAACAGAAGTCCTCAAAGACGAAGAAAAGTGCAGGAAGAAGGATAACGTGCAGAAAGAACAAACAGAAGAGCAGAAAGAAGCCTTGTTGCAAAATCATCCTGTGCCCTCAACTTTTTTAGACAGATACTGGTGGTAACTGAGTCTGACTAACCAGTCCTAGAGCCAGTGCTATGTTAAAAGACACTCAGAATACAGTGAAAACACCTACATACACTAGGGAACACTATGCGTTGGGGTCCCCCTGTGATTAGCATGACCTCCTCTGTAAGCCCGTAGTATATAATAGGGCAGGGGATTAAAACTACCTCTTATAACGCACCACAGGACATGTTTGCACACGTCACCTCAGGCCCCGTCCTCTCCCTTCCCCACTGTGTAAACAAGCCCTGTGGCCGTTTTAAGTTGGGAGATTAAGTCCCCTTGAATCCTGAGGGTCCCTAGGGTCCAACTAGACCACTAGGTACCTCCAGTAGGCGCCACAGAGCTGCGTCGCAGAGAAATGTAAAAAGGGGCACGGCCTAGACCACCTCTCTGCAACGCAGCACAGTGGCGCTTACTGGAAGCACCTGGTGGGCTAGTTGGCCCCCAGGGTCCCTCAGGATTGAAGGGGAATTATTTCCCACTTAAAACGCGCCACAGGACGTGTTTGCACACGTTAACTCAGGCTCCGTCCCCTCCCTTCACCACTGTGTAAACACGCCCTGTGGCCGTTTTTATTTGGGAGATTAAGTTCATTTGAATCCTGAGGGTCTCTATGGTCCAACTTGCCCACTAGGTACCTCCAGTAAGCGCCACAGAGCTGCGTTGCAGAGAGGTGTAAAAAGTGGCACGGCCTGGACCACCTCTTTGCAACGCAGCTCAGTGGCGCTTACTGGAAGCACCTGGTGGGCTAGTTAGCCCCCAGGGGCCCTCAGGATTGAAGGGGAATTATTTCCCCAACTTAAAACGCACCATAGGGTGTGTTTGCACACTTCACCTCAGGCCCAGTCCCCTCCCTTCCCCACTGTGTAAACACGCCCTGTGGCCGTTTTAAGTTGGGAGATTAAGTCCCCTTGAATCCTGAGGGTCCCTAGGGGCAAAATAGCCCACTAGGTACGTCCAGTAAGCGCCATTGCAGAGAGGTGTAAAAAGGGGCACGGCCTGCACCACCTCTCTGCAACGCAGAGCAGTGGCGCTTACTGGAAGCATCTGGTGGGCTAGTTGGCCCCCAGGGTACCTCAGGATTGAAAGGGAATTATTTCCCCAACTTAAAACGTGCACAGGGCATGTTTGCACACGTAACCTCAGGACCCGTCCCCTCCCTTCACCACTGTGTAAACGCGCCCTGTGGCCGTTCTAAGTTGAGAGATTAAGTCCCCTTGAATCCTAAGGGTCCCTAGGGTCAAACTAGCCCACTAGGTACCTCCAGTAAGCGCCACAGAGCTGCGTTGCATAGAGGTGTAAAAAGGGGCGTGGGCTCAGAACACCTGTCTGCAACGCAGCTCCCTGGCGCATACTGGAGATACCTGTTGGGCTAGTTGGCCCTCAGGGACCCTCAGTATTGAAGGGGAATTAATTCACCAACTTACAACTGGCCAGGGGGTGCGTTTGCAGAGTGCTGCAAGGAGGGGGCGTGGCCTCCGGCGCGATGCCGGTCTTTTATTTATTTTATTTTTTTAAGAAGGAGTGCTGTGTGGCCCTCCTTCTTTTTCTAATTTATTGGCCCTGGGGACCCCATCCCCCAGGGACTGCACCCTAATTTTTTTTGTTGAAAAAAATAAGTTTGGAAGGGGGCTGCGTGGCCCCCCTCCCAAGGCGTTAATCGCCCCCGGGTACCCCAACCCCCGGGTCGTGGCCTTTTTTTTTTTTTATTCTTTAGGAGGGGGGCTGCGTTGCCCCCCTCCTCAGGCCACTTATGGCCCCGGGGACCCCATCCCCCGGGGCCGGCCTTTGTTTTTTATTATTTTTAAAAAATATATATTTATAGAAACACCTAGGACATGCTGGACAAACCGTATGTACCTATCACCATGACGATTTGCGTGATATTCATTAAAAGGCGACTATGCATACAATGAATCCACGTGGAATGTATTTACACCGCTAGTGAAGCTCTGATGTGTCTGACGCCCTACCGTGCCTAATCCCGGCGCCCCCGCCGGTGGGTACTCTCCAAGTAGACACCCTTGTCGTTTATTTATACAAACATGGGTAGCTATTGACGGGCACATTTAATACACACGCACACCAAGCCATTCAAAGGGATTCAACAAAAATTCGACCAAACTATGCAAGAAACCCCCCTCACGGTTAATAAAACACACATCCACCGCCGGATGTGTAATACTTTTTATTTTACTCTCTGGAAAGGAGACGAACCTCACTTGAGAGTCACAGCGTGCTCCTGGCTGAGCCCAATGCTGTGTTACACCCACTAGTGCCCGCCAAGTGCCACACACCTCTGTGTTGTATTCCACTAGCTAGTGCATATGCTATGACACTCTCTAGCCCATGTGCACTGTAACCCCACCCCGTGAATATGTCATGCCACACTTGTCTTCGCACGGGTTATATTTCCCCATCTAACGTGCCTTCCTCGATGCCTATGTTATAACGCACAGTGCTATGCCATATATATTACAATCTGGGATCCATATCTTTGTCACAGTGCATATGCAACGTTACACTCCTCAGCACATATTTTATATTACAACTTTAGAGACTAGTTAGGTTACACAACACTGCCCTGTGCATATTACACTCCAAGGCGCATATCGCATAGCACGTGCTAGTGCCTGTGCTATCTCGCGCTCTCCAATGAATCTGTCATTGCGCACAATGTATTGCATATTATATTTCACGCACCGGTTCATCTTATATCACACTTTTTGGTGCATAGTTTATACCATATACTATATCTAGTTTTCATTTTCAATCGTGCTCTCAGGACTATGTTCTATATAACACTGCGTCCACCTACCCTTTTCACAGGCATTACATTTTGCGATGGGGGTGGAGGGTCAGGGGGTGTTTCTGCCAAGTGAGCCTGGAGTCACAGTCACTAACGTCCTCTTCTTCCTGAATAAAAGTGAGATTATGCTGCATACTTGTTCATATTTTAAGTACTTCGCACAGACACACATTTTAAAAACAATAAAGTTCCTAATACCCACCTTCTCTGAACAGTTAGCTTGCTGCCCCATCCACCTCCTCCCTATTCTCTGTTGTCTGAATCCATGGACTAGCCTCCTCCCTCCTGCCATGCATGGTCTGATGTGCTGCCACTGCCCTCCATTTAGCATGATGTACCAGTCCACTCCTCCTGCCCTCCATTGCTCAATTCTATGGCCCATCATTGACCTCCTGCTTAGCCTCTGTGCTTAGCTTGCTGCCCCTATTCTCCTTCCCCCTGCCCTCCGATGTCTTTGTGCATGCCCCTGCTCCATCCTTTTTGCCCACCATGTTCCATGGACCTGCCACTCCTATCTACTCTGAGTGTTCTGTTGAGCTGCCACTCCCCTCCCACCTGCCTAGCATTGTCAGATGACTGTAACCTGTCCCTGCCACCTCCACCCTGCCTGTCCACATGCCATGCCCCTATCCCCTTCCTCCTGTCCTCCATGGTCCATTTTACTGCCACACCCTTCTGCCCTCCCTGGTCTGTTGTGCTGCAACTGCTCCTCCTGCCTGCCCCGCGTGGTCTGTTGTGAGGCCCCTTCCCCTGAACTCTCTTGTCTGTGCCCAGGTCCTGACCCTCCCTTCTATACTCCATGGTCCTTTGTGCATGCCCCTGCACCCTCCTTCTTGCCCATCATAGCCATTGTGCTGCCACTACCCTCCCGCTTGCCATGCATGGTCTTCTGTGCTGCCATGGCCCCTCCCACCTTCCCTGTGTGGTCAGCTAGCTGCCCCTGAACCCCTCCCACCTTCCCTCCATGGTCTGTGTGTATGCCATCATAGTCTCACTGTTGCTCTCCATGGTGTATCTTGTTTCTAGTGCCCATCCTGCCTAACCTCCATGGTCATCTTGATGCCCCTGCCCTGCCCCCTTGCCCCCAGCCCTCTGTTTCCATGTGCAGACCCCTATTCCCTCCCTCCTGGCTTGTCTGTTCCATTGTAATGCCCCTGATCCGTCCCTCCTGCCCTTTATGGTCTGTTATGCTGCAGATTTCTCTCCTGTCTGTACATTATGGTCAGCTAGCTACCATTGCCTCTTTCCCCTCTGTTCTCTGTTGTCCATGTGCATGGTCCTGTCCCTCCCTATTGCTTTCTATGGCTTGTTGTGCTGCACTCCCGTCCCGCATGCCCTGTGTGGTGTATTGTGCTGCTGCAAACCCTGATGCCTGCCCTGTAGGGTCAGTTTGGTGCACCTCTCCATGTCCCTCCTGTCCTCTGTTATACGAGTCCATGTCCCTACCCCAATTCCTCCTGCCTACCATGATCCAATGTACCATACTTGCGAACATTTTGAACTTGGTAAGAGGGAGATTTTGAAAAAAAACTGGGGTATTGATTTTCCCCTTTGAGTTACTTTGAAAAGGAGGAGATTGTAGATAGGAGACAGATCAAATAAAGCCCATTTGAGCTTAAAAACATTGGACGTTTCCTGGCCGAAACGGGTCTGTTGGCATGTATGGTTGTACTACAACTGCCTCTTCCTTCTGCCCACAATGGTCTATTATATTGCCACAGCCTCTCTTGCCAGTCCTGTATTGTTGGTTTGTTGCCCCTGCCCCCCTTTCCACTGCCCTCCATATTCTGTTGTGCTGCCACTGCCCTTCCTGCCTGCCCAGTGTGGTCAAATTGTTGCCTCTGCACTCTCCTACCTGCCTTTATTTTCAGAGTCCGTGCCCCTGGCCTCTGCCTCTCAACAGTATCCCAATGAACAACTAGATTGCTAACATTCTATATTTATTACAAAAGTGTAGAACGCCTGACGTCTTCTTGATGTAATCAAAACTGTAATACCTAGAGCATTTCCTTTAGAAATTACATATATGAGAGGGTCTTATATGCATCAACATTATGGTTAGTGCTCTAATAAACTAAAATGAGGACATATTTTCTGAGTTTTCAAATAGCGACAAAGAACTTTTAAATTATTTGTAATCTTTATGTTTTTTTATCCAGTTGACTACTTGATTAAATGTTGCACTTAGGGGAGAGGATGTGGTGTTACTTCCAGAGCTGCAGACTTTGCAACTGGGGAACCAGGTTGGAGTTTCTGCTTCAGCTCAACATTCTGTGATTCTGGTCAAATCACTTAATCTCCCTATGTCTACAACCAAAATGAATTTGATCTTGTGTGATGTAACCAATGCTCATGTAAAGCACTCCAATACCTGACAAGTCTGCACTATATAAAACTGCAAATACACAAAGAATACGTGTTTTGCACAATTCTGTCATTGGGCTACATGTGGGCTACATCTGGGTGATATTTGTGCTGCCTTTGGGCTCTTTTGTCTCTGGTGGCCATCTTGGGAGATTTATTTGTTATGAAGTTTCCTAATTTCCTCATTTACTGCAGTCTCCTCGGTTCAGTGACTAAATATCGGTTCAGTGACTAAATATCGAGGGACAAAATATCGACTACACAAAAAATCGACACCAAAATATAGAAGAACAGAATATCGACTCCCTATCTACAAACAGGTAAGGACTATAATATCGATTCCAAAATATAGACTGTCAAAATATAGTTAGCCAAAATATCGAATTTTTTAAATGTATTAAAAATAATATAAAATGTATTAAGTATTAAAAACAATTAAATAAAACATACATAATATAATATAAAAAAGCTTAAAATGTAAACATAATATAAGTAATTTTAAAAAGTCGAGATTTTGTTGGATACTGAGAGCGTAAAAATTACTATTCCCACTCCAGTGAGTGCAACAGTAGGGAAAGCGTTGGATAGCGTAGGGGTAAAAATTACTATTCCCACTCCAGTGAGTGCAACAGTAGGGAAAACGTTGGATAGCGTAGGGGTAAAAATTACTATTCCAACTCCAAACAGTGCAACAGTAGGGAAAGCGTTGGATAGCGTAGAGGTAAAAATTACTATTCCCACTCCAGAGAGTGCAACAGTAGGGAAAGCGTTGGATAGCGGGAGGGTAACAATTACTATTCCCACTCCAGAGAGTGCAACACTAGGGAAAGCGTTGGATAGCGCAGGGGTAAAAATTACTATTCCCACTCCAGTGAGTGCAACAGTAGGGAAAGAGTTGGATAGCGGGAGGGTAACACTTACTATTCCCACTCCAGTGAGTGCAACACTAGGGAAAGCGTTGGATAGCGGGAGGGTAACAATTACTATTCCCACTCCAGAGAGTGCCACAGTAGGGAAAGCGTTGGATAGCGGGAGGGTAACAATTACTATTCCTACTCCAGAGAGTGCAACACTAGGGAAAGCGTTGGATAGCGCAGGGGTAAAAATTAATATTCCCACTCCAGTGAGTGCAACAGTAGGGAAAGAGTTGGATAGCGGGAGGGTAACAATTACTATTCCCACTCCAGTGAGTGCAACACTAGGGAAAGCGTTGGATAGCGGGAGGGTAACAATTACTATTCCCACTCCAGAGAGTGCAACACTAGGGAAAGCGTTGGATAGCGGGAGGGTAACAATTACTATTCCCACTCCAGAGAGTGCAACAGTAGGGAAAGTGTTGGATAGCAGGAGGGTAACAATTACTATTCCCACTCCAGACAGTGCAACAGTAGGGAAAGCATTGGATAGCGTAGGGGTAAAAAATACTATTCCCACTCCAGTGAGTGCAACAGTAGGGAAACCGTTGGATAGCGTAGAGGTAAAAATTACTATTCCCACTCAAGTGAGTGCAACAGTAGGGAAAACGTTGGATAGCGTAGGGGTAAAAATTGCTATTCCCACTCCAAAGAGTGCAACAGTAGGGAAAGCATTGGATAGCAGGAGGGTAAAAATTACTATTCCCACTCCAGTGAGTGCAACAGTAGAGAAAGAGTTGGATAGCGGAGGGTAAAAAATACTATTCCCACTCCTGAGAGTGCAAAAGTAGGGAAAGTAATGATTTAAATTTAAAATAAGATTACATTAATTATCAATACCGATAAAAAGTTAATTAAAAATAATTACCAATTAATAACAATTAATTACCATTTAAAAAATATTAATTATCAATTGAAAAAAACTGTATAACCAATTAATAATAATTTATTACCAATTAAAAATTAATTATCAATTATCAATACACATAAATAAAAGCATTAATATTTACTTTATTACAATTAATTTACTTCCCACCAAATTCCCCTATAAACCCACAACCCACTCCCAATAATAAAAAATACAATTAACATTATTATCAATTAATCAATTAATAAAAATAATTTTGCAAATAATAAAAGTTATTTCGCAATTCATACAAATTATTTACCCATTAATACAAATTAATTACCAATTATTAATTAATTATCAATTAATTATCAATACACATAAATAAAAAATTAATTATTTACTTTATTACAATTAATTTACTTCCCACCCAATTCCCCTACAAACCCACAACCCGCTCCTAATAATAACAAATACAATTAAGACAATTATCAATTAATATAAATTAATTACCAATTAATAAAACTTAATTACCAATTAATAATTAATTATCAATTAATTAATTATCAAAACATATAAATATAATTAACATTTAATTAACCATAATTAAATTACTTCCCACCCTATTCCCCTATAAACCCACAGCCCGCTACGGAATTAAATTAGCCAATCATTAAATTACATAACATTCATTTGTTGAAATAAATTAAACATACATTACAAAAATAATACATCATTTTAACACATATACTACCATACATAACAGAAAAAAAATCGATATTATGGTAATCTATATTTTAAAATTCGATATTATGGTATTCTATATTTTTATAGTCTATATTTTGGAAATCGATATTTTGTACCCCAATTTCGATATTCTGACCTATCTATATTTTGATAATTCGATATTCTGTCCACTCTATATTTTAACTTCGATATTCTGGGCATTCGATATTTTGGAATCGATATTTTGGGTGTTTACCGTCTCCTCAGTAGGAAATACTCTCAGCTTTTTACTTTGGTTCCATCAAGAAGGTATTCAATATGTCACACATTTGCCATAAATTCTGAATGTTAGCACTCTAGTTGCTCATTAGATCACTGTAGTAAAGCTACTGCTCACCAGGGAAGTCTGCTGCTGGTATTCAAAGTGCAAGTTTCAGTCTGCATGTCAGAATTTTTTTATGAAATAGAAGAGGATTTGAGAAGTCAAAATGTGCCCTAATTTTTCTTTCTGCAGCACTAATCATAATTTCTATGGCAAAATGAACCCCCTCATTTTGTTCCTTTGTAAATTAATTCTTTTAAGTGTTACCAGTTTATTCCAATCAAGATGGCTTCAGGTGTGCCATACTTTAGTCATAAGTACGACTGTTAGCGCTCTAGTTGTTCGTTAGAACACTCTGGGACATTCTGTCATTGGGCTATACTTGGACTACATCTGGGTGATATTTGGGCTACATTTGGGCTCTTTTGTCTCTGGTGGCCACCTTGGGAGATTTATTTGTTATGAAGTTTCCTCATTTCCTCATTTACTGCAGTCTCCTCAGTAGGAAATACTTTCAGCTTTTTACTTTGGTTCCATCAAGAAGGTATTCAATATGTCACACATTTGCCATAAATTCTGAATGTTAGCACTCTAGTTGCTCATTAGATCACTGTAGTAAAGCTACTGCTCACCAGGGAAGGCTGCTGCTGGTATTGAAAGTGCATGTTTCAGTCTGCATGTCAGAATTGTTTAATGAAATAGAAGAGGATTTGAGAAGTCACTCAAAATGTGCCCTAATTTTTCTTTCTTCAGCACTAATCATAATTTCTATGGCAAAATGAACCCCCTCATTGTGCTCCTTTTTAAATTAATTATTTTAAGAGTTACCAGTTTATTCCAATCAAGATGGCTTCAGGTGTGCCATACTTTTGTCATAAGTAAGACAGTAAGCGCTCTAGTTGTTCTTTAGAACACACTGGGAAGCTGCAGTAGAACACAAAGGAATCAACTGACAGTCTCTACCCTTGTTGGATGTACATGTTTTACTGAGAATGTCACACTTCATTCTCACATGACTGAAAAAGATAATGTGAATTTACAGAAAATATGCTCTCAGTTTAGCTTATAGATCACCTTCCAAATCTCTGTGGGAAAAGCATGAGAAAATAGTTTTCTCTCAAACATGATTCATGATATCACAGCAGAAGGCTTTTTCACATGGTAAAATCACCTTAGAACACACCACAATTCCTAAAATGAGTATGGTACCATCAACAAATGATTTATAATGTAACTAAAGTCTTAAAATCTTCTATTAACTGCAATGCTTTTTAATGAGGTGCTATCATGTATTATTATTATTATTATTATTGAGTCTTGTATAGCGCGTGGTTACCCTTGGGCATCCCAGCGCTCGTCCAGAGTACACACCAAACCAGCAGAGCACTAAGCAGGGAACAGATGAGTCTTTAAAAGTTTGCGAAATCGCAACGTGCCAGTTTCGGAGCGAAGGGCATGCGGAAGGGAGTTCCATAATGCTGCCACGTTAACGGAAAATCTTCTACCGCCAGTCCTGGCTTTTTTTACTTTCGCGACTTGCAAGAGATGTTGGTGGTCTGAGCGGAGGGCGCGAGAGGCCTTATAAGGTTGGACCATACTCCGCAGGATAGGGGGCCCTTTTCCCTGCAAGATTTTGTGAGCCATGCAGAGTGCTTTAAACTTCACCCTCTCTCTCACAGGGAGCCAGTGGAGCGCCTTCAGCGCAGGTCGGGCTGACTGCCGCCTGGGAAGGTCCGTCAAAAGCATGGCGGCAGCATTTTGCACTTGTTGCAATTTGTTTAGAGTTGATTCTGGAGCCCCCAGAAACAGCGCATTGCTGTAGTCCAGCCGTGAAATGATGAGACCCTGGATTAGTAACCTCCTAGTGGCCATCGGGAGGAGGGGTAGGATCTTCCGGGCTGACCGGAGCAGGCCGAAACACAGGCCTGCGGTCTTTTTTGCGTGTGTCTTGAAGGATAGGTCCTGCTCCAGCCACACCCCCAAGCTCTTAATCTCCTGTTTTGGGGTAGGTGGCGCTCCCAGACAGCTATGCCAGCTACTAGGGGACAAGGAGGGAGGGGAGTTCCCCAGCATCATCAGTTCGGTTTTTGAACCGTTAAGTTTAAGTGCTGAGTTGCACATCCAGGTGAAGACCCTGGCTAAACATGTGTGCAGCAGGTCGGGTTGGTTCGCCGGCTGGGGAAGCCCAACCACCAACTGGGTATCATCCGCATAGCTGATGGTCTTGATACCCAGTGGCAGTACCACACTCTCCAGTGGGGCCATATAGATATTAAATAGTGTGGGGCTCAGCGATGAGCCCTGTGGCACACCACACTGGAGGGGAATCTTTTTAACTCAAATTTTCTCAGGAACTACTGAACGGATTTACACCATTTAAGCAAAAGGCATTAGTCTGAACTGAGGACTACATCTTTGCCAAATTTGGTGTAATTCCGTTCAGCAGTTCGGGCTGTAGCTGCGTCAACAGGTCCTATGGGAAAATGCATGGGAAAAACGCGTTTTGGGACCCCCCTTTTTTTCTCGGCCCCCGCTTGACGAATCACTGTGAAATTTTCAGGATAGGAGCGGACCGGAGCTGGCCAAAAGATTGGAAAAGTTTGCGAAGATTCGTCAATCTGCGCCAACGTTATTCCAAAAAGAATGTTGCGGATTTCCTATGGAAAATAGGTCCCAATTATATCTACCTACATATATATATATTGTACCAGTAGGTAGTTAATATAATTAGGACCAAGGTTTCCATAGGAAAAGCGTTTATTTTGCCAATCACTTTGGCGTCGCTTGACAAATCTTCACAAAATTTTCAAAAGACGTACCCTTTTTGGTTAAACTGCTGTGTTGAAAGTTTTGAGGTGATCCATCGAGCGGGGACCAAGAAAAAAGGGGGGTCCCAAAACAAGTTTTCTCCATGTTATGTCTATGGGGATTTTTTATGTTTTTTAACACAACTACAGCCCTAACCACTGAACCGAATTAAACCAAATTTGTCAAAAAAGGTAGATGTTAGTCCAGAAAGCGTGCTTTTTTGGATTTGGTGTAAATCCTTTTATTAGTTTCAACGATATTTAAGTTTAAAAAAATATAGATATCTGGGAACGTGAGTCTTTGCAGTGGACTTGTGGATCCTATTGAAATTTGATTGGCTGCCAACACTTCAACCAGGAAGTGCTAGCAGCCATTGTGAGACTTGGCTTGAGTCCCACAAAAAAAGTGAAAAAAAAGAAAAGGGGGCATGGCAAAAATTAATAAACATGCCGGGGCTATTTACTACATTTGTGTGGGGGAAGCCCATATGGCCTGCCCCACAGCCCCGGGGAGTGCCACCTCCCTGTGGCTAATGTAATAGAGGGGCTCGTGGACCTCCGTGCCCCGGGGACCACCACCACCCTGGGGATTTAAATTTTTTATATATTAGGCCTCACAGACTCCCCAGGCCCGGGAGACCACCACCTCCCCGGGGCCAAAGTGTATTTTAAGAAATGGGAGGGGGCCCTGGGGACTGCCACCATACTTGGGCAGGCCCTTAATCAAGGAAGGAGCGGGGTCACCCCCTCCTGGAGCTATGCATGGCCCTGCAGACTGCCACCCCCCAGGGCTAGCTTCTGCTATGTTCCTGGGTGCCCACCCCTGGGACATAGCTGTTTGCTATGGCTTGGCGGGAGCAAAACCACTCCAGCCAAGCCATAGCAAACTGTGCTCCATTTTGAGCAAGCAAGAGCATTTTGCTCCCGCTTGCTCAAATCCGAGCACAATTGCTTTTACACACAGGGAGCTGCATGTTAGCAGCTCCCTATGTGTAAAAGCAATGCCGTCCCCAGGGACCACAGGGGCCCATCTTTAGTGAGTGGGTGCCCTGACAGGGCACAAACATTAGAGGCCGGGGGATGGGGTTCTGAGGGTGAAATAGGTCCAGGAGGGGGGCAACTCAGACCCCTCCCTGAAATTTCTTCTTTTTTGTTTTTATTCAAAATGGCCGGGCCCAAGGGGATGGGGCCACAGGGGCTGAAATCGGGCCAGGGTGGGGGGCGTGTCCCTCCTCCCCCATTCTAAATAGGCCTGGACCTGGGAAGGGGGGCCATGCAGCCCCCTCCCCCAATAAAGGGGAAAAAAAGATCAGCAAGACACCAGAGGCCGCGCCCACTTTCTCCACCACAAATGCGCCTCCTGGCTGGATGGAGGATGAAGTCCCCTTGGGTCCAGAGGGACCTTGGGGGACAGCAAGCCCTCATGTTACCTCCAGTAAGTCCCACACAGTGGGATTGCTGAGAGGTTATCGGAGGCCATGTCCCCTTTCTCCATCACTCTACAAACGCGCCTCCTGATGCACTGCTGGTTGGGGGATGAAGTCCCCTTGGCTCCAGAGGGTCCTTGGGGGCCAACACACCCTCCTGTTACCTCCAGTAAGTCCCACAGAGAATGACTGCTGTAAGGACTTCGGAGGCCACGCTGCCTTTCTCCATCACTCTACAACGTGCCTCCTGGCGCACTGCTGCTTAGGGGATGAAGTCCCCTTGGCTGCTGAGGGGCTATGGGGGACAAGAAGCGAGATTCCCGAGAGCTGGCCGGAGGTATTGGCCCCTTTCTCCACTACTCTGCAAATGCATCTACTAATTAGAAAAACATAGAAATTGACTTACAAAAACCTAAGGTTACAGGGGACGTTATAGCTAGGAACTAGAATTTTAAAAAAAACATAGAAATTCACTGAAAAAAACAAAGGTTACAGGGACGTTATAGTTAGGCTCAGATTTCACTCGTACAAAACAAGTGAACTTCAGCAGTTAAAGTTACCTGAGCTAACTATAACTTACGCCACGGCAATGCACTGCTATGACCTCACATATTATATCTCTCATGACATGGTCTGTGACATCGCTGATGACATCACTGATTACATGTCAAATATCTCAAAAATACCTGAGGTGCTACAAACATCTGATGTTGACTTGTATAAATGTTGGCAGTGGGCGTTGATTTATTGGGGTGTTTGGCCTTAAGCAATATATTCAACAATTTTCCCTGCCCTGGACCAAATCCATCTTTTCCCAGTTTTTCACAAGCTGGGGGTAGGGCGGTCAGTAATCCCACCCTGACTCCCTAACCCTTACATTTTTGTGGTGTAAACATGGTATGATACAGTGGCAAACGGTGAAGCCCGAGGCAGAGTCTCCAGCTGAAACCTTGTTCCTGGAGGGTTGTCCCATGAAGCACGAGGGTGGTTCCACCAGAAAAGAGCATGCATGCTAGCCCCTGACCTTTCCCTCAAGCTCTTTCTACACTCTCCTTACCTACTACCCATCCCATGTAGGTTCACAGACTCTCTATGCCTCCAAAGACAGAGGGCCGGATTCCAAAAGTAACCCTAGACCAAAAGTCCAAGGTTAGACCTGAAGTCTAAGTTTAGACCTAAAGTCTAACTTTACTAGTAGCAAAGTTAGACCTTTGGTCTAAGTTTAGACCAAAAGTTTAAGTTTAGGACAAAAGTCTAAGTTTAGTACCAGTAAAGTTAGACTTTAAGTCTAAACTTAGACTTCAGGTCTAAACTTGAACTTTTGGTCTAAGTCTACCTTTGCGAATCAGTCCCAGAGAGACAGAGAGCTGCAGAAGCAGACCTCTGTCTCCAGAGGCGTAAAGAGTCAGGCCATCTGATTGGCCTTGAGAGGTCTGCGGGCAGATCCCTCCTGCTTCCACACTCACAGCTACTGTCGCCTGAAGGAGCCTAGAGGATGTCTCAACTGAGAGCCCTGAAGAGCCCTATGGAGCCAACACTGGACCAGCACCACCTGCGGTTAAGTAGTGCGGAAGGCGGGCCGAGGCTCAGACTTGGATTTCTGTTCACGGACTTGTGTGCGTGAGCTGAGCAAATGTGTTTAAGAGTCAAAACTTGGACTATACATGTATGTGTGTACAAATATGTGTGTTGTGTCTGAATACGTATATGTGTGTGTTCGAATATGTGTCGGTGTGAATTCCTGTATGTGCACGTGTGCAAATATGTGTATATGTGCGAATACATGTGTGGGTGAGATTATGTGTATGTGTGTGAGTTCGAATGCGTGTGTTTGAATACGTGTATATGCGTGTTTGCGAATAAGTGTGTGGATGTGAATATGTGTTTGTGTGTGCAAATACAAGTAAGTGCGAATATGTCTATGTGTGAATGCATGTGTGGGTGTGAACATGTGTGTGGGTGCAAATACATGTGTGTGAATACATGTATGTGTGTTTGTGCAAACACGTGTATGTGTGTGTGCAAATACTTATATGTGCAAATACGTGTATGTGTGTAAATACGTGTGCAAAAACGTGTGTGGGTGCAAATACGTGTGTGTGTGAGTGTGCTGCTAGCAGCTCTGAAAGGTAATTCACGTTATTATAGAGGCACCCATAGCAGGGTGGTGCTCCCTACTGGTGGTAAATCTTGCCAATTTAGGGCTGTCCACGGCTGTACAGAGCCCAACGTCAGCAAGATGCTGTCCCTTACATTTTGGTGAAATTCTTGGCCTTTTGGGGGCCATCCATAGCTGTATGATGCCCCTTGAGCAAGAAGAGGGCCCTGGTTTATGGGAGGTAATTCTTGGATTTTTGGGGCCATCTGGGACAGGAAGAGCTCCGCCCTGGGCAAATCACTGTCCATCATTTATTGATACCAATTCTTGGCTTTTGATTTCTTCCGGGGTATGAATGAGGTCGTGTTGCACGGGCATGCGTTGCAGACTCTGTCCATCTGTACCAGTGGAACATTCGAGTATGTGATGGAAGTGATAAACTGACGCTTGGCCATCGAACATGTATTCAATAAAGGGTGAGAAAGTGATAAAAATAGATTTTTTAACACAAGGGATAATCCTCTGTTTGGGGGAATCAAGTTTGTTCCAAAAAGAGTGTGTTCGACAGCACTAGGTGTGTATTTTCATAAATCATCATGCTGATATTAAAATATTCCAATATTAAGTTATTGTGCTTCTAAATATATATTCGAGGCTGGTCTGTGAGAGGAAATCACTGCTGCTGTTTGAGACCCTCACCTCTAGGACTCACGCACCCCGTGCGTTGCTCGGCCTGTAGGATGTCCTGGGCAGTAGCAGGCTGTGCGGTTCTGCCCGAGACTGTGGGATTTGTGCATTTGTCATGTTTCCACCTCGCATCTTCCAGGCAGAGTCCCCGTTATCCCATAGGATTGAGACCCTAACCTCTAGGACTCACGCACCCCGTGCGTTGCTCGGCCTGTAGGATGTCCTGGGCAGTAGCAGGCTGTGCGGTTCTGCCCGAGACTGTGGGATTTGTGCATTTGTCATGTTTCCATCTCGCATCTTCCAGGCAGAGTCCCCGTTATCCCATAGGATTGAGACCCTAACCTCTAGGACTCACGCACCCCGTGCGTTGCTCGGCCTGTAGGATGTCCTGGGCAGTAGCAGGCTGTGCGGTTCTGCCCGAGACTGTGGGATTTGTGCATTTGTCATGTTTCCACCTCACATCTTCCAGGCAGAGTCCCCGTTATCCCATAGGATTGAGACCCTAACCTCTATGACTCACGCACCCCGTGCTTTGATCGGCCTGTAGGATGTCCTGGGCAGTAGCAGGCTGTGCGGTTCTGCCCGAGACTGTGGGATTTGTGCATTTGTCATGTTTCCACCTCGCATCTTCCAGGCAGAGTCCCCGTTATCCCATAGGATTGAGACCCTAACCTCTAGGACTCACGCACCCCGTGCGTTGCTCGGCCTGTAGGATGTCCTGGGCAGTAGCAGGCTGTGCGGTTCTGCCCGAGACTGTGGGATTTGTGCATTTGTCATGTTTCCACCTCGCATCTTCCAGGCAGAGTCCCCGTTATCCCATAGGATTGAGACCCTAACCTCTAGGACTCACGCACCCCGTGCGTTGCTCGGCCTGTAGGATGTCCTGGGCAGTAGCAGGCTGTGCGGTTCTGCCCGAGACTGTGGGATTTGTGCATTTGTCATGTTTCCACCTCGCATCTTCCAGGCAGAGTCCCCGTTATCCCATAGGATTGAGACCCTAACCTCTAGGACTCACGCACCCCGTGCGTTGCTCGGCCTGTAGGATGTCCTGGGCAGTAGCAGGCTGTGCGGTTCTGCCCGAGTCTGTGGGATTTGTGCATTTGTCATGTTTCCACCTCGCATCTTCCAGGCAGAGTCCCCGTTATCCCATAGGATTGAGACCCTAACCTCTAGGACTCACGCACCCCGTGCGTTGCTCGGCCTGTAGGATGTCCTGGGCAGTAGCAGGCTGTGCGGTTCTGCCCGAGACTGTGGGATTTGTGCATTTGTCATGTTTCCACCTCGCATCTTCCAGGCAGAGTCCCTGTTATCCCATAGGATTGAGACCCTAACCTCTAGGACTCACGCACCCCGTGCGTTGCTCGGCCTGTAGGATGTCCTGGGCAGTAGCAGGCTGTGCGGTTCTGCCCGAGACTGTGGGATTTGTGCATTTGTCATGTTTCCACCTCACATCTTCCAGGCAGAGTCCCCGTTATCCCATAGAATTGAGACCCTAACCTCTAGGACTCACGCACCCCGTGCTTTGATCGGCCTGTAGGATGTCCTGGGCAGTAGCAGGCTGTGCGGTTCTGCCCGAGACTGTGGGATTTGTGCATTTGTCATGTTTCCACCTCGCATCTTCCAGGCAGAGTCCCCGTTATCCCATAGGATTGAGACCCTAACCTCTAGGACTCACGCACCCCGTGCGTTGCTCGGCCTGTAGGATGTCCTGGGCAGTAGCAGGCTGTGCGGTTCTGCCCGAGACTGTGGGATTTGTGCATTTGTCATGTTTCCACCTCGCATCTTCCAGGCAGAGTCCCCGTTATCCCATAGGATTGAGACCCTAACCTCTAGGACTCACGCACCCCGTGCGTTGCTCGGCCTGTAGGATGTCCTGGGCAGTAGCAGGCTGTGCGGTTCTGCCCGAGACTGTGGGATTTGTGCATTTGTCATGTTTCCACCTCGCATCTTCCAGGCAGAGTCCCCGTTATCCCATAGGATTGAGACCCTAACCTCTAGGACTCACGCACCCCGTGCGTTGCTCGGCCTGTAGGATGTCCTGGGCAGTAGCAGGCTGTGCGGTTCTGCCCGAGTCTGTGGGATTTGTGCATTTGTCATGTTTCCACCTCGCATCTTCCAGGCAGAGTCCCCGTTATCCCATAGGATTGAGACCCTAACCTCTAGGACTCACGCACCCCGTGCGTTGCTCGGCCTGTAGGATGTCCTGGGCAGTAGCAGGCTGTGCGGTTCTGCCCGAGACTGTGGGATTTGTGCATTTGTCATGTTTCCACCTCGCATCTTCCAGGCAGAGTCCCTGTTATCCCATAGGATTGAGACCCTAACCTCTAGGACTCACGCACCCCGTGCGTTGCTCGGCCTGTAGGATGTCCTGGGCAGTAGCAGGCTGTGCGGTTCTGCCCGAGACTGTGGGATTTGTGCATTTGTCATGTTTCCACCTCGCATCTTCCAGGCAGAGTCCCTGTTATCCCATAGGATTGAGACCCTAACCTCTAGGACTCATGCACCCCGTGCGTTGATCGGCCTGTAGGATGTCCTGGGCAGTAGCAGGCTGTGCGGTTCTGCCCGAGACTGTGGGATTTGTGCATTTGTCATGTTTCCACCTCGCATCTTCCAGGCAGAGTCCCCGTTATCCCATAGGATTGAGACCCTAACCTCTAGGACTCACGCACCCCGTGCCTTGATCGGCCTGTAGGATGTCCTGGGCAGTAGCAGGCTGTGCGGTTCTGCCCGAGACTGTGGGATTTGTGCATTTGTCATGTTTCCACCTCGCATCTTCCAGGCAGAGTCCCCGTTATCCCATAGGATTGAGACCCTAACCTCTAGGACTCACGCACCCCGTGCGTTGCTCGGCCTGTAGGATGTCCTGGGCAGTAGCAGGCTGTGCGATTCTGCCCGAGACTGTGGGATTTGTGCATTTGTCATGTTTCCACCTCGCATCTTCCAGGCAGAGTCCCCGTTATCCCATAGGATTGAGACCCTAACCTCTAGGACTCACGCACCCCGTGCGTTGATCGGCCTGTAGGATATCCTGGGCAGTAGCAGGCTGTGCGGTTCTGCCCGAGACTGTGGGATTTGTGCATTTGTCATGTTTCCACCTCGCATCTTCCAGGCAGAGTCCCCGTTATCCCATAGGATTGAGACCCTAACCTCTAGGACTCACGCACCCCGTGCGTTGCTCGGCCTGTAGGATGTCCTGGGCAGTAGCAGGCTGTGCGGTTCTGCCCGAGACTGTGGGATTTGTGCATTTGTCATGTTTCCACCTCGCATCTTCCAGGCAGAGTCCCCGTTATCCCATAGGATTGAGACCCTAACCTCTAGGACTCACGCACCCCGTGCGTTGATCGGCCTGTAGGATGTCCTGGGCAGTAGCAGGCTGTGCGGTTCTGCCCGAGACTGTGGGATTTGTGCATTTGTCATGTTTCCACCTCGCATCTTCCAGGCAGAGTCCCCGTTATCCCATAGGATTGAGACCCTAACCTCTAGGACTCACGCACCCCGTGCGTTGATCGGCCTGTAGGATGTCCTGGGCAGTAGCAGGCTGTGTGGTTCTGCCCGAGACTGTGGGATTTGTGCATTTGTCATGTTTCCACCTCGCATCTTCCAGGCAGAGTCCCCGTTATCCCATAGGATTGAGACCCTAACCTCTAGGACTCACGCACCCCGTGCGTTGATCGGCCTGTAGGATGTCCTGGGCAGTAGCAGGCTGTGCGGTTCTGCCCGAGACTGTGGGATTTGTGCATTTGTCATGTTTCCACCTCGCATCTTCCAGGCAGAGTCCCCGTTATCCCATAGGATTGAGACCCTAACCTCTAGGACTCACGCACCCCGTGCGTTGATCGGCCTGTAGGATGTCCTGGGCAGTAGCAGGCTGTGCGGTTCTGCACGAGACTGTGGGATTTGTGCATTTGTCATGTTTCCACCTCGCATCTTCCAGGCAGAGTCCCCGTTATCCCATAGGATTGAGACCCTAACCTCTAGGACTCACGCACCCCGTGCGTTGCTCGGCCTGTAGGATGTCCTGGGCAGTAGCAGGCTGTGCGGTTCTGCCCGAGACTGTGGGATTTGTGCATTTGTCATGTTTCCACCTCGCATCTTCCAGGCAGAGTCCCCGTTATCCCATAGGATTGAGACCCTAACCTCTAGGACTCATGCACCCCGTGCGTTGATCGGCCTGTAGGATGTCCTGGGCAGTAGCAGGCTGTGTGGTTCTGCCCGAGACTGTGGGATTTGTGCATTTGTCATGTTTCCACCTCGCATCTTCCAGGCAGAGTCCCCGTTATTCCATAGGATTGAGACCCTAACCTCTAGGACTCACGTACCCCGTGCGTTGCTCGGCCTGTAGGATGTCCTGGGCAGTAACAGGCTGTGCTGAGCTGCCCGAGACTGTGTGATTTGTGTATTTGTCAAGTTTCCACCGCGCATCTTCCAGTCCCCGTTATCCCATAGGATTGAGACTGTCTGGAAGCGGGCTGGGTGGGTAAATGAAAGGAAAGGAAATGTAGAATTGCAGATTACTGCTGTGGGAAGTCATAGGCCTTGTGAAATTGCTTTTTCTAAACTGCCTTTAGCAGATAAGGATTTTTTGGCATTATTGATTGGTAATTGTGCTGAAAAATCTCTGTTTTGACACCATTATCTCAAAGTGGCCTTGAGGCGGCACCATTTGAGCAGAGGGTCCGGCTCAGTTAGAAAACCGTGAAAGTACAGGAATATTTCATAGGGAGCCTTTATGTGAAATATGTACTGTAAAATGAAGCCTTTCTGTTTATTTCAACATTTCCTTGGAAGGGTACCCACACTGTGTAACTTGCAAGCCAGCAAGCCGGGTCTGGTGGCTCAGTAGACTAATGTGTCCACTGCAGGGGCCTGTGTTCGACCTCATGGTCACAGGTTCAATTGCAGGCAGGTCCACTCAGCCTTTCATTCTTCTGAGGTTGATAAAATGAGTATCATTGAGTTGGGTAACAATAAACTTCTCTTTTCAGCCAAGATACCCTTGGGTATATCTGCGCTTTACAATATACACGTTATGTTAAGATCACCGGGACACCTCAGGAGATCACCGTGTGACACTGGATGGTAGATTTCCAAGGAGAGGGCACTGTACCAGCTCTGCCCTGTGCTCACCAAGCTAGAAAGGTAATTCAGTGCCAAAAGCGCTTCAGGCCTTGCCGACTGTTCATTAATGAATGATTTGCCACCCTGTATGGTGTCTGTACCTCAGTGAAAGTGCATTATGCAGGGGATGGCAGCAGGGTGCAAATCCGAAAAAAGAAGTGGGCAAGGACTAACCAAGTTAGGCATAATGCAAATGGCATCATGGCAGGTGACATCACAGCGCTTGACATTGCATGTACTGTCACAAAAAATGGCATTACAACCCATGACCTAACCGGAAGTGACATCACAAGAAGTGACATCAGATCTTAAGACCTCACACATATGTGTAGCAGGTGTATCATGAGTACATTTAGAGGCATTATAATATTTTTAAAATTAGATTTGCAACAAGGAGAAACATGGCAGTAACTGTGTTCTGCTTAATTGGTTGAAATGTCTGCATTTTAAAATATCTTGGGGGGGTGTTAGGTACCTGCTGCAGAAATCTTTGTTTGCCCAGTAAATCTGAGGGAATAATAATAGTGGTAAGATAACTCTGGAGGGAAATGTATTTGATGGAGAGACCTGTGTCTACTATAGTTCAAGTTTTGACTCTAAGTAGCAGAGAGAGTTAATATGTCTCCTGCAAAGCACTTCTTGTGAAACGCTGATGACAGATTTTTATTATATGTAGATGGGTAGGTGGGTTACTGCTTTTAACACAGAGATCCTTTTGTTATGTGCAGTTCGTAAGTTGCAATCTATAGCACAGTGAGCTATGAAGGACATGTGACCCCTAAACCTTGTAACCCTCACTGTCTTATGCAACACATCTTGTATGTTGATTTGCACATTTGTACGATTTATTGTCATATAATGTGGACATGTGATGAAAAGCACTCTGACACCCTGCATTGGAATGAGTAGAGCTATATAAGAAAATAAAACAAAATAGGGGTATTTGAATTATTTGTGTAAATACTGGGACAGGCCAACACAGCTGACATTCATACAGTGCATGTATATCTCTTATATACAGGGACTGAACAAAGTCAAAGGAATGCCTCAATTCAGTACCTGTGAAGTGATAAACAAAACCAGGCCTCAGTCACTGGTCATCGTGTACTCTAAACCAGGCCTCAGTCACCGGCCACCAGTGTACTCTAAACCAGGCCTCAGTCACTGGTCATCGTGTACTCTAAACCAGGCCTCAGTCACCGGCCACCAGTGTACCCTAAACCAGGCCTCAGTCACTGGCCACCAGTGAACTGTAAACCAGGCCTCAGTCACTGGCCACCAGTGTATTCTAAACCAGTCCTCAGTCACTGGCCACCAGTGTACTCTAAACCAGGCCTCAGTCACTGGCCACCAGTGTACTCTAAGCCAGGCCTCAGTCATTGACCACGAGTATACTCTAAACCAGGCCTCAGTCACCGGCCACCAGTGTACTCTAAACCAGGCCTCAGTCACTGGCCACCAGTGAACTGTAAACCAGGCCTCAGTCACTGGCCACCAGTGTATTCTAAACCAGTCCTCAGTCACTGGCCACCAGTGTACTCTAAACCAGGCCTCAGTCACTGGCCACCAGTGTACTCTAAACCAGGCCTCAGTCACAGGCCACGAGTGTACTCTAAACCAGGCCTCAGTCACTGGCCACCAGTGTACTCTAAACCAGGCCTCAGTCACTGACCACCAGTGTACTCTAAACCAGGCCTCAGTCACAGGCCACCAGTGTACTCTATACCAGGCCTGTCACTGACTACCGGTGTACTCTATACCAGGCCTCAGTCACTGGCCACCAGTGTACTCTAAACCAGTCCTCAGTCACTGGCCACCAGTGTACTCTAAACCAGGCCTCAGTCACCGGCCCACGGTGTATTCTAAACCAGGCCTCAGTCACCGACCACCAGTGTACTCTAAACCAGATCTCAGTCATTGACCACAAGTGTACTCTAAACCAGGCCTCAGTCACTGGCCACCAGTGTACTCTAAACCAGGCCTCAGTCACAGGTCACCAGTGTACTCTAAACCAGGCCTCAGTCACTGGTCATCGTGTACTCTAAACCAGGCCTCAGTCACTGGCCACCAGTTTACTCTAAACCAGGCCTCAGTCACTGGCCACCAGTGTACTCTAAACCAGGCCTCAGTCACTGGCCACCGGTGTACTCTAGACCAGGCCTCAGTCACCGGCCACCGGTGTATTCTAAACCAGGCCTCAGTCACCGACCACCAGTGTACTCTAAACCAGGCCTCAGTCACTGGTCATCGTGTACTCTAAACCAGGCCTCAGTCACTGGCCACCAGTGTACTCTAAGCCAGGCCTCAGTCACTGGCCACCAGTGTACTCTAAGCCAGGCCTCAGTCATTGACCACGAGTTTACTCTAAACCAGGCCCCAGTCACAGGCCACCAGTGTACTCTAAACCAGGCCTCAGTCACTGGACACCAGTGTACTCTAGACCAGGCCTCAGTCACCGGCCACCGGTGTATTCTAAACCAGGCCTCAGTCACCGACCATCAGTGTACTCTAAACCAGGCCTCAGTCACTGGTCATCGTGTACTCTAAACTAGGCCTCAGTCACTGGCCACCAGTGTACTCTAAGCCAGGCCTCAGTCATTGACCACGAGTTTACTCTAAACCAGGCCCCAGTCACAGGCCACCAGTGTACTCTAAACCAGGCCTCAGTCACTGGACACCAGTGTACTCTAGACCAGGCCTCAGTCACCGGCCACCGGTGTATTCTAAACCAGGCCTCAGTCACCGACCACCAGTGTACTCTAAACCAGGCCTCAGTCACTGGTCATCGTGTACTCTAAACTAGGCCTCAGTCACTGGCCACCAGCGTACTCTAAGCCAGGCCTCAGTCACAGGCCATCAGTGTACTCTACACCAGGCCTCAGTCACAGGCCACCAGTGTACTCTAAACCAGGCCTCGGTCACTGGCCACCAGTGTACTCTATACCAGGCCTCGGTCACAGGCCACCAGTGAACTCTAAACCAGGCCTCAGTCACTGGCCACCAGTGTACTCTAAACCAGGCCTCAATCACTGGCCACCAGTCTACTCTAAACCAGGCCTCAGTCACTATCCACCAGTGTACTCTAAACCAGGCCTCAGTCACTGGCCACCAGTGTACTCTAAACCAGGCCTCAGTCACTTGCCACTGTTGTACTCTAAACCAGGCCTCAGTCACTGGCCACCAGTGAACTGTAAACCAGGCCTCAGTCACTGGCCACCAGTGTATTCTAAACCAGTCCTCAGTCACTGGCCACCAGTGTACTCTAAACCAGGCCTCAGTCACTGGCCACCAGTGTACTCTAAACCAGGCCTCAGTCACAGGCCACGAGTGTACTCTAAACCAGGCCTCAGTCACTGGCCACCAGTGTACTCTAAACCAGGCCTCAGTCACTGACCACCAGTGTACTCTAAACCAGGCCTCAGTCACAGGCCACCAGTGTACTCTATACCAGGCCTGTCACTGACTACCGGTGTACTCTATACCAGGCCTCAGTCACTGGCCACCAGTGTACTCTAAACCAGTCCTCAGTCACTGGCCACCAGTGTACTCTAAACCAGGCCTCAGTCACCGGCCCACGGTGTATTCTAAACCAGGCCTCAGTCACCGACCACCAGTGTACTCTAAACCAGATCTCAGTCATTGACCACAAGTGTACTCTAAACCAGGCCTCAGTCACTGGCCACCAGTGTACTCTAAACCAGGCCTCAGTCACAGGTCACCAGTGTACTCTAAACCAGGCCTCAGTCACTGGTCATCGTGTACTCTAAACCAGGCCTCAGTCACTGGCCACCAGTGTACTCTAAACCAGGCCTCAGTCACTGGCCACCAGTGTACTCTAAACCAGGCCTCAGTCACTGGCCACCGGTGTACTCTAGACCAGGCCTCAGTCACCGGCCACCGGTGTATTCTAAACCAGGCCTCAGTCACCGACCACCAGTGTACTCTAAACCAGGCCTCAGTCACTGGTCATCGTGTACTCTAAACCAGGCCTCAGTCACTGGCCACCAGTGTACTCTAAGCCAGGCCTCAGTCACTGGCCACCAGTGTACTCTAAGCCAGGCCTCAGTCATTGACCACGAGTTTACTCTAAACCAGGCCCCAGTCACAGGCCACCAGTGTACTCTAAACCAGGCCTCAGTCACTGGACACCAGTGTACTCTAGACCAGGCCTCAGTCACCGGCCACCGGTGTATTCTAAACCAGGCCTCAGTCACCGACCACCAGTGTACTCTAAACCAGGCCTCAGTCACTGGTCATCGTGTACTCTAAACTAGGCCTCAGTCACTGGCCACCAGCGTACTCTAAGCCAGGCCTCAGTCACAGGCCACCAGTGTACTCTACACCAGGCCTCAGTCACAGGCCACCAGTGTACTCTAAACCAGGCCTCGGTCACTGGCCACCAGTGTACTCTATACCAGGCCTCGGTCACAGGCCACCAGTGAACTCTAAACCAGGCCTCAGTCACTGGCCACCAGTGTACTCTAAACCAGGCCTCAATCACTGGCCACCAGTCTACTCTAAACCAGGCCTCAGTCACTATCCACCAGTGTACTCTAAACCAGGCCTCAGTCACTGGCCACCAGTGTACTCTAAACCAGGCCTCAGTCACTTGCCACTGTTGTACTCTAAACCAGGCCTCAGTCACTGGTCATCGTGTACTCTAAACCAGGCCTCAGTCACCGGCCACCAGTGTACCCTAAACCAGGCCTCAGTCACTGGCCACCAGTGAACTGTAAACCAGGCCTCAGTCACTGGCCACCAGTGTATTCTAAACCAGTCCTCAGTCACTGGCCACCAGTGTACTCTAAACCAGGCCTCAGTCACTGGCCACCAGTGTACTCTAAGCCAGGCCTCAGTCATTGACCACGAGTATACTCTAAACCAGGCCTCAGTCACCGGCCACCAGTGTACTCTAAACCAGGCCTCAGTCACTGGCCACCAGTGAACTGTAAACCAGGCCTCAGTCACTGGCCACCAGTGTATTCTAAACCAGTCCTCAGTCACTGGCCACCAGTGTACTCTAAACCAGGCCTCAGTCACTGGCCACCAGTGTACTCTAAACCAGGCCTCAGTCACAGGCCACGAGTGTACTCTAAACCAGGCCTCAGTCACTGGCCACCAGTGTACTCTAAACCAGGCCTCAGTCACTGACCACCAGTGTACTCTAAACCAGGCCTCAGTCACAGGCCACCAGTGTACTCTATACCAGGCCTGTCACTGACTACCGGTGTACTCTATACCAGGCCTCAGTCACTGGCCACCAGTGTACTCTAAACCAGTCCTCAGTCACTGGCCACCAGTGTACTCTAAACCAGGCCTCAGTCACCGGCCCACGGTGTATTCTAAACCAGGCCTCAGTCACCGACCACCAGTGTACTCTAAACCAGATCTCAGTCATTGACCACAAGTGTACTCTAAACCAGGCCTCAGTCACTGGCCACCAGTGTACTCTAAACCAGGCCTCAGTCACAGGTCACCAGTGTACTCTAAACCAGGCCTCAGTCACTGGTCATCGTGTACTCTAAACCAGGCCTCAGTCACTGGCCACCAGTGTACTCTAAACCAGGCCTCAGTCACTGGCCACCAGTGTACTCTAAACCAGGCCTCAGTCACTGGCCACCGGTGTACTCTAGACCAGGCCTCAGTCACCGGCCACCGGTGTATTCTAAACCAGGCCTCAGTCACCGACCACCAGTGTACTCTAAACCAGGCCTCAGTCACTGGTCATCGTGTACTCTAAACCAGGCCTCAGTCACTGGCCACCAGTGTACTCTAAGCCAGGCCTCAGTCACTGGCCACCAGTGTACTCTAAGCCAGGCCTCAGTCATTGACCACGAGTTTACTCTAAACCAGGCCCCAGTCACAGGCCACCAGTGTACTCTAAACCAGGCCTCAGTCACTGGACACCAGTGTACTCTAGACCAGGCCTCAGTCACCGGCCACCGGTGTATTCTAAACCAGGCCTCAGTCACCGACCACCAGTGTACTCTAAACCAGGCCTCAGTCACTGGTCATCGTGTACTCTAAACTAGGCCTCAGTCACTGGCCACCAGTGTACTCTAAGCCAGGCCTCAGTCATTGACCACGAGTTTACTCTAAACCAGGCCCCAGTCACAGGCCACCAGTGTACTCTAAACCAGGCCTCAGTCACTGGACACCAGTGTACTCTAGACCAGGCCTCAGTCACCGGCCACCGGTGTATTCTAAACCAGGCCTCAGTCACCGACCACCAGTGTACTCTAAACCAGGCCTCAGTCACTGGTCATCGTGTACTCTAAACTAGGCCTCAGTCACTGGCCACCAGCGTACTCTAAGCCAGGCCTCAGTCACAGGCCACCAGTGTACTCTACACCAGGCCTCAGTCACAGGCCACCAGTGTACTCTAAACCAGGCCTCGGTCACTGGCCACCAGTGTACTCTATACCAGGCCTCGGTCACAGGCCACCAGTGAACTCTAAACCAGGCCTCAGTCACTGGCCACCAGTGTACTCTAAACCAGGCCTCAATCACTGGCCACCAGTCTACTCTAAACCAGGCCTCAGTCACTATCCACCAGTGTACTCTAAACCAGGCCTCAGTCACTGGCCACCAGTGTACTCTAAACCAGGCCTCAGTCACTTGCCACTGTTGTACTCTAAACCAGGCCACAGTCACTGGCCACCAGTGTACTCTAAACCAGTCCTCAGTCACTGGCCACCAGTGTACTCTAAACCAGGCCTAAGTCACAGGTCACAAGTGTACTCTAAACCAGGCCTCAGTCACTGGCCACCAGTGTACTCTAAACCAGGCCCCAGTCACTGAACACCAGTGTACTCTAAACCAGGCCTCAGTCACAGGCCACCAGTGTACTCTAAACCAGGCCTCAGTCACTGGTCATCGTGTACTCTAAACCAGGCCTCAGTCTCTGGCCACCAGTGTACTCTAAACCAGTCCTCAGTCACTGGCCACCAGTGTACTCTAAACCAGGCCTAAGTCACAGGCCACGAGTGTACTCTAAACCAGGCCTCAGTCAATGGCCACCAGTGTACTTTAAACCAGGCCTCAGTCACTAACCACCAGTGTACTCTAAACCAGGCCTCAGTCACTGGCCACCAGTGTACTCTAAACCAGGCCTCAGTCACTGACCAACAGTGTACTCTAAACCAGGCCTCAGTCAACGGCCACCAGTGTACTCTAAACCAGGCCTTAGTCACCAACCACCGGTGTACTCTAAACCAGGCCTCAGTCACTGACCACCAGTGTACTCTAAACCAGGCCTCAGTCACAGGCCACCAGTGTACTCTACACCAGGCCTCAGTCACAGGCCACCAGTGTACTCTAAACCAGGCCTCGGTCACTGGCCACCAGTGTACTCTATACCAGGCCTCGGTCACAGGCCACCAGTGTACTCTAAACCAGGCCTCAGTCACTGTCCACCACTGTACTATAAACCAGGCCTCAGTCACTGGCCACCAGTGTACTGTAAACCAGGCCTCAGTCACTGGCCACCAGTGAACTGTAAACCAGGCCTCAGTCACTGGCCACCAGTGTACTCTAAACCAGGTCTCAGTCATTGACCACAAGTGTACTCTAAACCAGGCCTCAGTCACTGGCCACCAGTGTACTCTAAACCAGTCCTCAGTCACTGGCCACCAGTGTACTCTAAACCAGGCCTCAGTTACAGGCCACGAGTGTACTCTAAACCAGGCCTCAGTCACTGGCCACCAGTGTACTCTAAACCAGGCCTAAGTCACAGGTCACAAGTGTACTCTAAACCAGGTCTCAGTCACTGGCCACCAGTGTACTCTAAACCAGGACCCAGTCACTGACCACCAGTGTACTCTAAACCAGGCCTCAGTCACAGGCCACCAGTGTACTCTAAACCAGGCCTCAGTCACTGGTCATCGTGTACTCTAAACCAGGCCTCAGTCACTGGCCACTAGTGTACTCTAAACCAGTCCTCAGTCACTGGCCACCAGTGTACTCTAAACCAGGCCTAAGTTACAGGCCACGAGTGTACTCTAAACCAGGCCTCAGTCACTGGCCACCAGTGTACTTTAAACTAGGCCTCAGTCACTAACCACCAGTGTACTCTAAACCAGGCCTCAGTCACTGGCCACCAGTGTACTCTAAACCAGGCCTCAGTCACTGACCACCAGTGTACTCTAAACCAGGCCTCAGTCAACGGCCACCGGTGTACTCTAAACCAGGCCTTAGTCACCAACCACCAGTGTACTCTAAACCAGGCCTCAGTCACTGATCACCAGTGTACTCTAAACCAGGCCTCAGTCACAGGCCACCAGTGTACTCTACACTAGGCCTCAGTCACAGGCCACCAGTGTACTCTAAACCAGGCCTCGGTCACTGGTCACCAGTGTACTCTATACCAGGCCTCGGTCACAGGCCACCAGTGTACTCTAAACCAGGCCTCAGTCACTGGCCACCACTGTACTCTAAACCAGGCCTCAGTCACTGGCCACCAGTGCACTGTAAACCAGGCCTCAGTCACTGGCCACCAGTGAACTGTAAACCAGGCCTCAGTCACTGGCCACCAGTGTACTCTAAACCAGGTCTCAGTCATTGACCACAAGTGTACTCTAAACCAGGCCTCAGTCACTGGCCACCAGTGTACTCTAAACCAGGCCCCAGTCACTGGCCACCAGTGTACTCTAAACCAGTCCTCAGTCACTGGCCACCAGTGTACTCTATACCAGGCCTGTCACTGACTACCGGTGTACTCTATACCAGGCCTCAGTCACTGGCCACCAGTGTACTCTAAACCAGGCCTCGGTCACTGGCCACCAGTGTACTCTAAACCAGGCCTCAGTCACAGGCCACCAGTGTACTCTATACCAGGCCTGTCACTGACTACCAGTGTACTCTAAACCAGGCCTCAGTCACTGGTCACCGGTGTACTCTACAGCAGGCCTCAGTCACTGGTCACCAGTGTACTCTACACCAGGCCTCAGTCATCGACTACCGGTGTACTCTAAATCATGCCTCAGTCACTGGTCAGCGGTGTACTCCACAGCAGGCCTCAGTCACTGGTATACTCTTCAGCAGGCCTCAGTCACTGTTCACTGGTGTACTCTTCAGCAGGCCCCAGTCACTGGTCACTGGTGTACTCTAAACCAGGCCTCAGTCACTGACCAATAGTGTACTCTATACCAGGCCTCAGTCACCGACTACCGGTGTACTGTATACCAGGCCTCAGTCACTGGTCAGCGGTGTACTCTATACCAGGCTTCAGTCACCGGTCACCGGTGTACTCTGCAGCAGGCCTCAGTCACTGGTCACCAGTGTACTCTAAACCAGGCCTCGGTCACTGGCCACCAGTGTACTCTAAACCAGGCCTCTGTCACAGGTCACCAGTGTACTCTAAACCAGGCCTCAGTAACAGGCCACCAGTGTACTCTAAACCAGGCCTCAGTCACTGGCCACCAGTGTACTCTAAACCAGGCCTCAGTCACAGGCCACCAGTGTACTCTAAACCAGGCCTCAGTCACTGGTCATCGTGAACTCTAAACCAGGCCTCAGTCACTGGCCACCAGTGTACTCTAAACCAGGCCTTAGTCACTGGCCACCGGTGTACTCTAGACCAGGCCTCAGTCACCGGCCACCGGTGTATTCTAAACCAGGCCTCAGTCACCGACCACCAGTGTACTCTAAACCAGGCCTCAGTCACTGGTGATCGTGTACTCTAAACCAGGCCTCAGTCACTGGCCACCAGTGTACTCTAAGCCAGGCCTCAGTCATTGACCACTAGTATACTCTAAACCAGGCCCCAGTCACAGGCCACCAGTGTACTCTAAACCAGGCCTCAGTCACTGGCCACCAGTGTACTCTAAAACAGGCCTCATTCACTGCCAACCAGTGTACTCTAAGACAGGCCTCAGTCACTGTCCACCAGTGTACTCTAAACCAGGCCTCAGTCACTGGCCACCAGTGTACTCTAAGCCAGGCCTCAGTCATTGACCACGAGTATACTCTAAACCAGGCCCCAGTCACAGGCCACCAGTGTAATCTAAACCAGGCCTCAGTCACTGGCCCCCAGTGTACTCTAAACCAGGCCTCAGTCACTGGCCACCAGTGTACTCTAAACCAGGCCTTAGTCATTAACCACGAGTGTACCCAAACCAGGCCTCAGTCACAGGCCACCAGTGTACTCTAAACCAGGCCTCAGTCACTGGCCACTAGTGTACTCTAAACCTGGCCTCAGTCATTGACCACGAGTGCACTCTAAACCAGGCTTCAGTCACAGGCCACCAGTGTACACTATACCAGGACTCAGTCACAGGCCACCAGTGTACTCTAAACCAGGCCTCAGTCACAGGCCACCGGCCACCAGTGTACTCTAAACCAGGCCTCAGTCATTAACCACGAGTGTACCCAAACCAGGCCTCAGTCACAGGCCACCAGTGTACTCTACACCAGGCCTCAGTCACAGGCCACCAGTGTACTCTAAACCAGGCCTCGGTCACTGGCCACCAGTGTACTCTATACCAGGCCTCGGTCACAGGCCACCAGTGTACTCTAAACCAGGCCTCAGTCACTGTCCACCACTGTACTATAAACCAGGCCTCAGTCACTGGCCACCAGTGTACTGTAAACCAGGCCTCAGTCACTGGCCACCAGTGAACTGTAAACCAGGCCTCAGTCACTGGCCACCAGTGTACTCTAAACCAGGTCTCAGTCATTGACCACAAGTGTACTCTAAACCAGGCCTCAGTCACTGGCCACCAGTGTACTCTAAACCAGTCCTCAGTCACTGGCCACCAGTGTACTCTAAACCAGGCCTCCGTTACAGGCCACGAGTGTACTCTAAACCAGGCCTCAGTCACTGGCCACCAGTGTACTCTAAGCCAGGCCTCAGTCACTGGCCACCAGTGTACTCTAAGCCAGGCCTCAGTCATTGACCACGAGTTTACTCTAAACCAGGCCCCAGTCACAGGCCACCAGTGTACTCTAAACCAGGCCTCAGTCACTGGACACCAGTGTACTCTAGACCAGGCCTCAGTCACCGGCCACCGGTGTATTCTAAACCAGGCCTCAGTCACCGACCACCAGTGTACTCTAAACCAGGCCTCAGTCACTGGTCATCGTGTACTCTAAACTAGGCCTCAGTCACTGGCCACCAGTGTACTCTAAGCCAGGCCTCAGTCATTGACCACGAGTTTACTCTAAACCAGGCCCCAGTCACAGGCCACCAGTGTACTCTAAACCAGGCCTCAGTCACTGGACACCAGTGTACTCTAGACCAGGCCTCAGTCACCGGCCACCGGTGTATTCTAAACCAGGCCTCAGTCACCGACCACCAGTGTACTCTAAACCAGGCCTCAGTCACTGGTCATCGTGTACTCTAAACTAGGCCTCAGTCACTGGCCACCAGCGTACTCTAAGCCAGGCCTCAGTCACAGGCCACCAGTGTACTCTACACCAGGCCTCAGTCACAGGCCACCAGTGTACTCTAAACCAGGCCTCGGTCACTGGCCACCAGTGTACTCTATACCAGGCCTCGGTCACAGGCCACCAGTGAACTCTAAACCAGGCCTCAGTCACTGGCCACCAGTGTACTCTAAACCAGGCCTCAATCACTGGCCACCAGTCTACTCTAAACCAGGCCTCAGTCACTATCCACCAGTGTACTCTAAACCAGGCCTCAGTCACTGGCCACCAGTGTACTCTAAACCAGGCCTCAGTCACTTGCCACTGTTGTACTCTAAACCAGGCCACAGTCACTGGCCACCAGTGTACTCTAAACCAGTCCTCAGTCACTGGCCACCAGTGTACTCTAAACCAGGCCTAAGTCACAGGTCACAAGTGTACTCTAAACCAGGCCTCAGTCACTGGCCACCAGTGTACTCTAAACCAGGCCCCAGTCACTGAACACCAGTGTACTCTAAACCAGGCCTCAGTCACAGGCCACCAGTGTACTCTAAACCAGGCCTCAGTCACTTGTCATCGTGTACTCTAAACCAGGCCTCAGTCTCTGGCCACCAGTGTACTCTAAACCAGTCCTCAGTCACTGGCCACCAGTGTACTCTAAACCAGGCCTAAGTCACAGGCCACGAGTGTACTCTAAACCAGGCCTCAGTCAATGGCCACCAGTGTACTTTAAACCAGGCCTCAGTCACTAACCACCAGTGTACTCTAAACCAGGCCTCAGTCACTGGCCACCAGTGTACTCTAAACCAGGCCTCAGTCACTGACCAACAGTGTACTCTAAACCAGGCCTCAGTCAACGGCCACCAGTGTACTCTAAACCAGGCCTTAGTCACCAACCACCGGTGTACTCTAAACCAGGCCTCAGTCACTGACCACCAGTGTACTCTAAACCAGGCCTCAGTCACAGGCCACCAGTGTACTCTACACCAGGCCTCAGTCACAGGCCACCAGTGTACTCTAAACCAGGCCTCGGTCACTGGCCACCAGTGTACTCTATACCAGGCCTCGGTCACAGGCCACCAGTGTACTCTAAACCAGGCCTCAGTCACTGTCCACCACTGTACTATAAACCAGGCCTCAGTCACTGGCCACCAGTGTACTGTAAACCAGGCCTCAGTCACTGGCCACCAGTGAACTGTAAACCAGGCCTCAGTCACTGGCCACCAGTGTACTCTAAACCAGGTCTCAGTCATTGACCACAAGTGTACTCTAAACCAGGCCTCAGTCACTGGCCACCAGTGTACTCTAAACCAGTCCTCAGTCACTGGCCACCAGTGTACTCTAAACCAGGCCTCAGTTACAGGCCACGAGTGTACTCTAAACCAGGCCTCAGTCACTGGCCACCAGTGTACTCTAAACCAGGCCTAAGTCACAGGTCACAAGTGTACTCTAAACCAGGTCTCAGTCACTGGCCACCAGTGTACTCTAAACCAGGACCCAGTCACTGACCACCAGTGTACTCTAAACCAGGCCTCAGTCACAGGCCACCAGTGTACTCTAAACCAGGCCTCAGTCACTGGTCATCGTGTACTCTAAACCAGGCCTCAGTCACTGGCCACTAGTGTACTCTAAACCAGTCCTCAGTCACTGGCCACCAGTGTACTCTAAACCAGGCCTAAGTTACAGGCCACGAGTGTACTCTAAACCAGGCCTCAGTCACTGGCCACCAGTGTACTTTAAACTAGGCCTCAGTCACTAACCACCAGTGTACTCTAAACCAGGCCTCAGTCACTGGCCACCAGTGTACTCTAAACCAGGCCTCAGTCACTGACCACCAGTGTACTCTAAACCAGGCCTCAGTCAACGGCCACCGGTGTACTCTAAACCAGGCCTTAGTCACCAACCACCAGTGTACTCTAAACCAGGCCTCAGTCACTGATCACCAGTGTACTCTAAACCAGGCCTCAGTCACAGGCCACCAGTGTACTCTACACTAGGCCTCAGTCACAGGCCACCAGTGTACTCTAAACCAGGCCTCGGTCACTGGTCACCAGTGTACTCTATACCAGGCCTCGGTCACAGGCCACCAGTGTACTCTAAACCAGGCCTCAGTCACTGGCCACCACTGTACTCTAAACCAGGCCTCAGTCACTGGCCACCAGTGCACTGTAAACCAGGCCTCAGTCACTGGCCACCAGTGAACTGTAAACCAGGCCTCAGTCACTGGCCACCAGTGTACTCTAAACCAGGTCTCAGTCATTGACCACAAGTGTACTCTAAACCAGGCCTCAGTCACTGGCCACCAGTGTACTCTAAACCAGGCCCCAGTCACTGGCCACCAGTGTACTCTAAACCAGTCCTCAGTCACTGGCCACCAGTGTACTCTATACCAGGCCTGTCACTGACTACCGGTGTACTCTATACCAGGCCTCAGTCACTGGCCACCAGTGTACTCTAAACCAGGCCTCGGTCACTGGCCACCAGTGTACTCTAAACCAGGCCTCAGTCACAGGCCACCAGTGTACTCTATACCAGGCCTGTCACTGACTACCGGTGTACTCTAAACCAGGCCTCAGTCACTGGTCACCGGTGTACTCTACAGCAGGCCTCAGTCACTGGTCACCAGTGTACTCTACACCAGGCCTCAGTCATCGACTACCGGTGTACTCTAAATCATGCCTCAGTCACTGGTCAGCGGTGTACTCCACAGCAGGCCTCAGTCACTGGTATACTCTTCAGCAGGCCTCAGTCACTGTTCACTGGTGTACTCTTCAGCAGGCCCCAGTCACTGGTCACTGGTGTACTCTAAACCAGGCCTCAGTCACTGACCAATAGTGTACTCTATACCAGGCCTCAGTCACCGACTACCGGTGTACTGTATACCAGGCCTCAGTCACTGGTCAGCGGTGTACTCTATACCAGGCTTCAGTCACCGGTCACCGGTGTACTCTGCAGCAGGCCTCAGTCACTGGTCACCAGTGTACTCTAAACCAGGCCTCGGTCACTGGCCACCAGTGTACTCTAAACCAGGCCTCTGTCACAGGTCACCAGTGTACTCTAAACCAGGCCTCAGTAACAGGCCACCAGTGTACTCTAAACCAGGCCTCAGTCACTGGCCACCAGTGTACTCTAAACCAGGCCTCAGTCACAGGCCACCAGTGTACTCTAAACCAGGCCTCAGTCACTGGTCATCGTGAACTCTAAACCAGGCCTCAGTCACTGGCCACCAGTGTACTCTAAACCAGGCCTTAGTCACTGGCCACCGGTGTACTCTAGACCAGGCCTCAGTCACCGGCCACCGGTGTATTCTAAACCAGGCCTCAGTCACCGACCACCAGTGTACTCTAAACCAGGCCTCAGTCACTGGTGATCGTGTACTCTAAACCAGGCCTCAGTCACTGGCCACCAGTGTACTCTAAGCCAGGCCTCAGTCATTGACCACGAGTATACTCTAAACCAGGCCCCAGTCACAGGCCACCAGTGTACTCTAAACCAGGCCTCAGTCACTGGCCACCAGTGTACTCTAAAACAGGCCTCATTCACTGCCAACCAGTGTACTCTAAGACAGGCCTCAGTCACTGTCCACCAGTGTACTCTAAACCAGGCCTCAGTCACTGGCCACCAGTGTACTCTAAGCCAGGCCTCAGTCATTGACCACGAGTATACTCTAAACCAGGCCCCAGTCACAGGCCACCAGTGTAATCTAAACCAGGCCTCAGTCACTGGCCCCCAGTGTACTCTAAACCAGGCCTCAGTCACTGGCCACCAGTGTACTCTAAACCAGGCCTTAGTCATTAACCACGAGTGTACCCAAACCAGGCCTCAGTCACAGGCCACCAGTGTACTCTAAACCAGGCCTCAGTCACTGGCCACTAGTGTACTCTAAACCTGGCCTCAGTCATTGACCACGAGTGCACTCTAAACCAGGCTTCAGTCACAGGCCACCAGTGTACACTATACCAGGACTCAGTCACAGGCCACCAGTGTACTCTAAACCAGGCCTCAGTCACAGGCCACCGGCCACCAGTGTACTCTAAACCAGGCCTCAGTCATTAACCACGAGTGTACCCAAACCAGGCCTCAGTCACAGGCCACCAGTGTACTCTACACCAGGCCTCAGTCACAGGCCACCAGTGTACTCTAAACCAGGCCTCGGTCACTGGCCACCAGTGTACTCTATACCAGGCCTCGGTCACAGGCCACCAGTGTACTCTAAACCAGGCCTCAGTCACTGTCCACCACTGTACTATAAACCAGGCCTCAGTCACTGGCCACCAGTGTACTGTAAACCAGGCCTCAGTCACTGGCCACCAGTGAACTGTAAACCAGGCCTCAGTCACTGGCCACCAGTGTACTCTAAACCAGGTCTCAGTCATTGACCACAAGTGTACTCTAAACCAGGCCTCAGTCACTGGCCACCAGTGTACTCTAAACCAGTCCTCAGTCACTGGCCACCAGTGTACTCTAAACCAGGCCTCCGTTACAGGCCACGAGTGTACTCTAAACCAGGCCTCAGTCACTGGCCACCAGTGTACTCTAAACCAGGCCTAAGTCACAGGTCACAAGTGTACTCTAAACCAGGTCTCAGTCACTGGCCACCAGTGTACTCTAAACCAGGACCCAGTCACTGACCACCAGTGTACTCTAAACCAGGCCTCAGTCACAGGCCACCAGTGTACTCTACACCAGGCCTCAGTCACTGGTCATCGTGTACTCTAAACCAGGCCTCAGTCACTGGCCACTAGTGTACTCTAAACCAGTCCTCAGTCACTGGCCACCAGTGTACTCTAAACCAGGCCTAAGTTACAGGCCACGAGTGTACTCTAAACCAGGCCTCAGTCACTGGCCACCAGTGTACTTTAAACTAGGCCTCAGTCACTAACCACCAGTGTACTCTAAACCAGGCCTCAGTCACTGGCCACCAGTGTACTCTAAACCAGGCCTCAGTCACTGACCACCAGTGTACTCTAAACCAGGCCTCAGTCAACGGCCACCGGTGTACTCTAAACCAGGCCTTAGTCACCAACCACCAGTGTACTCTAAACCAGGCCTCAGTCACTGATCACCAGTGTACTCTAAACCAGGCCTCAGTCACAGGCCACCAGTGTACTCTACACTAGGCCTCAGTCACAGGCCACCAGTGTACTCTAAACCAGGCCTCGGTCACTGGTCACCAGTGTACTCTATACCAGGCCTCGGTCACAGGCCACCAGTGTACTCTAAACCAGGCCTCAGTCACTGGCCACCACTGTACTCTAAACCAGGCCTCAGTCACTGGCCACCAGTGTACTGTAAACCAGGCCTCAGTCACTGGCCACCAGTGAACTGTAAACCAGGCCTCAGTCACTGGCCACCAGTGTACTCTAAACCAGGTCTCAGTCATTGACCACAAGTGTACTCTAAACCAGGCCTCAGTCACTGGCCACCAGTGTACTCTAAACCAGGCCCCAGTCACTGGCCACCAGTGTACTCTAAACCAGTCCTCAGTCACTGGCCACCAGTGTACTCTATACCAGGCCTGTCACTGACTACCGGTGTACTCTATACCAGGCCTCAGTCACTGGCCACCAGTGTACTCTAAACCAGGCCTCGGTCACTGGCCACCAGTGTACTCTAAACCAGGCCTCAGTCACAGGCCACCAGTGTACTCTATACCAGGCCTGTCACTGACTACCGGTGTACTCTAAACCAGGCCTCAGTCACTGGTCACCGGTGTACTCTACAGCAGGCCTCAGTCACTGGTCACCAGTGTACTCTACACCAGGCCTCAGTCATCGACTACCGGTGTACTCTAAATCATGCCTCAGTCACTGGTCAGCGGTGTACTCCACAGCAGGCCTCAGTCACTGGTATACTCTTCAGCAGGCCTCAGTCACTGTTCACTGGTGTACTCTTCAGCAGGCCCCAGTCACTGGTCACTGGTGTACTCTAAACCAGGCCTCAGTCACTGACCAATAGTGTACTCTATACCAGGCCTCAGTCACCGACTACCGGTGTACTGTATACCAGGCCTCAGTCACTGGTCAGCGGTGTACTCTATACCAGGCTTCAGTCACCGGTCACCGGTGTACTCTGCAGCAGGCCTCAGTCACTGGTCACCAGTGTACTCTAAACCAGGCCTCGGTCACTGGCCACCAGTGTACTCTAAACCAGGCCTCTGTCACAGGTCACCAGTGTACTCTAAACCAGGCCTCAGTAACAGGCCACCAGTGTACTCTAAACCAGGCCTCAGTCACTGGCCACCAGTGTACTCTAAACCAGGCCTCAGTCACAGGCCACCAGTGTACTCTAAACCAGGCCTCAGTCACTGGTCATCGTGAACTCTAAACCAGGCCTCAGTCACTGGCCACCAGTGTACTCTAAACCAGGCCTTAGTCACTGGCCACCGGTGTACTCTAGACCAGGCCTCAGTCACCGGCCACCGGTGTATTCTAAACCAGGCCTCAGTCACCGACCACCAGTGTACTCTAAACCAGGCCTCAGTCACTGGTGATCGTGTACTCTAAACCAGGCCTCAGTCACTGGCCACCAGTGTACTCTAAGCCAGGCCTCAGTCATTGACCACGAGTATACTCTAAACCAGGCCCCAGTCACAGGCCACCAGTGTACTCTAAACCAGGCCTCAGTCACAGGCCACCAGTGTACTCTAAAACAGGCCTCATTCACTGGCCACCAGTGTACTCTAAGCCAGGCCTCAGTCACTGGCCACCAGTGTACTCTAAACCAGGCCTCAGTCACTGGCCACCAGTGTACTCTAAGCCAGGCCTCAGTCATTGACCACGAGTATACTCTAAACCAGGCCCCAGTCACAGGCCACCAGTGTACTCTAAACCAGGCCTCAGTCACTGGCCCCCAGTGTACTCTAAACCAGGCCTCAGTCACTGGCCACCAGTGTACTCTAAACCAGGCCTCAGTCATTAACCACGAGTGTACCCAAACCAGGCCTCAGTCACAGGCCACCAGTGTACTCTAAACCAGGCCTCAGTCACTGGCCACTAGTGTACTCTAAACCTGGCCTCAGTCATTGACCACGAGTGCACTCTAAACCAGGCTTCAGTCACAGGCCACCAGTGTACACTATACCAGGACTCAGTCACAGGCCACCAGTGTACTCTAAACCAGGCCTCAGTCACAGGCCACCGGCCACCAGTGTACTCTAAACCAGGCCTCAGTCATTAACCACGAGTGTACCCAAACCAGGCCTCAGTCACAGGCCACCAGTGTACTCTAAACCAGGCCTCAGTCACTGGCCACTAGTGTACTCTAAACCAGGCCTCAGTCATTGACCACGAGTGTACTCTAAACCATGCCTCAGTCACAGGCCACCAGTGTACACTATACCAGGCCTCAGTCACAGGCCACCAGTGTACTCTAAACCAGGCCTCAGTCACTGGCCACCAGAGTACTCTAAACCAGGCCTCAGTCACTGGCAACCAGTGTACTGTAAACCAGGCCTCAGACACTGGCCACCAGTGTACTCTAAACCAGGCCTCAGTCACTGACCACGAGTGTACTCTAAACCAGGCCTCAGTCACTTGCCACCAGTGTACTCTAAACCGGGCCTCAGTCACAGGCCACCAGTGTACTCTAAACCGGGCCTCAGTCACTGGCCACCAGTGTACTCTAAACCAGGCCTCAGTCACTGGCCACCAGTGTACTCTAAACCAGGCCTCAGTCACTGACCACCAGTGTACTCTAAACCAGGCCTCAGTCACTGGCCACCAGTGTACTCTAAACCAGGCCTCAGTCACTGGCCACTGATGTACTCTAAACCCGGCCTCAGTCATTGACCACGAGTGTACTCTAAACCAGGCCTCAGTCACTGGCCACCAGGGTACTCTAAACCAGGCCTCAGTCACTGGCGTTGGTGTACTATCAACCAGGCCTCAGTCACTGGCCACTAAAGTACTCTAATCCAGGCCTCAGTCACTGGCCACCAGTGTACTCTAAACCAGGCCTCAGTCACTGGTGTTGGTGCACTCTAAACCAGGCCTCAGTCACAGGCCACCTGTGTACTCTAAACCAGGCCTCAGTCACTGGCCACCAGTGTACTCTAAACCAGGCCTCAGTTACTGACCACCAGTGTACTCTAAACCAGGCCTCAGTTACTGGCGACCAGTGTACTCTAAACCAGGCCACAGCCACTGGCGTTGGTGAACTCTAAACCAGGCCTCAGTCACTGGCCACTAGAGTACTCTAAACCAGGCCTCAGTCACTGACCACAAGTGTACTCTAAACTAGGCCTCAGTTATTGACCACCAGTGTACTGTAAACCAGTCGTAAGTCACTGGCCACCAGTGTACTCTAAACCAGGCCTCAGTCACAGGCCACCAGTGTACTCTAAACCAGGCCTCCGTCACTGGCCACCAGTATACTCTAAACCAGGCCTCAGTCACTGGTCATCGTGTACTCTAAACCAGGCCTCAGTCACTGGCCACCAGTGTACTCTAAACCAGGCCTCAGTCACTGGCCACCAGTGTACAATAAATCAGGCCTCAGTCACTGGCCACCAGTGTACTCTAAATCAGGCCTCAGACGCTGGCCACCAGTGTACTCTAAACCAGGCCTCAGTCACTGCCCACCAGTGTACTCTAAACCAGGCCTCAGTCACTGACAACCAGTGTACTCTATACCAGGCCTGTCACTGACTACCGGTGTACTCTATACCAGGCCTCAGTCACTGGTCACCGGTGTACTCTACAGCAGGCCTCAGTCACTGGTCACCAGTGTACTACCAGGCCTCAGTCATCGACTACCGGGGTACTCTAAATCATGCCTCAGTCACTGGTCAGCGGTGTACTCCACAGCAGGCCTCAGTCACTGGTATACTCTTCAGCAGGCCTCAGTCACTGGTCACTGGTGTACTCTTCAGCAGGCCCCAGTCACTGGTCACCGGTGTACTCTAAACCAGGCCTCATTCACTGACCAATAGTGTACTCTATACCAGGCCTCAGTCACCGACTACCGGTGTACTGTATACCAGGCCTCAGTCACTGGTCAGCGGTGTACTCTATACCAGGCCTCAGTCACTGGTCACCGGTGTACTCTGCAGCAGGCCTTAGTCACTGGTCACGAGTGTACTCTACACCAGGCCTCAGTCATCGACTACCGGTGTACTCTAAACCAGGCCTCAGTCACTGACCACCAGTGTACTCTATACCAGGCCTCAGTCACCGACTACCGGTGTACTGTATACCAGGCCTCAGTCACTGGTCACCGGTGTACTTTACACCAGCCCTCAGTCATCGACTACCGGTGTACTCTATACCAGGCCTCAGTCACCGACTACCGGTGGACTGTATACCAGGCCTCCGTCACTGGTCACCGGTGTACTCTACAGCAGGCCTCAGTCACTGGTCACCGGTGTACTCTACAGCAGGCCTCAGTCACTGGTCACCAGTGTACTCTACACCAGGCCTCAGTCATTGACTACAGGTGTACTCTAAACCATGCCTCAGTCACTGCTCAGCGGTGTACTCCACAGCAGGCCTCAGTCACTGGTATACTCTTCAGCAGGCCTCAGTCAGTGGTCACTGTTGTACTCTTCAGCAGGCCTCAGTCACTGGCCACCGGTGTACTCTAAACCAGGCCTTAGTCACTGACCACCAGTGTACTCTATACCAGGCCTGTCACTGACTACCGGTGTACTCTATAACAGGCCTCAGTCACTGGTCAGCAGAGTACACTACAGCAGGCCTCAGTCACTGGTCACCGGTGTACTCTACAGCAGGCCTCAGTCACTGGTCACCGGTGTACTCTACAGCAGGCCTCAGTCACTGGTCACCAGTGTACTCTACACCAGGCCTCAGTCATCGACTACCGGTGTACTCTAAATCATGCCTCAGTCACTGGTCAGCTGTGTACTCCACAGCAGGCCTCAGTCACTGGTATACTCTTCAGCAGGCCTGAGTCACTGGTCACTGGTGTACTCTTCAGCAGGCCCCAGTCACTGGTCACCGGTGTACTCTAAACGAGGCCTCAGTCACTGACCACCAGTGTACTCTATACCAGGCCTCAGTCACTGACTACCGGTGTACTCTATACCAGGCCTCGGTCACTGGTCAGCGGTGTACTCTTCAGCAGGCCTCAGTCACTGGTTACCGGTGTACTCTAAACCAGGGCTCAGTCACTGACCACCAGTGTACTCTATACCAGGCCTGTCACTGACTACCGGTGTACTCTATACCAGGCTTCAGTCACTGGTCAGCAGAGTACACTACAGCAGGCCTCAGTCACTGGTCACCGGTGTACTCTACAGCAGGCCTCAATCACTGGTCACCGGTGTACTCTACAGCAGGCCTCAGTCACTGGTCACCAGTGTACTCTACACCAGGCCTCAGTCATCGACTACCGGTGTACTCTAAATCATGCCTCAGTCACTGGTCAGCTGTGTACTCTAAACCAGGCCTCAGTCACTGACCAATAGTGTACTCTATACCAGGCCTCAGTCACCGACTACAGGTGTACTGTATACCAGGCCTCAGTCACTGGTCAGCGGTGTACTCTATACCAGGCCTCAGTCACTGGTCACCGGTGTACTCTACAGCAGGCCTCAGTCACTGGTCACCGGTGTACTCTAAACCAGGCCTCAGTCACTGACCAATAGTGTACTCTATACCAGGCCTCAGTCACCGACTACCGGTGTACTGTATACCAGGCCTCAGTCACTGGTCAGCGGTGTACTCTATACCAGGCCTCAGTCACTGGCCACCGGTGTACTCTACAGCAGGCCTCAGTCACTGGTCACAGTGTACTCTACACCAGGCCTCAGTCATCGACTACCGGTGTACTCTAAACCATACCTCAGTCACTGACCACTAGTGTACTCTATACCAGGCCTCAGTCACTGACTACCGGTGCACTGTATACCAGGCTTCAGTCACTGGTCACCGGTGTACTCTACACCAGGCCTCAGTCATCGACTACCGGTGTATTCTAAACCAGGCCTCAGTCACTGACCACCAGTGTACTCTATACCAGGCCTCAGTCACCGACTACCGGTGGACTGTATACCAGGCCTCAGTCACTGGTCACCGGTGTACTCTACAGCAGGCCACAGTCACTGGTCACCGGTGTACTCTACAGCAGGCCTCAGTCACTGGTCACCAGTGTACTCTACACCAGGCCTCAGTCATTGACTACCGATGTACTCTAAACCATGCCTCAGACACTGGTCAGCGGTGTACTCCACAGCAGGCCTCAGTCACTGGTATACTCTTCAGCAGGCCTCAGTCACTGGTCACTGTTGTACTCTTCAGCAGGCCTCAGTCACTGGTCACCGGTGTACTCTAAACCAGGCCTCAGTCACTGACCACCAGTGTACTCTATACCAGGCCTCAGTCACTGACTACCGGTGTATTCTATACCAGGCCTCAGTCACTGGTCAGCGGTGTACTCTTCAGCAGGCCTCAGTCACTGGTTACCGGTGTACTCTAAACCAGGGCTCAGTCACTGACCACCAGTGTACTCTATACCAGGCCTGTCACTGACTACCGGTGTACTCTATACCAGGCCTCAGTCACTGGTCAGCAGAGTACACTACAGCAGGCCTCAGTCACTGGTCACCGGTGTACTCTACAGCAGGCCTCAGTCACTGGTCACCGGTGTACTCTACAGCAGGCCTCAGTTACTGGTCACCAGTGTACTCTAAGCCAGGCCTCAGTCACTGGCCACCAGTGTACTCTAAGCCAGGCCTCAGTCATTGACCACAAGTATACTCTAAACCAGGCCCCAGTCACAGGCCACCAGTGTACTCTAAACCAGGCCTCAGTCACTGGCCACCAGTGTACTCTAGACCAGGCCTCAGTCACCGGCCACCGGTGTATTCTAAACCAGGCCTCAGTCACCGACCACCAGTGTACTCTAAACCAGGCCTCAGTCACTGGTCATCGTGTACTCTAAACTAGGCCTCAGTCACTGGCCACCAGCGTACTCTAAGCCAGGCCTCAGTCACCGACTACCGGTGTACTGTATACCAGGCCTCAGTCACTGGTCACGGGTGTACTTTACACCAGCCCTCAGTCATCGACTACCGGTGTACTCTATACCAGGCCTCAGTCACCGACTACCGGTGGACTGTATACCAGGCCTCAGTCACTGGTCACCGGTGTACTCTACAGCAGGCCACAGTCACTGGTCACCGGTGTACTCTACATCAGGCCTCAGTCACTGGTCACCAGTGTACTCTACACCAGGCCTCAGTCATCGACTACCGGTGTACTCTAAATCATGCCTCAGTCACTGGTCAGCTGTGTACTCCACAGCAGGCCTCAGTCACTGGTATACTCTTCAGCAGGCCTCAGTCACTGGTCACTGGTGTACTCTTCAGCAGGCCCCAGTCACTGGTCACCGGTGTACTCTAAACGAGGCCTCAGTCACTGACCACCAGTGTACTCTATACCAGGCCTCAGTCACTGACTACCGGTGTACTCTATACCAGGCCTCGGTCACTGGTCAGCGGTGTACTCTTCAGCAGGCCTCAGTCACTGGTTACCGGTGTACTCTAAACCAAGGCTCAGTCACTGACCACCAGTGTACTCTATACCAGGCCTGTCACTGACTACCGGTGTACTCTATACCAGGCCTCAGTCACTGGTCAGCAGAGTACACTACAGCAGGCCTCAGTCACTGGTCACCGGTGTACTCTACAGCAGGCCTCAATCACTGGTCACCGGTGTACTCTACAGCAGGCCTCAGTCACTGGTCACCAGTGTACTCTACACCAGGCCTCAGTCATCGACTACCGGTGTACTCTAAATCATGCCTCAGTCACTGGTCAGCTGTGTACTCTAAACCAGGCCTCAGTCACTGACCAATAGTGTACTCTATACCAGGCCTCAGTCACCGACTACCGGTGTACTGTATACCAGGCCTCAGTCACTGGAAAGCGGTGTACTCTATACCAGGCCTCAGTCACTGGTCACCGGTGTACTCTACAGCAGGCCTCAGTCACTGGTCATCGTGTACTCTAAACTAGGCCTCAGTCACTGGCCACCAGCGTACTCTAAGCCAGGCCTCAGTCACCGACTACCGGTGTACTGTATACCAGGCCTCAGTCACTGGTCACCGGTGTACTTTACACCAGCCCTCAGTCATCGACTACCGGTGTACTCTATACCAGGCCTCAGTCACCGACTACCGGTGGACTGTATACCAGGCCTCAGTCACTGGTCACCGGTGTACTCTACAGCAGGCCACAGTCACTGGTCACCGGTGTACTCTACAGCAGGCCTCAGTCACTGGTCACCAGTGTACTCTACACCAGGCCTCAGTCATCGACTACCGGTGTACTCTAAATCATGCCTCAGTCACTGGTCAGCTGTGTACTCCACAGCAGGCCTCAGTCACTGGTATACTCTTCAGCAGGCCTCAGTCACTGGTCACTGGTGTACTCTTCAGCAGGCCCCAGTCACTGGTCACCGGTGTACTCTAAACGAGGCCTCAGTCACTGACCACCAGTGTACTCTATACCAGGCCTCAGTCACTGACTACCGGTGTACTCTATACCAGGCCTCGGTCACTGGTCAGCGGTGTACTCTTCAGCAGGTCTCAGTCACTGGTTACCGGTGTACTCTAAACCAGGGCTCAGTAACTGACCACCAGTGTACTCTATACCAGGCCTGTCACTGACTACCGGTGTACTCTATACCAGGCCTCAGTCACTGGTCAGCAGAGTACACTACAGCAGGCCTCAGTCACGGGTCACCGGTGTACTCTACAGCAGGCCTCAATCACTGGTCACCGGTGTACTCTACAGCAGGCCTCAGTCACTGGTCACCAGTGTACTCTACACCAGGCCTCAGTCATCGACTACCGGTGTACTCTAAATCATGCCTCAGTCACTGGTCAGCTGTGTACTCTAAACCAGGCCTCAGTCACTGACCAATAGTGTACTCTATACCAGGCCTCAGTCACCGACTACCGGTGTACTGTATACCAGGCCTCAGTCACTGGTCAGCGGTGTACTCTATACCAGGCCTCAGTCACTGGTCACCGGTGTACTCTACAGCAGGCCTCAGTCACTGGTCACCGGTGTACTCTAAACCAGGCCTCAGTCACTGACCAATAGTGTACTCTATACCAGGCCTCAGTCACCGACTACCGGTGTACTGTATACCAGGCCTCAGTCACTGGTCAGCGGTGTACTCTATACCAGGCCTCAGTCACTGGCCACCGGTGTACTCTACAGCAGGCCTCAGTCACTGGTCACAGTGTACTCTACACCAGGCCTCAGTCATCGACTACCGGTGTACTCTAAACCATGCCTCAGTCACTGACCACTAGTGTACTCTATACCAGGCCTCAGTCACTGACTACTGGTGTACTGTATACCAGGCTTCAGTCACTGGTCACCGGTGTACTCTACACCAGGCCTCAGTCATCGACTACCGGTGTATTCTAAACCAGGCCTCAGTCACTGACCACCAGTGTACTCTATACCAGGCCTCAGTCACCGACTACCGGTGGACTGTATACCAGGCCTCAGTCACTGGTCACCGGTGTACTCTACAGCAGGCCACAGTCACTGGTCACCGGTGTACTCTACAGCAGGCCTCAGTCACTGGTCACCAGTGTACTCTACACCAGGCCTCAGTCATTGACTACCGATGTACTCTAAACCATGCCTCAGACACTGGTCAGCGGTGTACTCCACAGCAGGCCTCAGTCACTGGTATACTCTTCAGCAGGCCTCAGTCACTGGTCACTGTTGTACTCTTCAGCAGGCCTCAGTCACTGGTCACCGGTGTACTCTAAACCAGGCCTCAGTCACTGACCACCAGTGTACTCTATACCAGGCCTCAGTCACTGACTACCGGTGTATTCTATACCAGGCCTCAGTCACTGGTCAGCGGTGTACTCTTCAGCAGGCCTCAGTCACTGGTTACCGGTGTACTCTAAACCAGGGCTCAGTCACTGACCACCAGTGTACTCTATACCAGGCCTGTCACTGACTACCGGTGTACTCTATACCAGGCCTCAGTCACTGGTCAGCAGAGTACACTACAGCAGGCCTCAGTCACTGGTCACCGGTGTACTCTACAGCAGGCCTCAGTCACTGGTCACTGGTGTACTCTACAGCAGGCCTCAGTTACTGGTCACCAGTGTACTCTAAGCCAGGCCTCAGTCACTGGCCACCAGTGTACTCTAAGCCAGGCCTCAGTCATTGACCACAAGTATACCCTAAACCAGGCCCCAGTCACAGGCCACCAGTGTACTCTAAACCAGGCCTCAGTCACTGGCCACCAGTGTACTCTAGACCAGGCCTCAGTCACCGGCCACCGGTGTATTCTAAACCAGGCCTCAGTCACCGACCACCAGTGTACTCTAAACCAGGCCTCAGTCACTGGTCATCGTGTACTCTAAACTAGGCCTCAGTCACTGGCCACCAGCGTACTCTAAGCCAGGCCTCAGTCACCGACTACCGGTGTACTGTATACCAGGCCTCAGTCACTGGTCACCGGTGTACTTTACACCAGCCCTCAGTCATCGACTACCGGTGTACTCTATACCAGGCCTCAGTCACCGACTACCGGTGGACTGTATACCAGGCCTCAGTCACTGGTCACCGGTGTACTCTACAGCAGGCCACAGTCACTGGTCACCAGTGTACTCTACACCAGGCCTCAGTCATCAACTACCGGTGTACTCTAAATCATGCCTCAGTCACTGGTAAGCTGTGTACTCAACAGCAGGCCTCAGTCACTGGTATACTCTTCAGCAGGCCTCAGTCACTGGTCACTGGTGTACTCTTCAGCAGGCCCCAGTCACCGGCCACCGGTGTATTCTAAACCAGGCCTCAGTCACCGACCACCAGTGTACTCTAAACCAGGCCTCAGTCACTGGTCATCGTGTACTCTAAACTAGGCCTCAGTCACTGGCCACCAGCGTACTCTAAGCCAGGCCTCAGTCACCGACTACCGGTGTACTGTATACCAGGCCTCAGTCACTGGTCACCGGTGTACTTTACACCAGCCCTCAGTCATCGACTACCGGTGTACTCTATACCAGGCCTCAGTCACCGACTACCGGTGGACTGTATACCAGGCCTCAGTCACTGGTCACCGGTGTACTCTACAGCAGGCCTCAGTCACTGGTCACCGGTGTACTCTACAGCAGGCCTCAGTCACTGGTCACCAGTGTACTCTACACCAGGCCTCAGTCATCGACTACCGGTGTACTCTAAATCATGCCTCAGTCACTGGTCAGCTGTGTACTCCACAGCAGGCCTCAGTCACTGGTATACTCTTCAGCAGGCCTCAGTCACTGGTCACTGGTGTACTCTTCAGCAGGCCCCAGTCACTGGTCACCGGTGTACTCTAAACGAGGCCTCAGTCACTGACCACCAGTGTACTCTATACCAGGCCTCAGTCACTGACTACCGGTGTACTCTATACCAGGCCTCGGTCACTGGTCAGCGGTGTACTCTTCAGCAGGCCTCAGTCACTGGTTACCGGTGTACTCTAAACCAGGGCTCAGTCACTGACCACCAGTGTACTCTATACCAGGCCTGTCACTGACTACCGGTGTACTCTATACCAGGCCTCAGTCACTGGTCAGCAGAGTACACTACAGCAGGCCTCAGTCACTGGTCACCGGTGTACTCTACAGCAGGCCTCAATCACTGGTCACCGGTGTACTCTACAGCAGGCCTCAGTCACTGGTCACCAGTGTACTCTACACCAGGCCTCAGTCATCGACTACCGGTGTACTCTAAATCATGCCTCAGTCACTGGTCAGCTGTGTACTCTAAACCAGGCCTCAGTCACTGACCAATAGTGTACTCTATTCCAGGCCTCAGTCACCGACTAACGGTGTACTGTATACCAGGCCTCAGTCACTGGTCAGCGGTGTACTCTATACCAGGCCTCAGTCACTGGTCACCGGTGTACTCTACAGCAGGCCTCAGTCACTGGTCACCGGTGTACTCTAAACCAGGCCTCAGTCACTGACCAATAGTGTACTCTATACCAGGCCTCAGTCACCGACTACCGGTGTACTGTATACCAGGCCTCAGTCACTGGTCAGCGGTGTACTCTATACCAGGCCTCAGTCACTGGCCACCGGTGTACTCTACAGCAGGCCTCAGTCACTGGTCACAGTGTACTCTACACCAGGCCTCAGTCATCGACTACCGGTGTACTCTAAACCATGCCTCAGTCACTGACCACTAGTGTACTCTATACCAGGCCTCAGTCACTGACTACCGGTGTACTGTATACCAGGCTTCAGTCACTGGTCACCGGTGTACTCTACACCAGGCCTCAGTCATCGACTACCGGTGTATTCTAAACCAGGCCTCAGTCACTGACCACCAGTGTACTCTATACCAGGCCTCAGTCACTGGTCACCGGTGTACTCTACAGCAGGCCACAGTCACTGGTCACCGGTGTACTCTACAGCAGGCCTCAGTCACTGGTCACCAGTGTACTCTACACCAGGCCTCAGTCATTGACTACCGATGTACTCTAAACCATGCCTCAGACACTGGTCAGCGGTGTACTCCACAGCAGGCCTCAGTCACTGGTATACTCTTCAGCAGGCCTCAGTCACTGGTCACTGTTGTACTCTTCAGCAGGCCTCAGTCACTGGTCACCGGTGTACTCTAAACCAGGCCTCAGTCACTGACCACCAGTGTACTCTATACCAGGCCTCAGTCACTGACTACCGGTGTATTCTATACCAGGCCTCAGTCACTGGTCAGCGGTGTACTCTTCAGCAGGCCTCAGTCACTGGTTACCGGTGTACTCTAAACCAGGGCTCAGTCACTGACCACCAGTGTACTCTATACCAGGCCTGTCACTGACTACCGGTGTACTCTATACCAGGCCTCAGTCACTGGTCAGCAGAGTACACTACAGCAGGCCTCAGTCACTGGTCACCGGTGTACTCTACAGCAGGCCTCAGTCACTGGTCACCGGTGTACTCTACAGCAGGCCTCAGTTACTGGTCACCAGTGTACTCTAAGCCAGGCCTCAGTCACTGGCCACCAGTGTACTCTAAGCCAGGCCTCAGTCATTGACCACAAGTATACTCTAAACCAGGCCCCAGTCACAGGCCACCAGTGTACTCTAAACCAGGCCTCAGTCACTGGCCACCAGTGTACTCTAGACCAGGCCTCAGTCACCGACCACCAGTGTACTCTAAACCAGGCCTCAGTCACTGGTCATCGTGTACTCTAAACTAGGCCTCAGTCACTGGCCACCAGTGTACTCTAAGCCAGGCCTCAGTCATTGACCACAAGTATACTCTAAACCAGGCCCCAGTCACAGGCCACCAGTGTACTCTAAACCAGGCCTCAGTCACTGGCCACCAGTGTACTCTAGACCAGGCCTCAGTCACCGACCACCAGTGTACTCTAAACCAGGCCTCAGTCACTGGTCATCGTGTACTCTAAACTAGGCCTCAGTCACTGGCCACCAGCGTACTCTAAGCCAGGCCTCAGTCACCGACTACCAGTGTACTGTATACCAGGCCTCAGTCACTGGTCACCGGTGTACTTTACACCAGCCCTCAGTCATCGACTACCGGTGTACTCTATACCAGGCCTCAGTCACCGACTACCGGTGTACTGTATACCAGGCCTCAGTCACTGGTCACCGGTGTACTTTACACCAGCCCTCAGTCATCAACTACCGGTGTACTCTATACCAGGCCTCAGTCACCGACTACCGGTGGACTGTATACCAGGCCTCAGTCACTGGTCACCGGTGTACTCTACAGCAGGCCTCAGTCACTGGTCACCGGTGTACTCTACAGCAGGCCTCAGTCACTGGTCACCAGTGTACTCTACACCAGGCCTCAGTCATTGACTACAGGTGTACTCTAAACCATGCCTCAGTCACTGCTCAGCGGTGTACTCCACAGCAGGCCTCAGTCACTGGTATACTCTTCAGCAGGCCTCAGTCAGTGGTCACTGTTGTACACTACAGCAGGCCTCAGTCACTGGTCACCGGTGTACTCTACAGCAGGCCTCAGTCACTGGTCACCGGTGTACTCTACAGCAGGCCTCAGTCACTGGTCACCAGTGTACTCTACACCAGGCCTCAGTCACCGACTACCGGTGTACTCTAAATCATGCCTCAGTCACTGGTCAGCTGTGTACTCCACAGCAGGCCTCAGTCACTGGTATACTCTTCAGCAGGCCTCAGTCACTAGTCACTGGTGTACTCTTCAGCAGGCCCCAGTCACTGGTCACCGGTGTACTCTAAACGAGGCCTCAGTCACTGACCACCAGTGTACTCTATACCAGGCCTCAGTCACTGGCCACCAGTGTACTCTAAGCCAGGCCTCAGTCATTGACCACAAGTATACCCTAAACCAGGCCCCAGTCACAGGCCACCAGTGTACTCTAAACCAGGCCTCAGTCACTGGCCACCAGTGTACTCTAGACCAGGCCTCAGTCACCGGCCACCGGTGTATTCTAAACCAGGCCTCAGTCACCGACCACCAGTGTACTCTAAACCAGGCCTCAGTCACTGGTCATCGTGTACTCTAAACTAGGCCTCAGTCACTGGCCACCAGCGTACTCTAAGCCAGGCCTCAGTCACCGACTACCGGTGTACTGTATACCAGGCCTCAGTCACTGGTCACCGGTGTACTTTACACCAGCCCTCAGTCATCGACTACCGGTGTACTCTATACCAGGCCTCAGTCACCGACTACCGGTGGACTGTATACCAGGCCTCAGTCACTGGTCACCGGTGTACTCTACAGCAGGCCACAGTCACTGGTCACCAGTGTACTCTACACCAGGCCTCAGTCATCAACTACCGGTGTACTCTAAATCATGCCTCAGTCACTGGTAAGCTGTGTACTCAACAGCAGGCCTCAGTCACTGGTATACTCTTCAGCAGGCCTCAGTCACTGGTCACTGGTGTACTCTTCAGCAGGCCCCAGTCACCGGCCACCGGTGTATTCTAAACCAGGCCTCAGTCACCGACCACCAGTGTACTCTAAACCAGGCCTCAGTCACTGGTCATCGTGTACTCTAAACTAGGCCTCAGTCACTGGCCACCAGCGTACTCTAAGCCAGGCCTCAGTCACCGACTACCGGTGTACTGTATACCAGGCCTCAGTCACTGGTCACCGGTGTACTTTACACCAGCCCTCAGTCATCGACTACCGGTGTACTCTATACCAGGCCTCAGTCACCGACTACCGGTGGACTGTATACCAGGCCTCAGTCACTGGTCACCGGTGTACTCTACAGCAGGCCTCAGTCACTGGTCACCGGTGTACTCTACAGCAGGCCTCAGTCACTGGTCACCAGTGTACTCTACACCAGGCCTCAGTCATCGACTACCGGTGTACTCTAAATCATGCCTCAGTCACTGGTCAGCTGTGTACTCCACAGCAGGCCTCAGTCACTGGTATACTCTTCAGCAGGCCTCAGTCACTGGTCACTGGTGTACTCTTCAGCAGGCCCCAGTCACTGGTCACCGGTGTACTCTAAACGAGGCCTCAGTCACTGACCACCAGTGTACTCTATACCAGGCCTCAGTCACTGACTACCGGTGTACTCTATACCAGGCCTCGGTCACTGGTCAGCGGTGTACTCTTCAGCAGGCCTCAGTCACTGGTTACCGGTGTACTCTAAACCAGGGCTCAGTCACTGACCACCAGTGTACTCTATACCAGGCCTGTCACTGACTACCGGTGTACTCTATACCAGGCCTCAGTCACTGGTCAGCAGAGTACACTACAGCAGGCCTCAGTCACTGGTCACCGGTGTACTCTACAGCAGGCCTCAATCACTGGTCACCGGTGTACTCTACAGCAGGCCTCAGTCACTGGTCACCAGTGTACTCTACACCAGGCCTCAGTCATCGACTACCGGTGTACTCTAAATCATGCCTCAGTCACTGGTCAGCTGTGTACTCTAAACCAGGCCTCAGTCACTGACCAATAGTGTACTCTATTCCAGGCCTCAGTCACCGACTAACGGTGTACTGTATACCAGGCCTCAGTCACTGGTCAGCGGTGTACTCTATACCAGGCCTCAGTCACTGGTCACCGGTGTACTCTACAGCAGGCCTCAGTCACTGGTCACCGGTGTACTCTAAACCAGGCCTCAGTCACTGACCAATAGTGTACTCTATACCAGGCCTCAGTCACCGACTACCGGTGTACTGTATACCAGGCCTCAGTCACTGGTCAGCGGTGTACTCTATACCAGGCCTCAGTCACTGGCCACCGGTGTACTCTACAGCAGGCCTCAGTCACTGGTCACAGTGTACTCTACACCAGGCCTCAGTCATCGACTACCGGTGTACTCTAAACCATGCCTCAGTCACTGACCACTAGTGTACTCTATACCAGGCCTCAGTCACTGACTACCGGTGTACTGTATACCAGGCTTCAGTCACTGGTCACCGGTGTACTCTACACCAGGCCTCAGTCATCGACTACCGGTGTATTCTAAACCAGGCCTCAGTCACTGACCACCAGTGTACTCTATACCAGGCCTCAGTCACTGGTCACCGGTGTACTCTACAGCAGGCCACAGTCACTGGTCACCGGTGTACTCTACAGCAGGCCTCAGTCACTGGTCACCAGTGTACTCTACACCAGGCCTCAGTCATTGACTACCGATGTACTCTAAACCATGCCTCAGACACTGGTCAGCGGTGTACTCCACAGCAGGCCTCAGTCACTGGTATACTCTTCAGCAGGCCTCAGTCACTGGTCACTGTTGTACTCTTCAGCAGGCCTCAGTCACTGGTCACCGGTGTACTCTAAACCAGGCCTCAGTCACTGACCACCAGTGTACTCTATACCAGGCCTCAGTCACTGACTACCGGTGTATTCTATACCAGGCCTCAGTCACTGGTCAGCGGTGTACTCTTCAGCAGGCCTCAGTCACTGGTTACCGGTGTACTCTAAACCAGGGCTCAGTCACTGACCACCAGTGTACTCTATACCAGGCCTGTCACTGACTACCGGTGTACTCTATACCAGGCCTCAGTCACTGGTCAGCAGAGTACACTACAGCAGGCCTCAGTCACTGGTCACCGGTGTACTCTACAGCAGGCCTCAGTCACTGGTCACCGGTGTACTCTACAGCAGGCCTCAGTTACTGGTCACCAGTGTACTCTAAGCCAGGCCTCAGTCACTGGCCACCAGTGTACTCTAAGCCAGGCCTCAGTCATTGACCACAAGTATACTCTAAACCAGGCCCCAGTCACAGGCCACCAGTGTACTCTAAACCAGGCCTCAGTCACTGGCCACCAGTGTACTCTAGACCAGGCCTCAGTCACCGACCACCAGTGTACTCTAAACCAGGCCTCAGTCACTGGTCATCGTGTACTCTAAACTAGGCCTCAGTCACTGGCCACCAGTGTACTCTAAGCCAGGCCTCAGTCATTGACCACAAGTATACTCTAAACCAGGCCCCAGTCACAGGCCACCAGTGTACTCTAAACCAGGCCTCAGTCACTGGCCACCAGTGTACTCTAGACCAGGCCTCAGTCACCGACCACCAGTGTACTCTAAACCAGGCCTCAGTCACTGGTCATCGTGTACTCTAAACTAGGCCTCAGTCACTGGCCACCAGCGTACTCTAAGCCAGGCCTCAGTCACCGACTACCAGTGTACTGTATACCAGGCCTCAGTCACTGGTCACCGGTGTACTTTACACCAGCCCTCAGTCATCGACTACCGGTGTACTCTATACCAGGCCTCAGTCACCGACTACCGGTGTACTGTATACCAGGCCTCAGTCACTGGTCACCGGTGTACTTTACACCAGCCCTCAGTCATCAACTACCGGTGTACTCTATACCAGGCCTCAGTCACCGACTACCGGTGGACTGTATACCAGGCCTCAGTCACTGGTCACCGGTGTACTCTACAGCAGGCCTCAGTCACTGGTCACCGGTGTACTCTACAGCAGGCCTCAGTCACTGGTCACCAGTGTACTCTACACCAGGCCTCAGTCATTGACTACAGGTGTACTCTAAACCATGCCTCAGTCACTGCTCAGCGGTGTACTCCACAGCAGGCCTCAGTCACTGGTATACTCTTCAGCAGGCCTCAGTCAGTGGTCACTGTTGTACACTACAGCAGGCCTCAGTCACTGGTCACCGGTGTACTCTACAGCAGGCCTCAGTCACTGGTCACCGGTGTACTCTACAGCAGGCCTCAGTCACTGGTCACCAGTGTACTCTACACCAGGCCTCAGTCACCGACTACCGGTGTACTCTAAATCATGCCTCAGTCACTGGTCAGCTGTGTACTCCACAGCAGGCCTCAGTCACTGGTATACTCTTCAGCAGGCCTCAGTCACTAGTCACTGGTGTACTCTTCAGCAGGCCCCAGTCACTGGTCACCGGTGTACTCTAAACGAGGCCTCAGTCACTGACCACCAGTGTACTCTATACCAGGCCTCAGTCACTGACTACCGGTGTACTCTATACCAGGCCTCGGTCACTGGTCAGCGGTGTACTCTTCAGCAGGCCTCAGTCACTGGTTACCGGTGTACTCTAAACCAGGGCTCAGTCACTGACCACCAGTGTACTCTATACCAGGCCTGTCACTGACTACCGGTGTACTCTATACCAGGCCTCAGTCACTGGTCAGCAGAGTACACTACAGCAGGCCTCAGTCACTGGTCACCGGTGTACTCTACAGCAGGCCTCAATCACTGGTCACCGGTGTACTCTACAGCAGGCCTCAGTCACTGGTCACCAGTGTACTCTACACCAGGCCTCAGTCATCGACTACCGGTGTACTCTAAATCATGCCTCAGTCACTGGTCAGCTGTGTACTCTAAACCAGGCCTCAGTCACTGACCAATAGTGTACTCTATACCAGGCCTCAGTCACCGACTACCGGTGTACTGTATACCAGGCCTCAGTCACTGGTCAGCGGTGTACTCTATACCAGGCCTCAGTCACTGGTCACCGGTGTACTCTACAGCAGGCCTCAGTCACTGGTCACCGGTGTACTCTAAACCAGGCCTCAGTCACTGACCAATAGTGTACTCTATACCAGGCCTCAGTCACCGACTACCGGTGTACTGTATACCAGGCCTCAGTCACTGGTCAGCGGTGTACTCTATACCAGGCCTCAGTCACTGGTCACCGGTGTACTCTACAGCAGGCCTCAGTCACTGGTCACCGGTGTACTCTACAGCAGGCCTCAGTCACTGGTCACCAGTGTACTCTACACCAGGCCTCAGTCATCGACTACCGGTGTACTCTAAATCATGCCTCAGTCACTGGTCAGCTGTGTACTCCACAGCAGGCCTCAGTCACTGGTATACTCTTCAGCAGGCCTCAGTCACTGGTCACTGGTGTACTCTTCAGCAGGCCCCAGTCACTGGTCACCGGTGTACTCTAAACGAGGCCTCAGTCACTGACCACCAGTGTACTCTATACCAGGCCTCAGTCACTGACTACCGGTGTACTCTATACCAGGCCTCGGTCACTGGTCAGCGGTGTACTCTTCAGCAGGCCTCAGTCACTGGTTACCGGTGTACTCTAAACCAGGGCTCAGTCACTGACCACCAGTGTACTCTATACCAGGCCTGTCACTGACTACCGGTGTACTCTATACCAGGCCTCAGTCACTGGTCAGCAGAGTACACTACAGCAGGCCTCAGTCACTGGTCACCGGTGTACTCTACAGCAGGCCTCAATCACTGGTCACCGGTGTACTCTACAGCAGGCCTCAGTCACTGGTCACCAGTGTACTCTACACCAGGCCTCAGTCATCGACTACCGGTGTACTCTAAATCATGCCTCAGTCACTGGTCAGCTGTGTACTCTAAACCAGGCCTCAGTCACTGACCAATAGGGTACTCTATACCAGGCCTCAGTCACCGACTAACGGTGTACTGTATACCAGGCCTCAGTCACTGGTCAGCGGTGTACTCTATACCAGGCCTCAGTCACTGGTCACCGGTGTACTCTACAGCAGGCCTCAGTCACTGGTCACCGGTGTACTCTAAACCAGGCCTCAGTCACTGACCAATAGTGTACTCTATACCAGGCCTCAGTCACCGACTACCGGTGTACTGTATACCAGGCCTCAGTCACTGGTCAGCGGTGTACTCTATACCAGGCCTCAGTCACTGGCCACCGGTGTACTCTACAGCAGGCCTCAGTCACTGGTCACAGTGTACTCTACACCAGGCCTCAGTCATCGACTACCGGTGTACTCTAAACCATGCCTCAGTCACTGACCACTAGTGTACTCTATACCAGGCCTCAGTCACTGACTACCGGTGTACTGTATACCAGGCTTCAGTCACTGGTCACCGGTGTACTCTACACCAGGCCTCAGTCATCGACTACCGGTGTATTCTAAACCAGGCCTCAGTCACTGACCACCAGTGTACTCTATACCAGGCCTCAGTCACCGACTACCGGTGGACTGTATACCAGGCCTCAGTCACTGGTCACCGGTGTACTCTACAGCAGGCCACAGTCACTGGTCACCGGTGTACTCTACAGCAGGCCTCAGTCACTGGTCACCAGTGTACTCTACACCAGGCCTCAGTCATTGACTACCGATGTACTCTAAACCATGCCTCAGACACTGGTCAGCGGTGTACTCCACAGCAGGCCTCAGTCACTGGTATACTCTTCAGCAGGCCTCAGTCACTGGTCACTGTTGTACTCTTCAGCAGGCCTCAGTCACTGGTCACCGGTGTACTCTAAACCAGGCCTCAGTCACTGACCACCAGTGTACTCTATACCAGGCCTCAGTCACTGACTACCGGTGTATTCTATACCAGGCCTCAGTCACTGGTCAGCGGTGTACTCTTCAGCAGGCCTCAGTCACTGGTTACCGGTGTACTCTAAACCAGGGCTCAGTCACTGACCACCAGTGTACTCTATACCAGGCCTGTCACTGACTACCGGTGTACTCTATACCAGGCCTCAGTCACTGGTCAGCAGAGTACACTACAGCAGGCCTCAGTCACTGGTCACCGGTGTACTCTACAGCAGGCCTCAGTCACTGGTCACCGGTGTACTCTACAGCAGGCCTCAGTTACTGGTCACCAGTGTACTCTAAGCCAGGCCTCAGTCACTGGCCACCAGTGTACTCTAAGCCAGGCCTCAGTCATTGACCACAAGTATACTCTAAACCAGGCCCCAGTCACAGGCCACCAGTGTACTCTAAACCAGGCCTCAGTCACTGGCCACCAGTGTACTCTAGACCAGGCCTCAGTCACCGACCACCAGTGTACTCTAAACCAGGCCTCAGTCACTGGTCATCGTGTACTCTAAACTAGGCCTCAGTCACTGGCCACCAGTGTACTCTAAGCCAGGCCTCAGTCATTGACCACAAGTATACTCTAAACCAGGCCCCAGTCACAGGCCACCAGTGTACTCTAAACCAGGCCTCAGTCACTGGCCACCAGTGTACTCTAGACCAGGCCTCAGTCACCGACCACCAGTGTACTCTAAACCAGGCCTCAGTCACTGGTCATCGTGTACTCTAAACTAGGCCTCAGTCACTGGCCACCAGCGTACTCTAAGCCAGGCCTCAGTCACCGACTACCAGTGTACTGTATACCAGGCCTCAGTCACTGGTCACCGGTGTACTTTACACCAGCCCTCAGTCATCGACTACCGGTGTACTCTATACCAGGCCTCAGTCACCGACTACCGGTGTACTGTATACCAGGCCTCAGTCACTGGTCACCGGTGTACTTTACACCAGCCCTCAGTCATCAACTACCGGTGTACTCTATACCAGGCCTCAGTCACCGACTACCGGTGGACTGTATACCAGGCCTCAGTCACTGGTCACCGGTGTACTCTACAGCAGGCCTCAGTCACTGGTCACCGGTGTACTCTACAGCAGGCCTCAGTCACTGGTCACCAGTGTACTCTACACCAGGCCTCAGTCATTGACTACAGGTGTACTCTAAACCATGCCTCAGTCACTGCTCAGCGGTGTACTCCACAGCAGGCCTCAGTCACTGGTATACTCTTCAGCAGGCCTCAGTCAGTGGTCACTGTTGTACTCTTCAGCAGGCCTCAGTCACTGGTCACCGGTGTACTCTAAACCAGGCCTTAGTCACTGACCACCAGTGTACTCTATACCAGGCCTGTCACTGACTACCGGTGTACTCTATAACAGGCCTCAGTCACTGGTCAGCAGAGTACACTACAGCAGGCCTCAGTCACTGGTCACCGGTGTACTCTACAGCAGGCCTCAGTCACTGGTCACCGGTGTACTCTACAGCAGGCCTCAGTCACTGGTCACCAGTGTACTCTACACCAGGCCTCAGTCACCGACTACCGGTGTACTCTAAATCATGCCTCAGTCACTGGTCAGCTGTGTACTCCACAGCAGGCCTCAGTCACTGGTATACTCTTCAGCAGGCCTCAGTCACTAGTCACTGGTGTACTCTTCAGCAGGCCCCAGTCACTGGTCACCGGTGTACTCTAAACGAGGCCTCAGTCACTGACCACCAGTGTACTCTATACCAGGCCTCAGTCACTGACTACCGGTGTACTCTATACCAGGCCTCGGTCACTGGTCAGCGGTGTACTCTTCAGCAGGCCTCAGTCACTGGTTACCGGTGTACTCTAAACCAGGGCTCAGTCACTGACCACCAGTGTACTCTATACCAGGCCTGTCACTGACTACCGGTGTACTCTATACCAGGCCTCAGTCACTGGTCAGCAGAGTACACTACAGCAGGCCTCAGTCACTGGTCACCGGTGTACTCTACAGCAGGCCTCAATCACTGGTCACCGGTGTACTCTACAGCAGGCCTCAGTCACTGGTCACCAGTGTACTCTACACCAGGCCTCAGTCATCGACTACCGGTGTACTCTAAATCATGCCTCAGTCACTGGTCAGCTGTGTACTCTAAACCAGGCCTCAGTCACTGACCAATAGTGTACTCTATACCAGGCCTCAGTCACCGACTACCGGTGTACTGTATACCAGGCCTCAGTCACTGGTCAGCGGTGTACTCTATACCAGGCCTCAGTCACTGGTCACCGGTGTACTCTACAGCAGGCCTCAGTCACTGGTCACCGGTGTACTCTAAACCAGGCCTCAGTCACTGACCAATAGTGTACTCTATACCAGGCCTCAGTCACCGACTACCGGTGTACTGTATACCAGGCCTCAGTCACTGGTCAGCGGTGTACTCTATACCAGGCCTCAGTCACTGGCCACCGGTGTACTCTACAGCAGGCCTCAGTCACTGGTCACAGTGTACTCTACACCAGGCCTCAGTCATCGACTACCGGTGTACTCTAAACCATGCCTCAGTCACTGACCACTAGTGTACTCTATACCAGGCCTCAGTCACTGACTACTGGTGTACTGTATACCAGGCTTCAGTCACTGGTCACCGGTGTACTCTACACCAGGCCTCAGTCATCGACTACCGGTGTATTCTAAACCAGGCCTCAGTCACTGACCACCAGTGTACTCTATACCAGGCCTCAGTCACCGACTACCGGTGGACTGTATACCAGGCCTCAGTCACTGGTCACCGGTGTACTCTACAGCAGGCCACAGTCACTGGTCACCGGTGTACTCTACAGCAGGCCTCAGTCACTGGTCACCAGTGTACTCTACACCAGGCCTCAGTCATTGACTACCGATGTACTCTAAACCATGCCTCAGACACTGGTCAGCGGTGTACTCCACAGCAGGCCTCAGTCACTGGTATACTCTTCAGCAGGCCTCAGTCACTGGTCACTGTTGTACTCTTCAGCAGGCCTCAGTCACTGGTCACCGGTGTACTCTAAACCAGGCCTCAGTCACTGACCACCAGTGTACTCTATACCAGGCCTCAGTCACTGACTACCGGTGTATTCTATACCAGGCCTCAGTCACTGGTCAGCGGTGTACTCTTCAGCAGGCCTCAGTCACTGGTTACCGGTGTACTCTAAACCAGGGCTCAGTCACTGACCACCAGTGTACTCTATACCAGGCCTGTCACTGACTACCGGTGTACTCTATACCAGGCCTCAGTCACTGGTCAGCAGAGTACACTACAGCAGGCCTCAGTCACTGGTCACCGGTGTACTCTACAGCAGGCCTCAGTCACTGGTCACCGGTGTACTCTACAGCAGGCCTCAGTTACTGGTCACCAGTGTACTCTAAGCCAGGCCTCAGTCACTGGCCACCAGTGTACTCTAAGCCAGGCCTCAGTCATTGACCACAAGTATACTCTAAACCAGGCCCCAGTCACAGGCCACCAGTGTACTCTAAACCAGGCCTCAGTCACTGGCCACCAGTGTACTCTAGACCAGGCCTCAGTCACCGGCCACCGGTGTATTCTAAACCAGGCCTCAGTCACCGACCACCAGTGTACTCTAAACCAGGCCTCAGTCACTGGTCATCGTGTACTCTAAACTAGGCCTCAGTCACTGGCCACCAGCGTACTCTAAGCCAGGCCTCAGTCACCGACTACCAGTGTACTGTATACCAGGCCTCAGTCACTGGTCACCAGTGTACTTTACACCAGCCCTCAGTCATCGACTACCGGTGTACTCTATACCAGGCCTCAGTCACCGACTACCGGTGGACTGTATACCAGGCCTCAGTCACTGGTCACCGGTGTACTCTACAGCAGGCCACAGTCACTGGTCACCGGTGTACTCTACAGCAGGCCTCAGTCACTGGTCACCAGTGTACTCTACACCAGGCCTCAGTCATCGACTACCGGTGTACTCTAAATCATGCCTCAGTCACTGGTCAGCTGTGTACTCCACAGCAGGCCTCAGTCACTGGTATACTCTTCAGCAGGCCTCAGTCACTGGTCACTGGTGTACTCTTCAGCAGGCCCCAGTCACCGGCCACCGGTGTATTCTAAACCAGGCCTCAGTCACCGACCACCAGTGTACTCTAAACCAGGCCTCAGTCACTGGTCATCGTGTACTCTAAACTAGGCCTCAGTCACTGGCCACCAGCGTACTCTAAGCCAGGCCTCAGTCACCGACTACCGGTGTACTGTATACCAGGCCTCAGTCACTGGTCACCGGTGTACTTTACACCAGCCCTCAGTCATCGACTACCGGTGTACTCTATACCAGGCCTCACTCACCGACTACCGGTGGACTGTATACCAGGCCTCAGTCACTGGTCACCGGTGTACTCTACAGCAGGCCACAGTCACTGGTCACCGGTGTACTCTACAGCAGGCCTCAGTCACTGGTCACCAGTGTACTCTACACCAGGCCTCAGTCATCGACTACCGGTGTACTCTAAATCATGCCTCAGTCACTGGTCAGCTGTGTACTCCACAGCAGGCCTCAGTCACTGGTATACTCTTCAGCAGGCCTCAGTCACTGGTCACTGGTGTACTCTTCAGCAGGCCCCAGTCACTGGTCACCGGTGTACTCTAAACGAGGCCTCAGTCACTGACCACCAGTGTACTCTATACCAGGCCTCAGTCACTGACTACCGGTGTACTCTATACCAGGCCTCGGTCACTGGTCAGCGGTGTACTCTTCAGCAGGCCTCAGTCACTGGTTACCGGTGTACTCTAAACCAGGGCTCAGTCACTGACCACCAGTGTACTCTATACCAGGCCTGTCACTGACTACCGGTGTACTCTATACCAGGCCTCAGTCACTGGTCAGCAGAGTACACTACAGCAGGCCTCAGTCACTGGTCACCGGTGTACTCTACAGCAGGCCTCAATCACTGGTCACCGGTGTACTCTACAGCAGGCCTCAGTCACTGGTCACCAGTGTACTCTACACCAGGCCTCAGTCATCGACTACCGGTGTACTCTAAATCATGCCTCAGTCACTGGTCAGCTGTGTACTCTAAACCAGGCCTCAGTCACTGACCAATAGTGTACTCTATACCAGGCCTCAGTCACCGACTAACGGTGTACTGTATACCAGGCCTCAGTCACTGGTCAGCGGTGTACTCTATACCAGGCCTCAGTCACTGGTCACCGGTGTACTCTACAGCAGGCCTCAGTCACTGGTCACCGGTGTACTCTAAACCAGGCCTCAGTCACTGACCAATAGTGTACTCTATACCAGGCCTCAGTCACCGACTACCGGTGTACTGTATACCAGGCCTCAGTCACTGGTCAGCGGTGTACTCTATACCAGGCCTCAGTCACTGGCCACCGGTGTACTCTACAGCAGGCCTCAGTCACTGGTCACAGTGTACTCTACACCAGGCCTCAGTCATCGACTACCGGTGTACTCTAAACCATGCCTCAGTCACTGACCACTAGTGTACTCTATACCAGGCCTCAGTCACTGACTACCGGTGTACTGTATACCAGGCTTCAGTCACTGGTCACCGGTGTACTCTACACCAGGCCTCAGTCATCGACTACCGGTGTATTCTAAACCAGGCCTCAGTCACTGACCACCAGTGTACTCTATACCAGGCCTCAGTCACCGACTACCGGTGGACTGTATACCAGGCCTCAGTCACTGGTCACCGGTGTACTCTACAGCAGGCCACAGTCACTGGTCACCGGTGTACTCTACAGCAGGCCTCAGTCACTGGTCACCAGTGTACTCTACACCAGGCCTCAGTCATTGACTACCGATGTACTCTAAACCATGCCTCAGACACTGGTCAGCGGTGTACTCCACAGTAGGCCTCAGTCACTGGTATACTCTTCAGCAGGCCTCAGTCACTGGTCACTGTTGTACTCTTCAGCAGGCCTCAGTCACTGGTCACCGGTGTACTCTAAACCAGGCCTCAGTCACTGACAACCAGTGTACTCTATACCAGGCCTCAGTCACTGACTACCGGTGTATTCTATACCAGGCCTCAGTCACTGGTCAGCGGTGTACTCTTCAGCAGGCCTCAGTCACTGGTTACCGGTGTACTCTAAACCAGGGCTCAGTCACTGACCACCAGTGTACTCTATACCAGGCCTGTCACTGACTACCGGTGTACTCTATACCAGGCCTCAGTCACTGGTCAGCAGAGTACACTACAGCAGGCCTCAGTCACTGGTCACCGGTGTACTCTACAGCAGGCCTCAGTCACTGGTCACCGGTGTACTCTACAGCAGGCCTCAGTTACTGGTCACCAGTGTACTCTAAGCCAGGCCTCAGTCACTGGCCAACAGTGTACTCTAAGCCAGGCCTCAGTCATTGACCACAAGTATACTCTAAACCAGGCCCCAGTCACAGGCCACCAGTGTACTCTAAACCAGGCCTCAGTCACTGGCCACCAGTGTACTCTAGACCAGGCCTCAGTCACCGACCACCAGTGTACTCTAAACCAGGCCTCAGTCACTGGTCATCGTGTACTCTAAACTAGGCCTCAGTCACTGGCCACCAGTGTACTCTAAGCCAGGCCTCAGTCATTGACCACAAGTATACTCTAAACCAGGCCCCAGTCACAGGCCACCAGTGTACTCTAAACCAGGCCTCAGTCACTGGCCACCAGTGTACTCTAGACCAGGCCTCAGTCACCGACCACCAGTGTACTCTAAACCAGGCCTCAGTCACTGGTCATCGTGTACTCTAAACTAGGCCTCAGTCACTGGCCACCAGCGTACTCTAAGCCAGGCCTCAATCACCGACTACCGGTGTACTGTATACCAGGCCTCAGTCACTGGTCACCGGTGTACTTTACACCAGCCCTCAGTCATCGACTACTGGTGTACTCTATACCAGGCCTCAGTCACCGACTACCGGTGGACTGTATACCAGGCCTCAGTCACTGGTCACCGGTGTACTTTACACCAGCCCTCAGTCATCGACTACCGGTGTACTCTAAACCAGGCCTCAGTCACTGGCCACCAGTGTACTCTAGACCAGGCCTCAGTCACCGACCACCAGTGTACTCTAAACCAGGCCTCAGTCACTGGTCATCGTGTACTCTAAACTAGGCCTCAGTCACTGGCCACCAGCGTACTCTAAGCCAGGCCTCAGTCACCGACTACCGGTGTACTGTATACCAGGCCTCAGTCACTGGTCACCGGTGTACTTTACACCAGCCCTCAGTCATCGACTACCGGTGTACTCTATACCAGGCCTCAGTCACCGACTACCGGTGTACTGTATACCAGGCCTCAGTCACTGGTCACCGGTGTACTTTACACCAGCCCTCAGTCATCAACTACCGGTGTACTCTATACCAGGCCTCAGTCACCGACTACCGGTGGACTGTATACCAGGCCTCAGTCACTGGTCACCGGTGTACTCTACAGCAGGCCTCAGTCACTGGTCACCGGTGTACTCTACAGCAGGCCTCAGTCACTGGTCACCAGTGTACTCTACACCAGGCCTCAGTCATTGACTACAGGTGTACTCTAAACCATGCCTCAGTCACTGCTCAGCGGTGTACTCCACAGCAGGCCTCAGTCACTGGTATACTCTTCAGCAGGCCTCAGTCAGTGGTCACTGTTGTACTCTTCAGCAGGCCTCAGTCACTGGTCACCGGTGTACTCTAAACCAGGCCTTAGTCACTGACCACCAGTGTACTCTATACCAGGCCTGTCACTGACTACCGGTGTACTCTATAACAGGCCTCAGTCACTGGTCAGCAGATTACACTACAGCAGGCCTCAGTCACTGGTCACCGGTGTACTCTACAGCAGGCCTCAGTCACTGGTCACCGGTGTACTCTACAGCAGGCCTCAGTCACTGGTTACCAGTGTACTCTACACCAGGCCTCAGTCACCGACTACCGGTGTACTCTAAATCATGCCTCAGTCACTGGTCAGCTGTGTACTCCACAGCAGGCCTCAGTCACTGGTATACTCTTCAGCAGGCCTCAGTCACTGGTCACTGGTATACTCTTCAGCAGGCCCCAGTCACTGGTCACCGGTGTACTCTAAACGAGGCCTCAGTCACTGACCACCAGTGTACTCTATACCAGGCCTCAGTCACTGACTACCGGTGTACTCTATACCAGGCCTCAGTCACTGGTCAGCAGAGTACACTACAGCAGGCCTCAGTCACTGGTCACCGGTGTACTCTACAGCAGGCCTCAATCACTGGTCACCGGTGTACTCTACAGCAGGCCTCAGTCACTGGTCACCAGTGTACTCTACACCAGGCCTCAGTCATCGACTACCGGTGTACTCTAAATCATGCCTCAGTCACTGGTCAGCTGTGTACTCTAAACCAGGCCTCAGTCACTGACCAATAGTGTACTCTATACCAGGCCTCAGTCACCGACTACCGGTGTACTGTATACCAGGCCTCAGTCACTGGTCAGCGGTGTACTCTATACCAGGCCTCAGTCACTGGTCACCGGTGTACTCTACAGCAGGCCTCAGTCACTGGTCACCGGTGTACTCTAAACCAGGCCTCAGTCACTGACCAATAGTGTACTCTATACCAGGCCTCAGTCACCGACTACCGGTGTACTGTATACCAGGCCTCAGTCACTGGTCAGCGGTGTACTCTATACCAGGCCTCAGTCACTGGCCACCGGTGTACTCTACAGCAGGCCTCAGTCACTGGTCACAGTGTACTCTACACCAGGCCTCAGTCATCGACTACCGGTGTACTCTAAACCATGCCTCAGTCACTGACCACTAGTGTACTCTATACCAGGCCTCAGTCACTGACTACCGGTGTACTCTATACCAGGCTTCAGTCACTGGTCACCGGTGTACTCTACACCAGGCCTCAGTCATCGACTACCGGTGTATTCTAAACCAGGCCTCAGTCACTGACCACCAGTGTACTCTATACCAGGCCTCAGTCACCGACTACCGGTGGACTGTATACCAGGCCTCAGTCACTGGTCACCGGTGTACTCTACAGCAGGCCACAGTCACTGGTCACCGGTGTACTCTACAGCAGACCTCAGTCACTGGTCACCAGTGTACTCTACACCAGGCCTCAGTCATTGACTACCGATGTACTCTAAACCATGCCTCAGACACTGGTCAGCGGTGTACTCCACAGCAGGCCTCAGTCACTGGTATACTCTTCAGCAGGCCTCAGTCACTGGTCACTGTTGTACTCTTCAGCAGGCCTCAGTCACTGGTCACCGGTGTACTCTACAGCAGGCCTCAGTCACTGGTCACCGGTGTACTCTACAGCAGGCCTCAGTGACTGGTCACCAGTGTACTCTACACCAGGCCTCAGTCACCGACTACCGGTGTACTCTAAATCATGCCTCAGTCACTGGTCAGCTGTGTACTCCACAGCAGGCCTCAGTCACTGGTATACTCTTCAGCAGGCCTCAGTCACTGGTCACTGGTGTACTCTTCAGCAGGCCCCAGTCACTGGTCACCGGTGTACTCTAAACGAGGCCTCAGTCACTGACCACCAGTGTACTCTATACCAGGCCTCAGTCACTGACTACCGGTGTACTCTATACCAGGCCTCGGTCACTGGTCAGCGGTGTACTCTTCAGGAGGCCTCAGTCACTGGTTACCGGTTAACTCTAAACCAGGGCTCAGTCACTGACCACCAGTGTACTCTATACCAGGCCTGTCACTGACTACCGGTGTACTCTATACCAGGCCTCAGTCACTGGTCAGCAGAGTACACTACAGCAGGCCTCAGTCACTGGTCACCGGTGTACTCTACAGCAGGCCTCAATCACTGGTCACCGGTGTACTCTACAGCAGGCCTCAGTCACTGGTCACCAGTGTACTCTACACCAGGCCTCAGTCATCGACTACCGGTGTACTCTAAATCATGCCTCAGTCACTGGTCAGCTGTGTACTCTAAACCAGGCCTCAGTCACTGACCAACAGTGTACTCTATACCAGGCCTCAGTCACCGACTACCGGTGTACTGTATACCAGGCCTCAGTCACTGGTCAGCGGTGTACTCTATACCAGGCCTCAGTCACTGGTCACCGGTGTACTCTACAACAGGCCTCAGTCACTGGTCACCGGTGTACTCTAAACCAGGCCTCAGTCACTGACCAATAGTGTACTCTATACCAGGCCTCAGTCACCGACTACCGGTGTACTGTATACCAGGCCTCAGTCACTGGTCAGCGGTGTACTCTATACCAGGCCTCAGTCACTGGCCACCGGTGTACTCTACAGCAGGCCTCAGTCACTGGTCACAGTGTACTCTACACCAGGCCTCAGTCATCGACTACCGGTGTACTCTAAACCATGCCTCAGTCACTGACCACTAGTGTACTCTATACCAGGCCTCAGTCACTGACTACCGGTGTACTGTATACCAGGCTTCAGTCACTGGTCACCGGTGTACTCTACACCAGGCCTCAGTCATCGACTACCGGTGTATTCTAAACCAGGCCTCAGTCACTGACCACCAGTGTACTCTATACCAGGCCTCAGTCACCGACTACCGGTGGACTGTATACCAGGCCTCAGTCACTGGTCACCGGTGTACTCTACAGCAGGCCACAGTCACTGGTCACCGGTGTACTCTACAGCAGGCCTCAGTCACTGGTCACCAGTGTACTCTACACCAGGCCTCAGTCATTGACTACCGATGTACTCTAAACCATGCCTCAGACACTGGTCAGCGGTGTACTCCACAGCAGACCTCAGTCACTGGTATACTCTTCAGCAGGCCTCAGTCACTGGTCACTGTTGTACTCTTCAGCAGGCCTCAGTCACTGGTCACCGGTGTACTCTAAACCAGGCCTCAGTCACTGACCACCAGTGTACTCTATACCAGGCCTCAGTCACTGACTACCGGTGTATTCTATACCAGGCCTCAGTCACTGGTCAGCGGTGTACTCTTCAGCAGGCCTCAGTCACTGGTTACCGGTGTACTCTAAACCAGGGCTCAGTCACTGACCACCAGTGTACTCTATACCAGGCCTGTCACTGACTACCGGTGTACTCTATACCAGGCCTCAGTCACTGGTCAGCAGAGTACACTACAGCAGGCCTCAGTCACTGGTCACCGGTGTACTCTACAGCAGGCCTCAGTCACTGGTCACCGGTGTACTCTACAGCAGGCCTCAGTTACTGGTCAGCAGTGTACTCTAAGCCAGGCCTCAGTCACTGGCCACCAGTGTACTCTAAGCCAGGCCTCAGTCATTGCCCACAAGTATACTCTAAACCAGGCCCCAGTCACAGGCCACCAGTGTACTCTAAACCAGGCCTCAGTCACTGGCCACCAGTGTACTCTAGACCAGGCCTCAGTCACCGGCCACCGGTGTATTCTAAACCAGGCCTCAGTCACCGACCACCAGTGTACTCTAAACCAGGCCTCAGTCACTGGTCATCGTGTACTCTAAACTAGGCCTCAGTCACTGGCGACCAGCGTACTCTAAGCCAGGCCTCAGTCACAGGCCACCAGTGTACTCTACACCAGGCCTCGGTCACAGGCCACCAGTGTACTCTAAACCAGGCCTCGGTCACTGGCCACCAGTGTATTCTATACCAGGCCTCGGTCACAGGCCACCAGTGTACTCTACACCAGGCCTCAGTCACTGGCCACCAGTGTACTCTAAACCAGGCCTCAATCACTGGCCACCAGTGTACTCTAAACCAGGCCTCAGTCACTGGCCACCAGTGTACTCTAAACCAAGCCTCAGTCACTGGCCACCAGTGTACTCTAAACCAGGCCTCAGTCACTTGCCACTGTTGTACTCTAAACCAGGCCTCAGTCACTGGCCACCAGTGTACTCTAAACCAGTCCTCAGTCACTGGCCACCAGTGTACTCTAAACCAGGCCTAAGTCACAGGTCACAAGTGTACTCTAAACCAGGCCTCAGTCACTGGCCACCAGTGTACTCTAAACCAGGCCCCAGTCACTGACCACCAGTGTACTCTAAACTAGGCCTCAGTCACAGGCCACCAGTGTACTCTAAACCAGGCCTCAGTCACTGGTCATCGTGTACTCTAAACCAGGCCTCAGTCACTGGCCACCAGTGTACTCTAAACTAGGCCTCAGTCACTGGCCGCCAGTGTACAATAAATCAGGCCTCAGTCACTGGCCACCAGTGTACTCTAAATCAGGCCTCAGACGCTGGCCACCAGTGTACTCTAAACCAGGCCTCAGTCACTGCCCACCAGTGTACTCTAAACCAGGCCTCAGTCACTGACCACCAGTGTACTCTACACCAGGCCTGTCACTGACTACGGGTGTACTCTATACCAGACCTCAGTCACTGGTCACCGGTGTACTCTACAGCAGGCCTCAATCACTGGTATACTCTTCAGCAGGCCTCAGTCACTGGTCACTGGTGTACTCTTCAGCAGGCCCCAGTCACTGGTCACTGGTGTACTCTAAACCAGGCCTCAGTCACTGACCAATAGTGTACTCTATACCAGGCCTCAGTCACCGACTACCGGTGTACTGTATACCAGGCCTCAGTCACTGGTCAGTGGTGTACTCTATACCAGGCCTCAGTCACTGGTCACCGGTGTACTCTGCAGCAGGCCTTAGTCACTGGTCACCAGTGTACTCTACACCAGGCCTCAGTCATCGACTACCGGTGTACTCTAAACCATGCCTCAGTCGCTGACCACCAGTGTACTCTATACCAGGCCTCAGTCACCGACCACCAGTGTACTCTAAACCAGGCCTCAGTCACTGGTCATCGTGTACTCTAAACCAGGCCTCAGTCACTGGCCACCAGTGTACTCTAAGCCAGGCCTCAGTCACTGGCCACCAGTGTACTCTAAGCCAGGCCTCAGTCATTGACCACGAGTTTACTCTAAACCAGGCCCCAGTCACAGGCCACCAGTGTACTCTAAACCAGGCCTCAGTCACTGGACACCAGTGTACTCTAGACCAGGCCTCAGTCACCGGCCACCGGTGTATTCTAAACCAGGCCTCAGTCACCGACCACCAGTGTACTCTAAACCAGGCCTCAGTCACTGGTCATCGTGTACTCTAATCTAGGCCTCAGTCACTGGCCACCAGTGTACTCTAAGCCAGGCCTCAGTCATTGACCACGAGTTTACTCTAAACCAGGCCCCAGTCACAGGCCACCAGTGTACTCTAAACCAGGCCTCAGTCACTGGACACCAGTGTACTCTAGACCAGGCCTCAGTCACCAGCCACCGGTGTATTCTAAACCAGGCCTCAGTCACCGACCACCAGTGTACTCTAAACCAGGCCTCAGTCACTGGTCATCGTGTACTCTAAACTAGGCCTCAGTCACTGGCCACCAGCGTACTCTAAGCCAGGCCTCAGTCACAGGCCACCAGTGTACTCTACACCAGGCCTCAGTCACAGGCCACCAGTGTACTCTAAACCAGGCCTCGGTCACTGGCCACCAGTGTACTCTATACCAGGCCTCGGTCACAGGCCACCAGTGTACTCTAAACCAGGCCTCAGTCACTGGCCACCAGTGTACTCTAAACCAGGCCTCAATCACTGGCCACCAGTCTACTCTAAACCAGGCCTCAGTCACTATCCACCAGTGTACTCTAAACCAGGCCTCAGTCACTGGCCACCAGTGTACTCTAAACCAGGCCTCAGTCACTTGCCACTATTTGTACTCTAAACCAGGCCTCAGTCACTGGCCACCAGTGTACTCTAAAGCAGTCCTCAGTCACTGGCCACCAGTGTACTCTAAACCAGGCCCCAGTCACTGACCACCAGTGTACTCTAAACCAGGCCTCAGTCACAGGCCACCAGTGTACTCTAAACCAGGCCTCAGTCACTGGTCATCGTGTACTCTAAACCAGGCCTCAGTCACTGGCCACCAGTGTACTCTAAACCAGTCCTCAGTCACTGGCCACCAGTGTACTCTAAACCAGGCCTAAGTCACAGGCCACGAGTGTACTCTAAACCAGGCCTCAGTCACTGGCCACCAGTGTACTTTAAACCAGGCCTCAGTCACTAACCACCAGTGTACTCTAAACCAGGCCTCAGTCACTGGCCACCAGTGTACTCTAAACCAGGCCTCAGTCACTGACCAACAGTGTACTCTAAACCAGGCCTCAGTCAACGGCCACCGGTGTACTCTAAACCAGGCCTTAGTCACCAACCACCGGTGTACTCTAAACCAGGCCTCAGTCACTGACCACCAGTGTACTCTAAACCAGGCCTCAGTCACAGGCCACCAGTGTACTCTACACCAGGCCTCAGTCACAGGCCACCAGTGTACTCTAAACCAGGCCTCGGTCACTGGCCACCAGTGTACTCTATACCAGGCCTCGGTCACAGGCCACCAGTGTACTCTAAACCAGGCCTCAGTCACTGGACACCACTGTACTACAAACCAGGCCTCAGTCACTGGCCACCAGTGTACTGTAAACCAGGCCTCAGTCACTGGCCACCAGTGAACTGTAAACCAGGCCTCAGTCACTGGCCACCAGTGTACTCTAAACCAGGTCTCAGTCATTGACCACAAGTGTACTCTAAACCAGGCCTCAGTCACTGGCCACCAGTGTACTCTAAACCAGTCCTCAGTCACTGGCCACCAGTGTACTCTAAACCAGGCCTCAGTTACAGGCCACGAGTGTACTCTAAACCAGGCCTCAGTCACTGGCCACCAGTGTACTCTAAACCAGGCCTAAGTCACAGGTCACAAGTGTACTCTAAACCAGGTCTCAGTCACTGGCCACCAGTGTACTCTAAACCAGGCCCCAGTCACTGACCACCAGTGTACTCTAAACCAGGCCTCAGTCACAGGCCACCAGTGTACTCTAAACCAGGCCTCAGTCACTGGTCATCGTGTACTCTAAACCAGGCCTCAGTCACTGGCCACCAGTGTACTCTAAACCAGTCCTCAGTCACTGGCCACCAGTGTACTCTAAACCAGGCCTAAGTCACAGGCCACGAGTGTACTCTAAACCAGGCCTCAGTCACTGGCCTCCAGTGTACTTTAAACCAGGCCTCAGTCACTAACCACCAGTGTACTCTAAACCAGGCCTCAGTCACTGGCCACCAGTGTACTCTAAACCAGGCCTCAGTCACTGACCACCAGTGTACTCTAAACCAGGCCTCAGTCAACGGCCACCGGTGTACTCTAAACCAGGCCTTAGTCACCAACCACCAGTGTACTCTAAACCAGGCCTCAGTCACTGATCACCAGTGTACTCTAAACCAGGCCTCAGTCACAGGCCACCAGTGTACTCTACACCAGGCCTCAGTCACAGGCCACCAGTGTACACTAAACCAGGCCTCGGTCACTGGTCACCAGTGTACTCTATACCAGGCCTCGGTCACAGGCCACCAGTGTACTCTAAACCAGGCCTCAGTCACTGGCCACCAGTGTACTGTAAACCAGGCCTCAGTCACTGGCCACCAGTGTACTGTAAACCAGGCCTCAGTCACTGGCCACCAGTGAACTGTAAACCAGGCCTCAGTCACAGGCCACCAGTGTACTCTAAACCAGGCCTCAGTCACTGGTCATCGTGTACTCTAAACCAGGCCTCAGTCACTGACCACCAGTGTACTCTATACCAGGCCTCAGTCACTGACTACCGGTGTACTCTATACCAGGCCTCGGTCACTGGTCAGCGGTGTACTCTTCAGCAGGCCTCAGTCACTGGTTACCGGTGTACTCTAAACCAGGGCTCAGTCACTGACCACCAGTGTACTCTATACCAGGCCTGTCACTGACTACCGGTGTACTCTATACCAGGCCTCAGTCACTGGTCAGCAGAGTACACTACAGCAGGCCTCAGTCACTGGTCACCGGTGTACTCTACAGCAGGCCTCAATCACTGGTCACCGGTGTACTCTACAGCAGGCCTCAGTCACTGGTCACCAGTGTACTCTACACCAGGCCTCAGTCATCGACTACCGGTGTACTCTAAATCATGCCTCAGTCACTGGTCAGCTGTGTACTCTAAACCAGGCCTCAGTCACTGACCAATAGTGTACTCTATACCAGGCCTCAGTCACCGACTACCGGTGTACTGTATACCAGGCCTCAGTCACTGGTCAGCGGTGTACTCTATACCAGGCCTCAGTCACTGGTCACCGGTGTACTCTACAGCAGGCCTCAGTCACTGGTCACCGGTGTACTCTAAACCAGGCCTCAGTCACTGACCAATAGTGTACTCTATACCAGGCCTCAGTCACCGACTACCGGTGTACTGTATACCAGGCCTCAGTCACTGGTCAGCGGTGTACTCTATACCAGGCCTCAGTCACTGGCCACCGGTGTACTCTACAGCAGGCCTCAGTCACTGGTCACAGTGTACTCTACACCAGGCCTCAGTCATCGACTACCGGTGTACTCTAAACCATGCCTCAGTCACTGACCACTAGTGTACTCTATACCAGGCCTCAGTCACTGACTACTGGTGTACTGTATACCAGGCTTCAGTCACTGGTCACCGGTGTACTCTACACCAGGCCTCAGTCATCGACTACCGGTGTATTCTAAACCAGGCCTCAGTCACTGACCACCAGTGTACTCTATACCAGGCCTCAGTCACCGACTACCGGTGGACTGTATACCAGGCCTCAGTCACTGGTCACCGGTGTACTCTACAGCAGGCCACAGTCACTGGTCACCGGTGTACTCTACAGCAGGCCTCAGTCACTGGTCACCAGTGTACTCTACACCAGGCCTCAGTCATTGACTACCGATGTACTCTAAACCATGCCTCAGACACTGGTCAGCGGTGTACTCCACAGCAGGCCTCAGTCACTGGTATACTCTTCAGCAGGCCTCAGTCACTGGTCACTGTTGTACTCTTCAGCAGGCCTCAGTCACTGGTCACCGGTGTACTCTAAACCAGGCCTCAGTCACTGACCACCAGTGTACTCTATACCAGGCCTCAGTCACTGACTACCGGTGTATTCTATACCAGGCCTCAGTCACTGGTCAGCGGTGTACTCTTCAGCAGGCCTCAGTCACTGGTTACCGGTGTACTCTAAACCAGGGCTCAGTCACTGACCACCAGTGTACTCTATACCAGGCCTGTCACTGACTACCGGTGTACTCTATACCAGGCCTCAGTCACTGGTCAGCAGAGTACACTACAGCAGGCCTCAGTCACTGGTCACCGGTGTACTCTACAGCAGGCCTCAGTCACTGGTCACCGGTGTACTCTACAGCAGGCCTCAGTTACTGGTCACCAGTGTACTCTAAGCCAGGCCTCAGTCACTGGCCACCAGTGTACTCTAAGCCAGGCCTCAGTCATTGACCACAAGTATACTCTAAACCAGGCCCCAGTCACAGGCTACCAGTGTACTCTAAACCAGGCCTCAGTCACTGGCCACCAGTGTACTCTAGACCAGGCCTCAGTCACCGGCCACCGGTGTATTCTAAACCAGGCCTCAGTCACCGACCACCAGTGTACTCTAAACCAGGCCTCAGTCACTGGTCATCGTGTACTCTAAACTAGGCCTCAGTCACTGGCCACCAGCGTACTCTAAGCCAGGCCTCAGTCACCGACTACCAGTGTACTGTATACCAGGCCTCAGTCACTGGTCACCAGTGTACTTTACACCAGCCCTCAGTCATCGACTACCGGTGTACTCTATACCAGGCCTCAGTCACCGACTACCGGTGGACTGTATACCAGGCCTCAGTCACTGGTCACCGGTGTACTCTACAGCAGGCCACAGTCACTGGTCACCGGTGTACTCTACAGCAGGCCTCAGTCACTGGTCACCAGTGTACTCTACACCAGGCCTCAGTCATCGACTACCGGTGTACTCTAAATCATGCCTCAGTCACTGGTCAGCTGTGTACTCCACAGCAGGCCTCAGTCACTGGTATACTCTTCAGCAGGCCTCAGTCACTGGTCACTGGTGTACTCTTCAGCAGGCCCCAGTCACCGGCCACCGGTGTATTCTAAACCAGGCCTCAGTCACCGACCACCAGTGTACTCTAAACCAGGCCTCAGTCACTGGTCATCGTGTACTCTAAACTAGGCCTCAGTCACTGGCCACCAGCGTACTCTAAGCCAGGCCTCAGTCACCGACTACCGGTGTACTGTATACCAGGCCTCAGTCACTGGTCACCGGTGTACTTTACACCAGCCCTCAGTCATCGACTACCGGTGTACTCTATACCAGGCCTCAGTCACCGACTACCGGTGGACTGTATACCAGGCCTCAGTCACTGGTCACCGGTGTACTCTACAGCAGGCCACAGTCACTGGTCACCGGTGTACTCTACAGCAGGCCTCAGTCACTGGTCACCAGTGTACTCTACACCAGGCCTCAGTCATCGACTACCGGTGTACTCTAAATCATGCCTCAGTCACTGGTCAGCTGTGTACTCCACAGCAGGCCTCAGTCACTGGTATACTCTTCAGCAGGCCTCAGTCACTGGTCACTGGTGTACTCTTCAGCAGGCCCCAGTCACTGGTCACCGGTGTACTCTAAACGAGGCCTCAGTCACTGACCACCAGTGTACTCTATACCAGGCCTCAGTCACTGACTACCGGTGTACTCTATACCAGGCCTCGGTCACTGGTCAGCGGTGTACTCTTCAGCAGGCCTCAGTCACTGGTTACCGGTGTACTCTAAACCAGGGCTCAGTCACTGACCACCAGTGTACTCTATACCAGGCCTGTCACTGACTACCGGTGTACTCTATACCAGGCCTCAGTCACTGGTCAGCAGAGTACACTACAGCAGGCCTCAGTCACTGGTCACCGGTGTACTCTACAGCAGGCCTCAATCACTGGTCACCGGTGTACTCTACAGCAGGCCTCAGTCATCGACTACCGGTGTACTCTAAATCATGCCTCAGTCACTGGTCAGCTGTGTACTCTAAACCAGGCCTCAGTCACTGACCAATAGTGTACTCTATACCAGGCCTCAGTCACCGACTAACGGTGTACTGTATACCAGGCCTCAGTCACTGGTCAGCGGTGTACTCTATACCAGGCCTCAGTCACTGGTCACCGGTGTACTCTACAGCAGGCCTCAGTCACTGGTCACCGGTGTACTCTAAACCAGGCCTCAGTCACTGACCAATAGTGTACTCTATACCAGGCCTCAGTCACCGACTACCGGTGTACTGTATACCAGGCCTCAGTCACTGGTCAGCGGTGTACTCTATACCAGGCCTCAGTCACTGGCCACCGGTGTACTCTACAGCAGGCCTCAGTCACTGGTCACAGTGTACTCTACACCAGGCCTCAGTCATCGACTACCGGTGTACTCTAAACCATGCCTCAGTCACTGACCACTAGTGTACTCTATACCAGGCCTCAGTCACTGACTACCGGTGTACTGTATACCAGGCTTCAGTCACTGGTCACCGGTGTACTCTACACCAGGCCTCAGTCATCGACTACCGGTGTATTCTAAACCAGGCCTCAGTCACTGACCACCAGTGTACTCTATACCAGGCCTCAGTCACCGACTACCGGTGGACTGTATACCAGGCCTCAGTCACTGGTCACCGGTGTACTCTACAGCAGGCCACAGTCACTGGTCACCGGTGTACTCTACAGCAGGCCTCAGTCACTGGTCACCAGTGTACTCTACACCAGGCCTCAGTCATTGACTACCGATGTACTCTAAACCATGCCTCAGACACTGGTCAGCGGTGTACTCCACAGTAGGCCTCAGTCACTGGTATACTCTTCAGCAGGCCTCAGTCACTGGTCACTGTTGTACTCTTCAGCAGGCCTCAGTCACTGGTCACCGGTGTACTCTAAACCAGGCCTCAGTCACTGACAACCAGTGTACTCTATACCAGGCCTCAGTCACTGACTACCGGTGTATTCTATACCAGGCCTCAGTCACTGGTCAGCGGTGTACTCTTCAGCAGGCCTCAGTCACTGGTTACCGGTGTACTCTAAACCAGGGCTCAGTCACTGACCACCAGTGTACTCTATACCAGGCCTGTCACTGACTACCGGTGTACTCTATACCAGGCCTCAGTCACTGGTCAGCAGAGTACACTACAGCAGGCCTCAGTCACTGGTCACCGGTGTACTCTACAGCAGGCCTCAGTCACTGGTCACCGGTGTACTCTACAGCAGGCCTCAGTTACTGGTCACCAGTGTACTCTAAGCCAGGCCTCAGTCACTGGCCAACAGTGTACTCTAAGCCAGGCCTCAGTCATTGACCACAAGTATACTCTAAACCAGGCCCCAGTCACAGGCCACCAGTGTACTCTAAACCAGGCCTCAGTCACTGGCCACCAGTGTACTCTAGACCAGGCCTCAGTCACCGACCACCAGTGTACTCTAAACCAGGCCTCAGTCACTGGTCATCGTGTACTCTAAACTAGGCCTCAGTCACTGGCCACCAGTGTACTCTAAGCCAGGCCTCAGTCATTGACCACAAGTATACTCTAAACCAGGCCCCAGTCACAGGCCACCAGTGTACTCTAAACCAGGCCTCAGTCACTGGCCACCAGTGTACTCTAGACCAGGCCTCAGTCACCGACCACCAGTGTACTCTAAACCAGGCCTCAGTCACTGGTCATCGTGTACTCTAAACTAGGCCTCAGTCACTGGCCACCAGCGTACTCTAAGCCAGGCCTCAATCACCGACTACCGGTGTACTGTATACCAGGCCTCAGTCACTGGTCACCGGTGTACTTTACACCAGCCCTCAGTCATCGACTACTGGTGTACTCTATACCAGGCCTCAGTCACCGACTACCGGTGGACTGTATACCAGGCCTCAGTCACTGGTCACCGGTGTACTTTACACCAGCCCTCAGTCATCGACTACCGGTGTACTCTAAACCAGGCCTCAGTCACTGGCCACCAGTGTACTCTAGACCAGGCCTCAGTCACCGACCACCAGTGTACTCTAAACCAGGCCTCAGTCACTGGTCATCGTGTACTCTAAACTAGGCCTCAGTCACTGGCCACCAGCGTACTCTAAGCCAGGCCTCAGTCACCGACTACCGGTGTACTGTATACCAGGCCTCAGTCACTGGTCACCGGTGTACTTTACACCAGCCCTCAGTCATCGACTACCGGTGTACTCTATACCAGGCCTCAGTCACCGACTACCGGTGTACTGTATACCAGGCCTCAGTCACTGGTCACCGGTGTACTTTACACCAGCCCTCAGTCATCAACTACCGGTGTACTCTATACCAGGCCTCAGTCACCGACTACCGGTGGACTGTATACCAGGCCTCAGTCACTGGTCACCGGTGTACTCTACAGCAGGCCTCAGTCACTGGTCACCGGTGTACTCTACAGCAGGCCTCAGTCACTGGTCACCAGTGTACTCTACACCAGGCCTCAGTCATTGACTACAGGTGTACTCTAAACCATGCCTCAGTCACTGCTCAGCGGTGTACTCCACAGCAGGCCTCAGTCACTGGTATACTCTTCAGCAGGCCTCAGTCAGTGGTCACTGTTGTACTCTTCAGCAGGCCTCAGTCACTGGTCACCGGTGTACTCTAAACCAGGCCTTAGTCACTGACCACCAGTGTACTCTATACCAGGCCTGTCACTGACTACCGGTGTACTCTATAACAGGCCTCAGTCACTGGTCAGCAGATTACACTACAGCAGGCCTCAGTCACTGGTCACCGGTGTACTCTACAGCAGGCCTCAGTCACTGGTCACCGGTGTACTCTACAGCAGCCCTCAGTCACTGGTTACCAGTGTACTCTACACCAGGCCTCAGTCACCGACTACCGGTGTACTCTAAATCATGCCTCAGTCACTGGTCAGCTGTGTACTCCACAGCAGGCCTCAGTCACTGGTATACTCTTCAGCAGGCCTCAGTCACTGGTCACTGGTGTACTCTTCAGCAGGCCCCAGTCACTGGTCACCGGTGTACTCTAAACGAGGCCTCAGTCACTGACCACCAGTGTACTCTATACCAGGCCTCAGTCACTGACTACCGGTGTACTCTATACCAGGCCTCAGTCACTGGTCAGCAGAGTACACTACAGCAGGCCTCAGTCACTGGTCACCGGTGTACTCTACAGCAGGCCTCAATCACTGGTCACCGGTGTACTCTACAGCAGGCCTCAGTCACTGGTCACCAGTGTACTCTACACCAGGCCTCAGTCATCGACTACCGGTGTACTCTAAATCATGCCTCAGTCACTGGTCAGCTGTGTACTCTAAACCAGGCCTCAGTCACTGACCAATAGTGTACTCTATACCAGGCCTCAGTCACCGACTACCGGTGTACTGTATACCAGGCCTCAGTCACTGGTCAGCGGTGTACTCTATACCAGGCCTCAGTCACTGGTCACCGGTGTACTCTACAGCAGGCCTCAGTCACTGGTCACCGGTGTACTCTAAACCAGGCCTCAGTCACTGACCAATAGTGTACTCTATACCAGGCCTCAGTCACCGACTACCGGTGTACTGTATACCAGGCCTCAGTCACTGGTCAGCGGTGTACTCTATACCAGGCCTCAGTCACTGGCCACCGGTGTACTCTACAGCAGGCCTCAGTCACTGGTCACAGTGTACTCTACACCAGGCCTCAGTCATCGACTACCGGTGTACTCTAAACCATGCCTCAGTCACTGACCACTAGTGTACTCTATACCAGGCCTCAGTCACTGACTACCGGTGTACTCTATACCAGGCTTCAGTCACTGGTCACCGGTGTACTCTACACCAGGCCTCAGTCATCGACTACCGGTGTATTCTAAACCAGGCCTCAGTCACTGACCACCAGTGTACTCTATACCAGGCCTCAGTCACCGACTACCGGTGGACTGTATACCAGGCCTCAGTCACTGGTCACCGGTGTACTCTACAGCAGGCCACAGTCACTGGTCACCGGTGTACTCTACAGCAGGCCTCAGTCACTGGTCACCAGTGTACTCTACACCAGGCCTCAGTCATTGACTACCGATGTACTCTAAACCATGCCTCAGACACTGGTCAGCGGTGTACTCCACAGCAGGCCTCAGTCACTGGTATACTCTTCAGCAGGCCTCAGTCACTCGTCACTGTTGTACTCTTCAGCAGGCCTCAGTCACTGGTCACCGGTGTACTCTACAGCAGGCCTCAGTCACTGGTCACCGGTGTACTCTACAGCAGGCCTCAGTGACTGGTCACCAGTGTACTCTACACCAGGCCTCAGTCACCGACTACCGGTGTACTCTAAATCATGCCTCAGTCACTGGTCAGCTGTGTACTCCACAGCAGGCCTCAGTCACTGGTATACTCTTCAGCAGGCCTCAGTCACTGGTCACTGGTGTACTCTTCAGCAGGCCCCAGTCACTGGTCACCGGTGTACTCTAAACGAGGCCTCAGTCACTGACCACCAGTGTACTCTATACCAGGCCTCAGTCACTGACTACCGGTGTACTCTATACCAGGCCTCGGTCACTGGTCAGCGGTGTACTCTTCAGGAGGCCTCAGTCACTGGTTACCGGTTAACTCTAAACCAGGGCTCAGTCACTGACCACCAGTGTACTCTATACCAGGCCTGTCACTGACTACCGGTGTACTCTATACCAGGCCTCAGTCACTGGTCAGCAGAGTACACTACAGCAGGCCTCAGTCACTGGTCACCGGTGTACTCTACAGCAGGCCTCAATCACTGGTCACCGGTGTACTCTACAGCAGGCCTCAGTCACTGGTCACCAGTGTACTCTACACCAGGCCTCAGTCATCGACTACCGGTGTACTCTAAATCATGCCTCAGTCACTGGTCAGCTGTGTACTCTAAACCAGGCCTCAGTCACTGACCAACAGTGTACTCTATACCAGGCCTCAGTCACCGACTACCGGTGTACTGTATACCAGGCCTCAGTCACTGGTCAGCGGTGTACTCTATACCAGGCCTCAGTCACTGGTCACCGGTGTACTCTACAACAGGCCTCAGTCACTGGTCACCGGTGTACTCTAAACCAGGCCTCAGTCACTGACCAATAGTGTACTCTATACCAGGCCTCAGTCACCGACTACCGGTGTACTGTATACCAGGCCTCAGTCACTGGTCAGCGGTGTACTCTATACCAGGCCTCAGTCACTGGCCACCGGTGTACTCTACAGCAGGCCTCAGTCACTGGTCACAGTGTACTCTACACCAGGCCTCAGTCATCGACTACCGGTGTACTCTAAACCATGCCTCAGTCACTGACCACTAGTGTACTCTATACCAGGCCTCAGTCACTGACTACCGGTGTACTGTATACCAGGCTTCAGTCACTGGTCACCGGTGTACTCTACACCAGGCCTCAGTCATCGACTACCGGTGTATTCTAAACCAGGCCTCAGTCACTGACCACCAGTGTACTCTATACCAGGCCTCAGTCACCGACTACCGGTGGACTGTATACCAGGCCTCAGTCACTGGTCACCGGTGTACTCTACAGCAGGCCACAGTCACTGGTCACCGGTGTACTCTACAGCAGGCCTCAGTCACTGGTCACCAGTGTACTCTACACCAGGCCTCAGTCATTGACTACCGATGTACTCTAAACCATGCCTCAGACACTGGTCAGCGGTGTACTCCACAGCAGACCTCAGTCACTGGTATACTCTTCAGCAGGCCTCAGTCACTGGTCACTGTTGTACTCTTCAGCAGGCCTCAGTCACTGGTCACCGGTGTACTCTAAACCAGGCCTCAGTCACTGACCACCAGTGTACTCTATACCAGGCCTCAGTCACTGACTACCGGTGTATTCTATACCAGGCCTCAGTCACTGGTCAGCGGTGTACTTTTCAGCAGGCCTCAGTCACTGGTTACCGGTGTACTCTAAACCAGGGCTCAGTCACTGACCACCAGTGTACTCTATACCAGGCCTGTCACTGACTACCGGTGTACTCTATACCAGGCCTCAGTCACTGGTCAGCAGAGTACACTACAGCAGGCCTCAGTCACTGGTCACCGGTGTACTCTACAGCAGGCCTCAGTCACTGGTCACCGGTGTACTCTACAGCAGGCCTCAGTTACTGGTCAGCAGTGTACTCTAAGCCAGGCCTCAGTCACTGGCCACCAGTGTACTCTAAGCCAGGCCTCAGTCATTGCCCACAAGTATACTCTAAACCAGGCCCCAGTCACAGGCCACCAGTGTACTCTAAACCAGGCCTCAGTCACTGGCCACCAGTGTACTCTAGACCAGGCCTCAGTCACCGGCCACCGGTGTATTCTAAACCAGGCCTCAGTCACCGACCACCAGTGTACTCTAAACCAGGCCTCAGTCACTGGTCATCGTGTACTCTAAACTAGGCCTCAGTCACTGGCGACCAGCGTACTCTAAGCCAGGCCTCAGTCACAGGCCACCAGTGTACTCTACACCAGGCCTCGGTCACAGGCCACCAGTGTACTCTAAACCAGGCCTCGGTCACTGGCCACCAGTGTATTCTATACCAGGCCTCGGTCACAGGCCACCAGTGTACTCTACACCAGGCCTCAGTCACTGGCCACCAGTGTACTCTAAACCAGGCCTCAATCACTGGCCACCAGTGTACTCTAAACCAGGCCTCAGTCACTGGCCACCAGTGTACTCTAAACCAAGCCTCAGTCACTGGCCACCAGTGTACTCTAAACCAGGCCTCAGTCACTTGCCACTGTTGTACTCTAAACCAGGCCTCAGTCACTGGCCACCAGTGTACTCTAAACCAGTCCTCAGTCACTGGCCACCAGTGTACTCTAAACCAGGCCTAAGTCACAGGTCACAAGTGTACTCTAAACCAGGCCTCAGTCACTGGCCACCAGTGTACTCTAAACCAGGCCCCAGTCACTGACCACCAGTGTACTCTAAACTAGGCCTCAGTCACAGGCCACCAGTGTACTCTAAACCAGGCCTCAGTCACTGGTCATCGTGTACTCTAAACCAGGCCTCAGTCACTGGCCACCAGTGTACTCTAAACTAGGCCTCAGTCACTGGCCGCCAGTGTACAATAAATCAGGCCTCAGTCACTGGCCACCAGTGTACTCTAAATCAGGCCTCAGACGCTGGCCACCAGTGTACTCTAAACCAGGCCTCAGTCACTGCCCACCAGTGTACTCTAAACCAGGCCTCAGTCACTGACCACCAGTGTACTCTACACCAGGCCTGTCACTGACTACGGGTGTACTCTATACCAGACCTCAGTCACTGGTCACCGGTGTACTCTACAGCAGGCCTCAATCACTGGTATACTCTTCAGCAGGCCTCAGTCACTGGTCACTGGTGTACTCTTCAGCAGGCCCCAGTCACTGGTCACTGGTGTACTCTAAACCAGGCCTCAGTCACTGACCAATAGTGTACTCTATACCAGGCCTCAGTCACCGACTACCGGTGTACTGTATACCAGGCCTCAGTCACTGGTCAGTGGTGTACTCTATACCAGGCCTCAGTCACTGGTCACCGGTGTACTCTGCAGCAGGCCTTAGTCACTGGTCACCAGTGTACTCTACACCAGGCCTCAGTCATCGACTACCGGTGTACTCTAAACCATGCCTCAGTCGCTGACCACCAGTGTACTCTATACCAGGCCTCAGTCACCGACCACCAGTGTACTCTAAACCAGGCCTCAGTCACTGGTCATCGTGTACTCTAAACCAGGCCTCAGTCACTGGCCACCAGTGTACTCTAAGCCAGGCCTCAGTCACTGGCCACCAGTGTACTCTAAGCCAGGCCTCAGTCATTGACCACGAGTTTACTCTAAACCAGGCCCCAGTCACAGGCCACCAGTGTACTCTAAACCAGGCCTCAGTCACTGGACACCAGTGTACTCTAGACCAGGCCTCAGTCACCGGCCACCGGTGTATTCTAAACCAGGCCTCAGTCACCGACCACCAGTGTACTCTAAACCAGGCCTCAGTCACTGGTCATCGTGTACTCTAATCTAGGCCTCAGTCACTGGCCACCAGTGTACTCTAAGCCAGGCCTCAGTCATTGACCACGAGTTTACTCTAAACCAGGCCCCAGTCACAGGCCACCAGTGTACTCTAAACCAGGCCTCAGTCACTGGACACCAGTGTACTCTAGACCAGGCCTCAGTCACCAGCCACCGGTGTATTCTAAACCAGGCCTCAGTCACCGACCACCAGTGTACTCTAAACCAGGCCTCAGTCACTGGTCATCGTGTACTCTAAACTAGGCCTCAGTCACTGGCCACCAGCGTACTCTAAGCCAGGCCTCAGTCACAGGCCACCAGTGTACTCTACACCAGGCCTCAGTCACAGGCCACCAGTGTACTCTAAACCAGGCCTCGGTCACTGGCCACCAGTGTACTCTATACCAGGCCTCGGTCACAGGCCACCAGTGTACTCTAAACCAGGCCTCAGTCACTGGCCACCAGTGTACTCTAAACCAGGCCTCAATCACTGGCCACCAGTCTACTCTAAACCAGGCCTCAGTCACTATCCACCAGTGTACTCTAAACCAGGCCTCAGTCACTGGCCACCAGTGTACTCTAAACCAGGCCTCAGTCACTTGCCACTATTTGTACTCTAAACCAGGCCTCAGTCACTGGCCACCAGTGTACTCTAAACCAGTCCTCAGTCACTGGCCACCAGTGTACTCTAAACCAGGCCCCAGTCACTGACCACCAGTGTACTCTAAACCAGGCCTCAGTCACAGGCCACCAGTGTACTCTAAACCAGGCCTCAGTCACTGGTCATCGTGTACTCTAAACCAGGCCTCAGTCACTGGCCACCAGTGTACTCTAAACCAGTCCTCAGTCACTGGCCACCAGTGTACTCTAAACCAGGCCTAAGTCACAGGCCACGAGTGTACTCTAAACCAGGCCTCAGTCACTGGCCACCAGTGTACTTTAAACCAGGCCTCAGTCACTAACCACCAGTGTACTCTAAACCAGGCCTCAGTCACTGGCCACCAGTGTACTCTAAACCAGGCCTCAGTCACTGACCAACAGTGTACTCTAAACCAGGCCTCAGTCAACGGCCACCGGTGTACTCTAAACCAGGCCTTAGTCACCAACCACCGGTGTACTCTAAACCAGGCCTCAGTCACTGACCACCAGTGTACTCTAAACCAGGCCTCAGTCACAGGCCACCAGTGTACTCTACACCAGGCCTCAGTCACAGGCCACCAGTGTACTCTAAACCAGGCCTCGGTCACTGGCCACCAGTGTACTCTATACCAGGCCTCGGTCACAGGCCACCAGTGTACTCTAAACCAGGCCTCAGTCACTGGACACCACTGTACTACAAACCAGGCCTCAGTCACTGGCCACCAGTGTACTGTAAACCAGGCCTCAGTCACTGGCCACCAGTGAACTGTAAACCAGGCCTCAGTCACTGGCCACCAGTGTACTCTAAACCAGGTCTCAGTCATTGACCACAAGTGTACTCTAAACCAGGCCTCAGTCACTGGCCACCAGTGTACTCTAAACCAGTCCTCAGTCACTGGCCACCAGTGTACTCTAAACCAGGCCTCAGTTACAGGCCACGAGTGTACTCTAAACCAGGCCTCAGTCACTGGCCACCAGTGTACTCTAAACCAGGCCTAAGTCACAGGTCACAAGTGTACTCTAAACCAGGTCTCAGTCACTGGCCACCAGTGTACTCTAAACCAGGCCCCAGTCACTGACCACCAGTGTACTCTAAACCAGGCCTCAGTCACAGGCCACCAGTGTACTCTAAACCAGGCCTCAGTCACTGGTCATCGTGTACTCTAAACCAGGCCTCAGTCACTGGCCACCAGTGTACTCTAAACCAGTCCTCAGTCACTGGCCACCAGTGTACTCTAAACCAGGCCTAAGTCACAGGCCACGAGTGTACTCTAAACCAGGCCTCAGTCACTGGCCTCCAGTGTACTTTAAACCAGGCCTCAGTCACTAACCACCAGTGTACTCTAAACCAGGCCTCAGTCACTGGCCACCAGTGTACTCTAAACCAGGCCTCAGTCACTGACCACCAGTGTACTCTAAACCAGGCCTCAGTCAACGGCCACCGGTGTACTCTAAACCAGGCCTTAGTCACCAACCACCAGTGTACTCTAAACCAGGCCTCAGTCACTGATCACCAGTGTACTCTAAACCAGGCCTCAGTCACAGGCCACCAGTGTACTCTACACCAGGCCTCAGTCACAGGCCACCAGTGTACACTAAACCAGGCCTCGGTCACTGGTCACCAGTGTACTCTATACCAGGCCTCGGTCACAGGCCACCAGTGTACTCTAAACCAGGCCTCAGTCACTGGCCACCAGTGTACTGTAAACCAGGCCTCAGTCACTGGCCACCAGTGTACTGTAAACTAGGCCTCAGTCACTGGCCACCAGTGAACTGTAAACCAGGCCTCAGTCACAGGCCACCAGTGTACTCTAAACCAGGCCTCAGTCACTGGTCATCGTGTACTCTAAACCAGGCCTCAGTCACTGGCCACCAGTGTACTCTAAACCAGTCCTCAGTCACTGGCCACCAGTGTACTCTAAACCAGGCCTAAGTCACAGACCACGAGTGTACTCTAAACCAGGCCTCAGTCACTGGCCACCAGTGTACTTTAAACCAGGCCTCAGTCACTAACCACCAGTGTACTCTAAACCAGGCCTCAGTCACTGGCCACCAGTGTACTCTAAACCAGGCCTCAGTCACTGACCAACAGTGTACTCTAAACCAGGCCTCAGTCAACGGCCACCGGTGTACTCTAAACCAGGCCTTAGTCACCAACCACCGGTGTACTCTAAACCAGGCCTCAGTCACTGACCACCAGTGTACTCTAAACCAGGCCTCAGTCACAGGCCACCAGTGTACTCTACACCAGGCCTCAGTCACAGGCCAACAGTGTACTCTAAACCAGGCCTCGGTCACTGGCCACCAGTGTACTCTATACCAGGCCTCTGTCACAGGCCACCAGTGTACTCTAAACCAGGCCTCAGTCACTGGCCACCACTGTACTATAAACCAGGCCTCAGTCACTGGCCACCAGTGTACTGTAAACCAGGCCTCAGTCACTGGCCACCAGTGAACTGTAAACCAGGCCTCAGTCACTGGCCACCAGTGTACTCTAAACCAGGTCTCAGTCATTGACCACAAGTGTACTCTAAACCAGGCCTCAGTCACTGGCCACCAGTGTACTCTAAACCAGGCCTCAGTCACTGACCACCAGTGTACTCTAAACCAGGCCTCAGTCAACGGCCACCGGTGTACTCTAAACCAGGCCTTAGTCACCAACCACCAGTGTACTCTAAACCAGGCCTCAGTCACTGATCACCAGTGTACTCTAAACCAGGCCTCAGTCACAGGCCACCAGTGTACTCTACACCAGGCCTCAGTCACAGGCCACCAGTGTACACTAAACCAGGCCTCGGTCACTGGTCACCAGTGTACTCTATACCAGGCCTCGGTCACAGGCCACCAGTGTACTCTAAACCAGGCCTCAGTCACTGGCCACCAGTGTACTGTAAACCAGGCCTCAGTCACTGGCCACCAGTGTACTGTAAACCAGGCCTCAGTCACTGGCCACCAGTGAACTGTAAACCAGGCCTCAGTCACAGGCCACCAGTGTACTCTAAACCAGGCCTCAGTCACTGGTCATCGTGTACTCTAAACCAGGCCTCAGTCACTGGCCACCAGTGTACTCTAAACCAGTCCTCAGTCACTGGCCACCAGTGTACTCTAAACCAGGCCTAAGTCACAGGCCACGAGTGTACTCTAAACCAGGCCTCAGTCACTGGCCACCAGTGTACTTTAAACCAGGCCTCAGTCACTAACCACCAGTGTACTCTAAACCAGGCCTCAGTCACTGGCCACCAGTGTACTCTAAACCAGGCCTCAGTCACTGACCAACAGTGTACTCTAAACCAGGCCTCAGTCAACGGCCACCGGTGTACTCTAAACCAGGCCTTAGTCACCAACCACCGGTGTACTCTAAACCAGGCCTCAGTCACTGACCACCAGTGTACTCTAAACCAGGCCTCAGTCACAGGCCACCAGTGTACTCTACACCAGGCCTCAGTCACAGGCCAACAGTGTACTCTAAACCAGGCCTCGGTCACTGGCCACCAGTGTACTCTATACCAGGCCTCGGTCACAGGCCACCAGTGTACTCTAAACCAGGCCTCAGTCACTGGCCACCACTGTATTATAAACCAGGCCTCAGTCACTGGCCACCAGTGTACTGTAAACCAGGCCTCAGTCACTGGCCACCAGTGAACTGTAAACCAGGCCTCAGTCACTGGCCACCAGTGTACTCTAAACCAGGTCTCAGTCATTGACCACAAGTGTACTCTAAACCAGGCCTCAGTCACTGGCCACCAGTGTACTCTAAACCAGTCCTCAGTCACTGGCCACCAGTGTACTCTAAACCAGGCCTCAGTTACAGGCCACGAGTGTACTCTAAACCAGGCCTCAGTCACTGGCCACCAGTGTACTCTAAACCAGGCCTAAGTCACAGGTCACAAGTGTACTCTAAACCAGGTCTCAGTCACTGGCCACCAGTGTACTCTAAACCAGGCCCCAGTCACTGACCACCAGTGTACTCTAAATTAGGCCTCAGTCACAGGCCACCAGTGTACTCTAAACCAGGCCTCAGTTACTGGTCATCGTGTACTCTAAACCAGGCCTCAGTCACTGGCCACCAGTGTACTCTAAACCAGTCCTCAGTCACTGGCCACCAGTGTACTCTAAACCAGGCCTAAGTCACAGGCCACGAGTGTACTCTAAACCAGGCCTCAGTCACTGGCCTCCAGTGTACTTTAAACCAGGCCTCAGTCACTAACCACCAGTGTACTCTAAACCAGGCCTCAGTCACTGGCCACCAGTGTACTCTAAACCAGGCCTCAGTCACTGACCACCAGTGTACTCTAAACCAGGCCTCAGTCAACGGCCACCGGTGTACTCTAAACCAGGCCTTAGTCACCAACCACCAGTGTACTCTAAACCAGGCCTCAGTCACTGATCACCAGTGTACTCTAAACCAGGCCTCAGTCACAGGCCACCAGTGTACTCTACACCAGGCCTCAGTCACAGGCCACCAGTGTACACTAAACCAGGCCTCGGTCACTGGTCACCAGTGTACTCTATACCAGGCCTCGGTCACAGGCCACCAGTGTACTCTAAACCAGGCCTCAGTCACTGGCCACCAGTGTACTGTAAACCAGGCCTCAGTCACTGGCCACCAGTGAACTGTAAACCAGGCCTCAGTCACTGGCCACCAGTGTACTCTAAACCAGGTCTCAGTCATTGACCACAAGTGTACTCTAAACCAGGCCTCAGTCACTGGCCACCAGTGTACTCTAAACCAGTCCTCAGTCACTGGCCACCAGTTTACTCTAAACCAGGCCTCAGTTACAGGCCACAAGTGTACTCTAAACCAGGCCTCAGTCACTGACCACCAGTGTACTCTAAACCATGCCTCAGTCACAGGCCACCAGTGTACTCTATACCAGGCCTGTCACTGACTACCGGTGTACTCTATACCAGGCCTCAGTCACTGGCCACCAGTGTACTCTAAACCAGGCCTCGGTCACTGGCCACCAGTGTACTCTAAACCAGGCCTCAGTCACAGGCCACCAGTGTACTCTATACCAGGCCTCAGTCACAGGCCACCAGTGTACTCTGAACCAGGCCTCAGTCACTGGCCACCAGTGTACTCTAAACCAGGCCCCAGTCACTGGCCACCAGTGTACTCTAAACCAGGCCTCAGTCACTGGCCACAAGTCTACTGTAAACCAGGCCTCAGTCACTGGCCACCAGTGAACTGTAAACCAGGCCTCAGTCACTGGCCACCAGTGTACTCTAAACCAGGCCTAAGTCACAGGCCACCAGTGTACTCTAAACCAGGCCTCAGTCACTGGCCACCAGTGTACTTTAAACCAGGCCTCAGTCACTAACCACCAGTGTACTCTAAACCAGGCCTCAGTCACTGGCCACAAGTGTACTCTAAACCAGGCCTCAGTCACTGACCAACAGTGTACTCTAAACCAGGCCTCAGTCAACGGCCACCGGTGTACTCTAAACCAGGCCTTAGTCACCAACCACCGGTGTACTCTAAACCAGGCCTCAGTCACTGACCACCAGTGTACTCTAAACCAGGCCTCAGTCACAGGCCACCAGTGTACTCTACACCAGGCCTCAGTCACAGGCCACCAGTGTACTCTAAACCGGGCCTCGGTCACTGGCCACCAGTGTACTCTATACCAGGCCTCGGTCACAGGCCACCAGTGTACTCTAAACCAGGCCTCAGTCACTGGCCACCACTGTACTATAAACCAGGCCTCAGTCACTGGCCACCAGTGTACTGTAAACCAGGCCTCAGTCACTGGCCACCAGTGAACTGTAAACCAGGCCTCAGTCACTGGCCACCAGTGTACTCTAAACCAGGTCTCAGTCATTGACCACAAGTGTACTCTAAACCAGGCCTCAGTCACTGGCCACCAGTGTACTCTAAACCAGGCCTCAGTTACAGGCCACCAGTGTACTCTAAACCAGGCCTAAGTCACAGGTCACAAGTGTACTCTAAACCAGGTCTCAGTCACTGGCCACCAGTGTACTCTAAACCAGGCCCCAGTCACTGACCACCAGTGTACTCTAAACCAGGCCTCAGTCACAGGCCACCAGTGTACTCTAAACCAGGCCTCAGTCACTGGTCATCGTGTACTCTAAACCAGGCCTCAGTCACTGGCCACCAGTGTACTCTAAACCAGTCCTCAGTCACTGGCCACCAGTGTACTTTAAACCAGGCCTCAGTCACTAACCACCAGTGTACTCTAAACCAGGCCTCAGTCACTGGCCACCAGTGTACTCTAAACCAGGCCTCAGTCACTGACCACCAGTGTACTCTAAACCAGGCCTCAGTCAACGGCCACCGGTGTACTCTAAACCAGGCCTTAGTCACCAACCACCAGTGTACTCTAAACCAGGCCTCAGTCACTGATCACCAGTGTACTCTAAACCAGGCCTCGGTCACAGGCCACCAGTGTACTCTACACCAGGCCTCAGTCACAGGCCACCAGTGTACACTAAACCAGGCCTCAGTCACTGGTCACCAGTGTACTCTATACCAGGCCTCGGTCACAGGCCACCAGTGTACTCTAAACCAGGTCTCAGTCATTGACCACAAGTGTACTCTAAACCAGGCCTCAGTCACTGGCCACCAGTGTACTCTAAACCAGTCCTCAGTCACTGGCCACCAGTGTACTCTAAACCAGGCCTCAGTTACAGGCCACGAGTGTACTCTAAGCCAGGCCTCAGTCACTGGCCACCAGTGTACTCTAAACCAGGCCTAAGTCACAGGTCACAAGTGTACTCTAAACCAGGTCTCAGTCACTGGCCACCAGTGTACTCTAAACCAGGCCCCAGTCACTGACCACCAGTGTACTCTAAACCAGGCCTCAGTCACAGGCCACCAGTGTACTCTAAACCAGGCCTCAGTCACTGGTCATCGTGTACTCTAAACCAGGCCTCAGTCACTGGCCACCAGTGTACTCTAAACCAGTCCTCAGTCACTGGCCACCAGTGTACTCTAAACCAGGCCTAAGTCACAGGCCACGAGTGTACTCTAAACCAGGCCTCAGTCACAGGCCACCAGTGTACTCTACACCAGGCCTCAGTCACAGGCCACCAGTGTACTCTAAACCAGGCCTCAGTTACTGGTCATCGTGTACTCTAAACCAGGCCTCAGTCACTGGCCACCAGTGTACTCTAAACCAGTCCTCAGTCACTGGCCACCAGTGTACTCTAAACCAGGCCTAAGTCACAGGCCACGAGTGTACTCTAAACCAGGCCTCAGTCACTGGCCTCCAGTGTACTTTAAACCAGGCCTCAGTCACTAACCACCAGTGTACTCTAAACCAGGCCTCAGTCACTGGCCACCAGTGTACTCTAAACCAGGCCTCAGTCACTGACCACCAGTGTACTCTAAACCAGGCCTCAGTCAACGGCCACCGGTGTACTCTAAACCAGGCCTTAGTCACCAACCACCAGTGTACTCTAAACCAGGCCTCAGTCACTGATCACCAGTGTACTCTAAACCAGGCCTCAGTCACAGGCCACCAGTGTACTCTACACCAGGCCTCAGTCACAGGCCACCAGTGTACACTAAACCAGGCCTCGGTCACTGGTCACCAGTGTACTCTATACCAGGCCTCGGTCACAGGCCACCAGTGTACTCTAAACCAGGCCTCAGTCACTGGCCACCAGTGTACTGTAAACCAGGCCTCAGTCACTGGCCACCAGTGAACTGTAAACCAGGCCTCAGTCACTGGCCACCAGTGTACTCTAAACCAGGTCTCAGTCATTGACCACAAGTGTACTCTAAACCAGGCCTCAGTCACTGGCCACCAGTGTACTCTAAACCAGTCCTCAGTCACTGGCCACCAGTTTACTCTAAACCAGGCCTCAGTTACAGGCCACAAGTGTACTCTAAACCAGGCCTCAGTCACTGACCACCAGTGTACTCTAAACCATGCCTCAGTCACAGGCCACCAGTGTACTCTATACCAGGCCTGTCACTGACTACCGGTGTACTCTATACCAGGCCTCAGTCACTGGCCACCAGTGTACTCTAAACCAGGCCTCGGTCACTGGCCACCAGTGTACTCTAAACCAGGCCTCAGTCACAGGCCACCAGTGTACTCTATACCAGGCCTCAGTCACAGGCCACCAGTGTACTCTGAACCAGGCCTCAGTCACTGGCCACCAGTGTACTCTAAACCAGGCCCCAGTCACTGGCCACCAGTGTACTCTAAACCAGGCCTCAGTCACTGGCCACAAGTCTACTGTAAACCAGGCCTCAGTCACTGGCCACCAGTGAACTGTAAACCAGGCCTCAGTCACTGGCCACCAGTGTACTCTAAACCAGGCCTAAGTCACAGGCCACCAGTGTACTCTAAACCAGGCCTCAGTCACTGGCCACCAGTGTACTTTAAACCAGGCCTCAGTCACTAACCACCAGTGTACTCTAAACCAGGCCTCAGTCACTGGCAACAAGTGTACTCTAAACCAGGCCTCAGTCACTGACCAACAGTGTACTCTAAACCAGGCCTCAGTCAACGGCCACCGGTGTACTCTAAACCAGGCCTTAGTCACCAACCACCGGTGTACTCTAAACCAGGCCTCAGTCACTGACCACCAGTGTACTCTAAACCAGGCCTCAGTCACAGGCCACCAGTGTACTCTACACCAGGCCTCAGTCACAGGCCACCAGTGTACTCTAAACCGGGCCTCGGTCACTGGCCACCAGTGTACTCTATACCAGGCCTCTGTCACAGGCCACCAGTGTACTCTAAACCAGGCCTCAGTCACTGGCCACCACTGTACTATAAACAAGGCCTCAGTCACTGGCCACCAGTGTACTGTAAACCAGGCCTCAGTCACTGGCCACCAGTGAACTGTAAACCAGGCCTCAGTCACTGGCCACCAGTGTACTCTAAACCAGGTCTCAGTCATTGACCACAAGTGTACTCTAAACCAGGCCTCAGTCACTGGCCACCAGTGTACTCTAAACCAGGCCTCAGTTACAGGCCACCAGTGTACTCTAAACCAGGCCTAAGTCACAGGTCACAAGTGTACTCTAAACCAGGTCTCAGTCACTGGCCACCAGTGTACTCTAAACCAGGCCCCAGTCACTGACCACCAGTGTACTCTAAACCAGGCCTCAGTCACAGGCCACCAGTGTACTCTAAACCAGGCCTCAGTCACTGGTCATCGTGTACTCTAAACCAGGCCTCAGTCACTGGCCACCAGTGTACTCTAAACCAGTCCTCAGTCACTGGCCACCAGTGTACTTTAAACCAGGCCTCAGTCACTAACCACCAGTGTACTCTAAACCAGGCCTCAGTCACTGGCCACCAGTGTACTCTAAACCAGGCCTCAGGCACTGACCACCAGTGTACTCTAAACCAGGCCTCAGTCAACGGCCACCGGTGTACTCTAAACCAGGCCTTAGTCACCAACCACCAGTGTACTCTAAACCAGGCCTCAGTCACTGATCACCAGTGTACTCTAAACCAGGCCTCGGTCACAGGCCACCAGTGTACTCTACACCAGGCCTCAGTCACAGGCCACCAGTGTACACTAAACCAGGCCTCAGTCACTGGTCACCAGTGTACTCTATACCAGGCCTCGGTCACAGGCCACCAGTGTACTCTAAACCAGGTCTCAGTCATTGACCACAAGTGTACTCTAAACCAGGCCTCAGTCACTGGCCACCAGTGTACTCTAAACCAGTCCTCAGTCACTGGCCACCAGTGTACTCTAAACCAGGCCTCAGTTACAGGCCACGAGTGTACTCTAAGCCAGGCCTCAGTCACAGGTCACAAGTGTACTCTAAACCAGGTCTCAGTCACTGGCCACCAGTGTACTCTAAACCAGGCCCCAGTCACTGACCACCAGTGTACTCTAAACCAGGCCTCAGTCACAGGCCACCAGTGTACTCTAAACCAGGCCTCAGTCACTGGTCATCGTGTACTCTAAACCAGGCCTCAGTCACTGGCCACCAGTGTACTCTAAACCAGTCCTCAGTCACTGGCCACCAGTGTACTCTAAACCAGGCCTAAGTCACAGGCCACGAGTGTACTCTAAACCAGGCCTCAGTCACAGGCCACCAGTGTACTCTACACCAGGCCTCAGTCACAGGCCACCAGTGTACTCTAAACCAGGCCTCGGTCACTGGCCACCAGTGTACTCTATACCAGGCCTCGGTCACAGGCCACCAGTGTACTCTAAACCAGGCCTTAGTCACTGGCCACCACTGTACTATAAACCAGGCCTCAGTCACTGGCCACCAGTGTACTGTAAACCAGGCCTCAGTCACTGGCCACCAGTGAACTGTAAACCAGGCCTCAGTCACTGGCCACCAGTGTACTCTAAACCAGGTCTAAGTCATTGACCACAAGTGTACTCTAAACCAGGCCTCAGTCACTGGCCACCAGTGTACTCTAAACCAGTCCTCAGTCACTGGCCACCAGTGTACTCTAAACCAGGCCTCAGTTACAGGCCACGAGTGTACTCTAAGCCAGGCCTCAGTCACTGGCCACCAGTGTACTCTAAACCAGGCCTAAGTCACAGGTCACAAGTGTACTCTAAACCAGGCCTCAGTCACTGGCCACCAGTGTACTCTAAAGCAGGCCTCAGTCACTGACCACCAGTGTACTCTAAACCAGGCCTCAGTCAACGGCCACCGGTGTACTCTAAACCAGGCCTTAGTCACCAACCACCAGTGTACTCTAAACCAGGCCTCAGTCACTGATCACCAGTGTACTCTAAACCAGGCCTCAGTCACAGGCCACCAGTGTACTCTACACCAGGCCTCAGTCACAAGCCACCAGTGTACACTAAACCAGGCCTCGGTCACTGGTCACCAGTGTACTCTATACCAGGCCTCGGTCACAGGCCACCAGTGTACTCTAAACCAGGCCTCAGTCACTGGCCACCAGTGTACTGTAAACCAGGCCTCAGTCACTGGCCACCAGTGAACTGTAAACCAGGCCTCAGTCACTGGCCACCAGTGTACTCTAAACCAGGTCTCAGTCATTGACCACAAGTGTACTCTAAACCAGGCCTCAGTCACTGGCCACCAGTGTACTCTAAACCAGTCCTCAGTCACTGGCCACCAGTTTACTCTAAACCAGGCCTCAGTTACAGGCCACAAGTGTACTCTAAACCAGGCTTCAGTCACTGACCACCAGTGTACTCTAAACCATGCCTCAGTCACAGGCCACCAGTGTACTCTATACCAGGCCTGTCACTGACTACCGGTGTACTCTATACCAGGCCTCAGTCACTGGCCACCAGTGTACTCTAAACCAGGCCTCGGTCACTGGCCACCAGTGTACTCTAAACCAGGCCTCAGTCACAGGCCACCAGTGTACTCTATACCAGGCCTCAGTCACAGGCCACCAGTGTACTCTGAACCAGGCCTCAGTCACTGGCCACCAGTGTACTCTAAACCAGGCCCCAGTCACTGGCCACCAGTGTACTCTAAACCAGGCCTCAGTCACTGGCCACAAGTCTACTGTAAACCAGGCCTCAGTCACTGGCCACCAGTGAACTGTAAACCAGGCCTCAGTCACTGGCCACCAGTGTACTCTAAACTAGGCCTAAGTCACAGGCCACCAGTGTACTCTAAACCAGGCCTCAGTCACTGGCCACCAGTGTACTTTAAACCAGGCCTCAGTCACTAACCACCAGTGTACTCTAAACCAGGCCTCAGTCACTGGCCACAAGTGTACTCTAAACCAGGCCTCAGTCACTGACCAACAGTGTACTCTAAACCAGGCCTCAGTCAACGGCCACCGGTGTACTCTAAACCAGGCCTTAGTCACCAACCACCGGTGTACTCTAAACCAGGCCTCAGTCACTGACCACCAGTGTACTCTAAACCAGGCCTCAGTCACAGGCCACCAGTGTACTCTACACCAGGCCTCAGTCACAGGCCACCAGTGTACTCTAAACCGGGCCTCGGTCACTGGCCACCAGTGTACTCTATACCAGGCCTCGGTCACAGGCCACCAGTGTACTCTAAACCAGGCCTCAGTCACTGGCCACCACTGTACTATAAACCAGGCCTCAGTCACTGGCCACCAGTGTACTGTAAACCAGGCCTCAGTCACTGGCCACCAGTGAACTGTAAACCAGGCCTCAGTCACTGGCCACCAGTGTACTCTAAACCAGGTCTCAGTCATTGACCACAAGTGTACTCTAAACCAGGCCTCAGTCACTGGCCACCAGTGTACTCTAAACCAGGCCTCAGTTACAGGCCACCAGTGTACTCTAAACCAGGCCTAAGTCACAGGTCACAAGTGTACTCTAAACCAGGTCTCAGTCACTGGCCACCAGTGTACTCTAAACCAGGCCCCAGTCACTGACCACCAGTGTACTCTAAACCAGGCCTCAGTCACAGGCCACCAGTGTACTCTAAACCAGGCCTCAGTCACTGGTCATCGTGTACTCTAAACCAGGCCTCAGTCACTGGCCACCAGTGTACTCTAAACCAGTCCTCAGTCACTGGCCACCAGTGTACTTTAAACCAGGCCTCAGTCACTAACCACCAGTGTACTCTAAACCAGGCCTCAGTCACTGGCCACCAGTGTACTCTAAACCAGGCCTCAGGCACTGACCACCAGTGTACTCTAAACCAGGCCTCAGTCAACGGCCACCGGTGTACTCTAAACCAGGCCTTAGTCACCAACCACCAGTGTACTCTAAACCAGGCCTCAGTCACTGATCACCAGTGTACTCTAAACCAGGCCTCGGTCACAGGCCACCAGTGTACTCTACACCAGGCCTCAGTCACAGGCCACCAGTGTACACTAAACCAGGCCTCAGTCACTGGTCACCAGTGTACTCTATACCAGGCCTCGGTCACAGGCCACCAGTGTACTCTAAACCAGGTCTCAGTCATTGACCACAAGTGTACTCTAAACCAGGCCTCAGTCACTGGCCACCAGTGTACTCTAAACCAGTCCTCAGTCACTGGCCACCAGTGTACTCTAAACCAGGCCTCAGTTACAGGCCACGAGTGTACTCTAAGCCAGGCCTCAGTCACAGGTCACAAGTGTACTCTAAACCAGGTCTCAGTCACTGGCCACCAGTGTACTCTAAACCAGGCCCCAGTCACTGACCACCAGTGTACTCTAAACCAGGCCTCAGTCACAGGCCACCAGTGTACTCTAAACCAGGCCTCAGTCACTGGTCATCGTGTACTCTAAACCAGGCCTCAGTCACTGGCCACCAGTGTACTCTAAACCAGTCCTCAGTCACTGGCCACCAGTGTACTCTAAACCAGGCCTAAGTCACAGGCCACGAGTGTACTCTAAACCAGGCCTCAGTCACAGGCCACCAGTGTACTCTACACCAGGCCTCAGTCACAGGCCACCAGTGTACTCTAAACCAGGCCTCGGTCACTGGCCACCAGTGTACTCTATACCAGGCCTCGGTCACAGGCCACCAGTGTACTCTAAACCAGGCCTTAGTCACTGGCCACCACTGTACTATAAACCAGGCCTCAGTCACTGGCCACCAGTGTACTGTAAACCAGGCCTCAGTCACTGGCCACCAGTGAACTGTAAACCAGGCCTCAGTCACTGGCCACCAGTGTACTCTAAACCAGGTCTAAGTCATTGACCACAAGTGTACTCTAAACCAGGCCTCAGTCACTGGCCACCAGTGTACTCTAAACCAGTCCTCAGTCACTGGCCACCAGTGTACTCTAAACCAGGCCTCAGTTACAGGCCACGAGTGTACTCTAAGCCAGGCCTCAGTCACTGGCCACCAGTGTACTCTAAACCAGGCCTAAGTCACAGGTCACAAGTGTACTCTAAACCAGGTCTCAGTCACTGGCCACCAGTGTACTCTAAACCAGGCCTCAGTCACTGGCCATCGTGTACTCTAAACCAGGCCTCAGTCACTGGCCACCAGTGTACTCTAAACCAGTCCTCAGTCACTGGCCACCAGTGTACTCTAAACCAGGCCTAAGTCACAGGCCACGAGTGTACTCTAAACCAGGCCTCAGTCACTGGCCACCAGTGTACTTTTAACCAGGCCTCAGTCACTAACCACCAGTGTACTCTAAACCAGGTCTCAGTCACTGGCCACCAGTGTACTCTAAACCAGGCCCCAGTCACTGACCACCAGTGTACTCTAAACCAGGCCTCAGTCACAGGCCACCAGTGTACTCTAAACCAGGCCTCAGTCACTGGTCATCGTGTACTCTAAACCAGGCCTCAGTCACTGGCCACCAGTGTACTCTAAACCAGTCCTCAGTCACTGGCCACCAGTGTACTCTAAACCAGGCCTCAGTCACTAACCACCAGTGTACTCTAAACCAGGCCTCAGTCACTGGCCACCAGTGTACTCTAAACCAGGCCTCAGTCACTGACCACCAGTGTACTCTAAACCAGGCCTCAGTCAACGGCCACCGGTGTACTCTAAACCAGGCCTTAGTCACCAACCACCAGTGTACTCTAAACCAGGCCTCAGTCACTGATCACCAGTGTACTCTAAACCAGGCCTCGGTCACAGGCCACCAGTGTACTCTACACCAGGCCTCAGTCACAGGCCACCAGTGTACACTAAACCAGGCCTCAGTCACTGGTCACCAGTGTACTCTATACCAGGCCTCGGTCACAGGCCACCAGTGTACTCTAAACCAGGTCTCAGTCATTGACCACAAGTGTACTCTAAACCAGGCCTCAGTCACTGGCCACCAGTGTACTCTAAACCAGTCCTCAGTCACTGGCCACCAGTGTACTCTAAACCAGGCCTCAGTTACAGGCCACGAGTGTACTCTAAGCCAGGCCTCAGTCACTGGCCACCAGTGTACTCTAAACCAGGCCTAAGTCACAGGTCACAAGTGTACTCTAAACCAGGTCTCAGTCACTGGCCACCAGTGTACTCTAAACCAGGCCCCAGTCACTGACCACCAGTGTACTCTAAACCAGGCCTCAGTCACAGGCCACCAGTGTACTCTAAACCAGGCCTCAGTCACTGGTCATCGTGTACTCTAAACCAGGCCTCAGTCACTGGCCACCAGTGTACTCTAAACCAGTCCTCAGTCACTGGCCACCAGTGTACTCTAAACCAGGCCTAAGTCACAGGCCACGAGTGTACTCTAAACCAGGCCTCAGTCACAGGCCACCAGTGTACTCTACACCAGGCCTCAGTCACAGGCCACCAGTGTACTCTAAACCAGGCCTCGGTCACTGGCCACCAGTGTACTCTATACCAGGCCTCGGTCACAGGCCACCAGTGTACTCTAAACCAGGCCTTAGTCACTGGCCACCACTGTACTATAAACCAGGCCTCAGTCACTGGCCACCAGTGTACTGTAAACCAGGCCTCAGTCACTGGCCACCAGTGAACTGTAAACCAGGCCTCAGTCACTGGCCACCAGTGTACTCTAAACCAGGTCTAAGTCATTGACCACAAGTGTACTCTAAACCAGGCCTCAGTCACTGGCCACCAGTGTACTCTAAACCAGTCCTCAGTCACTGGCCACCAGTGTACTCTAAACCAGGCCTCAGTTACAGGCCACGAGTGTACTCTAAGCCAGGCCTCAGTCACTGGCCACCAGTGTACTCTAAACCAGGCCTAAGTCACAGGTCACAAGTGTACTCTAAACCAGGTCTCAGTCACTGGCCACCAGTGTACTCTAAACCAGGCCCCAGTCACTGACCACCAGTGTACTCTAAACCAGGCCTCAGTCACAGGCCACCAGTGTACTCTAAACCAGGCCTCAGTCACTGGTCATCGTGTACTCTAAACCAGGCCTCAGTCACTGGCCACCAGTGTACTCTAAACCAGTCCTCAGTCACTGGCCACCAGTGTACTCTAAACCAGGCCTAAGTCACAGGCCACGAGTGTACTCTAAACCAGGCCTCAGTCACTGGCCACCAGTGTACTTTAAACCAGGCCTCAGTCACTAACCACCAGTGTACTCTAAACCAGGCCTCAGTCACTGGCCACCAGTGTACTCTAAACCAGGCCTCAGTCACTGACCACCAGTGTACTCTAAACCAGGCCTCAGTCAACGGCCACCGGTGTACTCTAAACCAGGCCTTAGTCACCAACCACCAGTGTACTCTAAACCAGGCCTCAGTCACTGATCACCAGTGTACTCTAAACCAGGCCTCAGTCACAGGCCACCAGTGTACTCTACACCAGGCCTCAGTCACAGGCCACCAGTGTACACTAAACCAGGCCTCAGTCACTGGTCACCAGTGTACTCTATACCAGGCCTCGGTCACAGGCCACCAGTGTACTCTAAACCAGGTCTCAGTCATTGACCACAAGTGTACTCTAAACCAGGCCTCAGTCACTGGCCACCAGTGTACTCTAAACCAGTCCTCAGTCACTGGCCACCAGTGTACTCTAAACCAGGCCTCAGTTACAGGCCACGAGTGTACTCTAAGCCAGGCCTCAGTCACTGGCCACCAGTGTACTCTAAACCAGGCCTAAGTCACAGGTCACAAGTGTACTCTAAACCAGGTCTCAGTCACTGGCCACCAGTGTACTCTAAACCAGGCCCCAGTCACTGACCACCAGTGTACTCTAAACCAGGCCTCAGTCACAGGCCACCAGTGTACTCTAAACCAGGCCTCAGTCACTGGTCATCGTGTACTCTAAACCAGGCCTCAGTCACTGGCCACCAGTGTACTCTAAACCAGTCCTCAGTCACTGGCCACCAGTGTACTCTAAACCAGGCCTAAGTCACAGGCCACGAGTGTACTCTAAACCAGGCCTCAGTCACTAGCCACCAGTGTACTTTAAACCAGGCCTCAGTCACTAACCACCAGTGTACTCTAAACCAGGCCTCAGTCACTGGCCACCAGTGTACTCTAAACCAGGCCTCAGTCACTGACCACCAGTGTACTCTAAACCAGGCCTCAGTCAACGGCCACCGGTGTACTCTAAACCAGGCCTTAGTCACCAACCACCAGTGTACTCTAAACCAGGCCTCAGTCACTGATCACCAGTGTACTCTAAACCAGGCCTCAGTCACAGGCCACCAGTGTACTCTACACCAGGCCTCAGTCACAGGCCACCAGTGTACACTAAACCAGGCCTCAGTCACTGGTCACCAGTGTACTCTATACCAGGCCTCGGTCACAGGCCACCAGTGTACTCTAAACCAGGCCTCAGTCACTGGCCACCACTGAACTCTAAACCAGACCTCAGTCACTGGCCACCAGTGTACTGTAAACCAGGCCTCAGTCACTGGCCACCAGTGAACTGTAAACCAGGCCTCAGTCACTGGCCACCAGTGTACTCTAAACCAGGTCTTAGTCATTGACCACAAGTGTACTCTAAACCAGGCCTCAGTCACTGGCCACCAGTGTACTCTAAACCAGTCCTCAGTCACTGGCCACCAGTGTACTCTAAACCAGGCCTCAGTTACAGGCCACGAGTGTACTCTAAACCAGGCCTCAGTCACTGACCACCAGTGTACTCTAAACCATGCCTCAGTCACAGGCCACCAGTGTACTCTATACCAGGCCTGTCACTGACTACCGGTGTACTCTATACCAGGCCTCAGTCACTGGCCACCAGTGTACTCTAAACCAGGCCTCGGTCACTGGCCACCAGTGTACTCTAAACCAGGCCTCAGTCACAGGCCACCAGTGTACTCTATACCAGGCCTCAGTCACAGGCCACCAGTGTACTCTGAACCAGGCCTCAATCACTGGCCACCAGTGTACTCTAAACCAGGCCCCAGTCACTGGCCACCAGTGTACTCTAAACCAGGCCTCAGTCACTGGCCACCAGTCTACTGTAAACCAGGCCTCAGTCACTGGCCACCAGTGAACTGTAAACCAGGCCTCAGTCACTGGCCACCAGTGTACTCTAAACCAGGCCTAAGTCACAGGCCACGAGTGTACTCTAAACCAGGCCTCAGTCACTGGCCACCAGTGTACTTTAAACCAGGCCTCAGTCACTAACCACCAGTGTACTCTAAACCAGGCCTTAGTCACTGGCCACCAGTGTACTCTAAACCAGGCCTCAGTCACTGACCAACAGTGTACTCTAAACCAGGCCTCAGTCAACGGCCACCGGTGTACTCTCAACCAGGCCTTAGTCACCAACCACCGGTGTACTCTAAACCAGGCCTCAGTCACTGGCCACCACTGTACTATAAACCAGGCCTCAGTCACTGGCCACCAGTGTACTGTAAACCAGGCCTCAGTCACTGGCCACCAGTGAACTGTAAACCAGGCCTCAGTCACTGGCCACCAGTGTACTCTAAACCAGGTCTCAGTCATTGACCACAAGTGTACTCTAAACCAGGCCTCAGTCACTGGCCACCAGTGTACTCTAAACCAGTCCTCAGTCACTGGCCACCAGTGTACTCTAAACCAGGCCTCAGTTACAGGCCACGAGTGTACTCTAAACCAGGCCTCAGTCACTGGCCACCAGTGTACTCTAAACCAGGCCTCAGTCACAGGCCACCAGTGTACACTAAACCAGGCCTCAGTCACTGGTCACCAGTGTACTCTATACCAGGCCTCGGTCACAGGCCACCAGTGTACTCTAAACCAGGCCTCAGTCACTGGCCACCACTGAACTCTAAACCAGACCTCAGTCACTGGCCACCAGTGTACTGTAAACCAGGCCTCAGTCACTGGCCACCAGTGAACTGTAAACCAGGCCTCAGTCACTGGCCACCAGTGTACTCTAAACCAGGTCTTAGTCATTGACCACAAGTGTACTCTAAACCAGGCCTCAGTCACTGGCCACCAGTGTACTCTAAACCAGTCCTCAGTCACTGGCCACCAGTGTACTCTAAACCAGGCCTCAGTTACAGGCCACGAGTGTACTCTAAACCAGGCCTCAGTCACTGACCACCAGTGTACTCTAAACCATGCCTCAGTCACAGGCCACCAGTGTACTCTATACCAGGCCTGTCACTGACTACCGGTGTACTCTATACCAGGCCTCAGTCACTGGCCACCAGTGTACTCTAAACCAGGCCTCGGTCACTGGCCACCAGTGTACTCTAAACCAGGCCTCAGTCACAGGCCACCAGTGTACTCTATACCAGGCCTCAGTCACAGGCCACCAGTGTACTCTGAACCAGGCCTCAATCACTGGCCACCAGTGTACTCTAAACCAGGCCCCAGTCACTGGCCACCAGTGTACTCTAAACCAGGCCTCAGTCACTGGCCACCAGTCTACTGTAAACCAGGCCTCAGTCACTGGCCACCAGTGAACTGTAAACCAGGCCTCAGTCACTGGCCACCAGTGTACTCTAAACCAGGCCTAAGTCACAGGCCACGAGTGTACTCTAAACCAGGCCTCAGTCACTGGCCACCAGTGTACTTTAAACCAGGCCTCAGTCACTAACCACCAGTGTACTCTAAACCAGGCCTTAGTCACTGGCCACCAGTGTACTCTAAACCAGGCCTCAGTCACTGACCAACAGTGTACTCTAAACCAGGCCTCAGTCAACGGCCACCGGTGTACTCTCAACCAGGCCTTAGTCACCAACCACCGGTGTACTCTAAACCAGGCCTCAGTCACTGGCCACCACTGTACTATAAACCAGGCCTCAGTCACTGGCCACCAGTGTACTGTAAACCAGGCCTCAGTCACTGGCCACCAGTGAACTGTAAACCAGGCCTCAGTCACTGGCCACCAGTGTACTCTAAACCAGGTCTCAGTCATTGACCACAAGTGTACTCTAAACCAGGCCTCAGTCACTGGCCACCAGTGTACTCTAAACCAGTCCTCAGTCACTGGCCACCAGTGTACTCTAAACCAGGCCTCAGTTACAGGCCACGAGTGTACTCTAAACCAGGCCTCAGTCACTGGCCACCAGTGTACTCTAAACCAGGCCTAAGTCACAGGTCACAAGTGTACTCTAAACCAGGTCTCAGTCACTGGCCACCAGTGTACTCTAAACCAGGCTCCAGTCACTGACCACCAGTGTACTCTAAACCAGGCCTCAGTCACAGGCCACCAGTGTACTCTAAACCAGGCCTCAGTCACTGGTCATCGTGTACTCTAAACCAGGCCTCAGTCACTGGCCACCAGTGTACTCTAAACCAGTCCTCAGTCACTGGCCACCAGTGTACTCTAAACCAGGCCTAAGTCACAGGCCACGAGTGTACTCTAAACCAGGCCTCAGTCACTGGCCTCCAGTGTATTTTAAACCAGGCCTCAGTCACTAACCACCAGTGTACTCTAAACCAGGCCTCAGTCACTGGCCACCAGTGTACTCTAAACCAGGCCTCAGTCACTGACCACCAGTGTACTCTAAACCAGGCCTCAGTCAACGGCCACCGGTGTACTCTAAACCAGGCCTTAGTCACCAACCACCAGTGTACTCTAAACCAGGCCTCAGTCACTGATCACCAGTGTACTCTAAACCAGGCCTCAGTCACAGGCCACCAGTGTACTCTACACCAGGCCTCAGTCACAGGCCACCAGTGTACACTAAACCAGGCCTCGGTCACTGGTCACCAGTGTACTCTATACCAGGCCTCGGTCACAGGCCACCAGTGTACTCTAAACCAGGCCTCAGTCACTGGCCACCAGTGTACTGTAAACCAGGCCTCAGTCACTGGCCACCAGTGTACTGTAAACCAGGCCTCAGTCACTGGCCACCAGTGAACTGTAAACCAGGCCTCAGTCACAGGCCACCAGTGTACTCTAAACCAGGCCTCAGTCACTGGTCATCGTGTACTCTAAACCAGGCCTCAGTCACTGGCCACCAGTGTACTCTAAACCAGTCCTCAGTCACTGGCCACCAGTGTACTCTAAACCAGGCCTAAGTCACAGGCCACGAGTGTACTCTAAACCAGGCCTCAGTCACTGGCCACCAGTGTACTTTAAACCAGGCCTCAGTCACTAACCACCAGTGTACTCTAAACCAGGCCTCAGTCACTGGCCACCAGTGTACTCTAAACCAGGCCTCAGTCACTGACCAACAGTGTACTCTAAACCAGGCCTCAGTCAACGGCCACCGGTGTACTCTAAACCAGGCCTTAGTCACCAACCACCGGTGTACTCTAAACCAGGCCTCAGTCACTGACCACCAGTGTACCCTAAACAAGGCCTCAGTCACAGGCCACCAGTGTACTCTACACCAGGCCTCAGTCACAGGCCAACAGTGTACTCTAAACCAGGCCTCGGTCACTGGCCACCAGTGTACTATAAACCAGGCCTCAGTCACTGGCCACCAGTGTACTGTAAACCAGGCCTCAGTCACTGGCCACCAGTGAACTGTAAACCAGGCCTCAGTCACTGGCCACCAGTGTACTCTAAACCAGGTCTCAGTCATTGACCACAAGTGTACTCTAAACCAGGCCTCAGTCACTGGCCACCAGTGTACTCTAAACCAGTCCTCAGTCACTGGCCACCAGTGTACTCTAAACCAGGCCTCAGTTACAGGCCACGAGTGTACTCTAAACCAGGCCTCAGTCACTGGCCACCAGTGTACTCTAAACCAGGCCTAAGTCACAGGTCACAAGTGTACTCTAAACCAGGTCTCAGTCACTGGCCACCAGTGTACTCTAAACCAGGCCCCAGTCACTGACCACCAGTGTACTCTAAACCAGGCCTCAGTCACAGGCCACCAGTGTACTCTAAACCAGGCCTCAGTCACTGGTCATCGTGTACTCTAAACCAGGCCTCAGTCACTGGCCACCAGTGTACTCTAAACCAGTCCTCAGTCACTGGCCACCAGTGTACTCTAAACCAGGCCTAAGTCACAGGCCACGAGTGTACTCTAAACCAGGCCTCAGTCACTGGCCTCCAGTGTACTTTAAACCAGGCCTAAGTCACAGGCCACCAGTGTACTCTAAACCAGGCCTCAGTCACTGGCCACCAGTGTACTTTAACCTCTTCGATGCGGCGCCGATTCCCGCTCAGCGCTGACCGTTTCTTGCGCGGGCGGGGTCATGACGGAACGGTTCCGTCATGAGCACAGCTCAACCGACGCTCATGACGGAACCGTTCCGTCATGAGCACCGAAAAGGTTAAACCAGGCCTCAGTCACTAACCACCAGTGTACTCTAAACCAGGCCTCAGTCACTGGCCACAAGTGTACTCTAAACCAGGCCTCAGTCACTGACCAACAGTGTACTCTAAACCAGGCCTCAGTCAACGGCCACCGGTGTACTCTAAACCAGGCCTTAGTCACCAACCACCGGTGTACTCTAAACCAGGCCTCAGTCACTGACCACCAGTGTACTCTAAACCAGGCCTCAGTCACAGGCCACCAGTGTACTCTACACCAGGGCTCAGTCACAGGCCACCAGTGTACTCTAAACCAGGCCTCGGTCACTGGCCACCAGTGTACTCTATACCAGGCCTCGGTCACAGGCCACCAGTGTACTCTAAACCAGGCCTCAGTCACTGGCCACCACTGTACTATAAACCAGGCCTCAGTCACTGGCCACCAGTGTACTGTAAACCAGGCCTCAGTCACTGGCCACCAGTGAACTGTAAACCAGGCCTCAGTCACTGGCCACCAGTGTACTCTAAACCAGGTCTCAGTCATTGACCACAAGTGTACTCTAAACCAGGACTCAGTCACTGGCCACCAGTGTACTCTAAACCAGTCCTCAGTCACTGGCCACCAGTGTACTCTAAACCAGGCCTCAGTTACAGGCCACGAGTGTACTCTAAGCCAGGCCTCAGTCACTGGCCACCAGTGTACTCTAAACCAGGCCTAAGTCACAGGTCACAAGTGTACTCTAAACCAGGTCTCAGTCACTGGCCGCCAGTGTACTCTAAACCAGGCCCCAGTCACTGACCACCAGTGTACTCTAAACCAGGCCTCAGTCACAGGCCACCAGTGTACTCTAAACCAGGCCTCAGTCACTGGTCATCGTGTACTCTAAACCAGGCCTCAGTCACTGGCCACCAGTGTACTCTAAACCAGTCCTCAGTCACTGGCCACCAGTGTACTCTAAACCAGGCCTAAGTCACAGGCCACGAGTGTACTCTAAACCAGGCCTCAGTCACTGGCCACCAGTGTACTTTAAACCAGGCCTCAGTCACTAACCACCAGTGTACTCTAAACCAGGCCTCAGTCACTGGCCACCAGTGTACTCTAAACCAGGCCTCAGTCACTGACCACCAGTGTACTCTAAACCAGGCCTCAGTCAACGGCCACCGGTGTACTCTAAACCAGGCCTTAGTCACCAACCACCAGTGTACTCTAAACCAGGCCTCAGTCACTGATCACCAGTGTACTCTAAACCAGGCCTCAGTCACAGGCCACCAGTGTACTCTACACCAGGCCTCAGTCACAGGCCACCAGTGTACACTAAACCAGGCCTCAGTCACTGGTCACCAGTGTACTCTATACCAGGCCTCGGTCACAGGCCACCAGTGTACTCTAAACCAGGTCTCAGTCATTGACCACAAGTGTACTCTAAACCAGGCCTCAGTCACTGGCCACCAGTGTACTCTAAACCAGTCCTCAGTCACTGGCCACCAGTGTACTCTAAACCAGGCCTCAGTTACAGGCCACGAGTGTACTCTAAGCCAGGCCTCAGTCACTGGCCACCAGTGTACTCTAAACCAGGCCTAAGTCACAGGTCACAACTGTACTCTAAACCAGGTCTCCGTCACTGGCCACCAGTGTACTCTAAACCAGGCCCCAGTCACTGACCACCAGTGTACTCTAAACCAGGCCTCAGTCACAGGCCACCAGTGTACTCTAAACCAGGCCTCAGTCACTGGTCATCGTGTACTCTAAACCAGGCCTCAGTCACTGGCCACCAGTGTACTCTAAACCAGTCCTTAGTCACTGGCCACCAGTGTACTCTAAACCAGGCCTAAGTCACAGGCCACGAGTGTACTCTAAACCAGGCCTCAGTCACTGGCCACCAGTGTACTTTAAACCAGGCCTCAGTCACTAACCACCAGTGTACTCTAAACCAGGCCTCAGTCACTGGCAACCAGTGTACTCTAAACCAGGCCTCAGTCACTGACCACCAGTGTACTCTAAACCAGGCCTCAGTCAACGGCCACCGGTGTACTCTAAACCAGGCCTTAGTCACCAACCACCAGTGTACTCTAAACCAGGCCTCAGTCACTGATCACCAGTGTACTCTAAACCAGGCCTCAGTCACAGGCCACCAGTGTACTCTACACCAGGCCTCAGTCACAGGCCACCAGTGTACACTAAACCAGGCCTCAGTCACTGGTCACCAGTGTACTCTATACCAGGCCTCGGTCACAGGCCACCAGTGTACTCTAAACCAGGCCTCAGTCACTGGCCACCACTGAACTCTAAACCAGACCTCAGTCACTGGCCACCAGTGTACTGTAAACCAGGCCTCAGTCACTGGCCACCAGTGAACTGTAAACCAGGCCTCAGTCACTGGCCACCAGTGTACTCTAAACCAGGTCTTAGTCATTGACCACAAGTGTACTCTAAACCAGGCCTCAGTCACTGGCCACCAGTGTACTCTAAACCAGTCCTCAGTCACTGGCCACCAGTGTACTCTAAACCAGGCCTCAGTTACAGGCCACGAGTGTACTCTAAACCAGGCCTCAGTCACTGACCACCAGTGTACTCTAAACCATGCCTCAGTCACAGGCCACCAGTGTACTCTATACCAGGCCTGTCACTGACTACCGGTGTACTCTATACCAGGCCTCAGTCACTGGCCACCAGTGTACTCTAAACCAGGCCTCGGTCACTGGCCACCAGTGTACTCTAAACCAGGCCTCAGTCACAGGCCACCAGTGTACTCTATACCAGGCCTCAGTCACAGGCCACCAGTGTACTCTGAACCAGGCCTCAGTCACTGGCCACCAGTGTACTCTAAACCAGGCCCCAGTCACTGGCCACCAGTGTACTCTAAACCAGGCCTCAGTCACTGGCCACCAGTCTACTGTAAACCAGGCCTCAGTCACTGGCCACCAGTGAACTGTAAACCAGGCCTCAGTCACTGGCCACCAGTGTACTTTAAACCAGGCCTCAGTCACTAACCACCAGTGTACTCTAAACCAGGCCTTAGTCACTGGCCACCAGTGTACTCTAAACCAGGCCTCAGTCACTGACCAACAGTGTACTCTAAACCAGGCCTCAGTCAACGGCCACCGGTGTACTCTAAACCAGGCCTTAGTCACCAACCACCGGTGTACTCTAAACCAGGCCTCAGTCACTGACCACCAGTGTACTCTAAACCAAGCCTCAGTCACAGGCCACCAGTGTACTCTACACCAGGCCTCAGTCACAGGCCACCAGTGTACTCTAAACCAGGCCTCGGTCACTGGCCACCAGTGTACTCTATACCAGGCCTCGGTCACAGGCCACCAGTGTACTCTAAACCAGGCCTCAGTCACTGGCCACCACTGTACTATAAACCAGGCCTCAGTCACTGGCCACCAGTGTACTGTAAACCAGGCCTCAGTCACTGGCCACCAGTGAACTGTAAACCAGGCCTCAGTCACTGGCCACCAGTGTACTCTAAACCAGGTCTCAGTCATTGACCACAAGTGTACTCTAAACCAGGCCTCAGTCACTGGCCACCAGTGTACTCTAAACCAGTCCTCAGTCACTGGCCACCAGTGTACTCTAAACCAGGCCTCAGTTACAGGCCACGAGTGTACTCTAAACCAGGCCTCAGTCACTGGCCACCAGTGTACTCTAAACCAGGCCTAAGTCACAGGTCACAAGTGTACTCTAAACCAGGTCTCAGTCACTGGCCACCAGTGTACTCTAAACCAGGCCCCAGTCACTGACCACCAGTGTACTCTAAACCAGGCCTCAGTCACAGGCCACCAGTGTACTCTAAACCAGGCCTCAGTCACTGGTCATCGTGTACTCTAAACCAGGCCTCAGTCACTGGCCACCAGTGTACTCTAAACCAGTCCTCAGTCACTGGCCACCAGTGTACTCTAAACCAGGCCTAACTCACAGGCCACAAGTGTACTCTAAACCAGGCCTCAGTCACTGGCCACCAGTGTACTTTAAACCAGGCCTCAGTCACTAACCACCAGTGTACTCTAAACCAGGCCTCAGTCACTGGCCACCAGTGTACTCTAAACCAGGCCTCAGTCACTGACCACCAGTGTACTCTAAACCAGGCCTCAGTCAACGGCCACCGGCGTACTCTAAACCAGGCCTTAGTCACCAACCACCAGTGTACTCTAAACCAGGCCTCAGTCACTGATCACCAGTGTACTCTAAACCAGGCCTCAGTCACAGGCCACCAGTGTACTCTACACCAGGCCTCAGTCACAGGCCACCAGTGTACTCTAAACCAGGCCTCGGTCACTGGTCACCAGTGTACTCTATACCAGGCCTCGGTCACAGGTCACCAGTGTACTCTAAACCAGGCCTCAGTCACTGGCCACCACTGTACTCTAAACCAGGCCTCAGTCACTGGCCACCAGTGAACTGTAAACCAGGCCTCAGTCACTGGCCACCAGTGTACTCTAAACCAGGTCTCAGTCATTGACCACAAGTGTACTCTAAACCAGGCCTCAGTCACTGGCCACCAGTGTACTCTAAACCAGTCCTCAGTCACTGGCCACCAGTGTACTCTAAACCAGGCCTCAGTTACAGGCCACGAGTGTACTCTAAACCAGGCCTCAGTCACTGACCACCAGTGTACTCTAAACCATGCCTCAGTCACAAGCCACCAGTGTACTCTATACCAGGCCTGTCTCTGACTACCGGTGTACTCTATACCAGGCCTCAGTCACTGGCCACCAGTGTACTCTAAACCAGGCCTCGGTCACTGGCCACCAGTGTACTCTAAACCAGGCTTCAGTCACAGGCCACCAGTGTACTCTATACCAGGCCTCAGTCACAGGCCACCAGTGTACTCTGAACCAGGCCTCAGTCACTGGCCACCAGTGTACTCTAAACCAGGCCCCAGTCACTGGCCACCAGTGTACTCTAAACCAGGCCTCAGTCACTGGCCACCAGTCTACTGTAAACCAGGCCTCAGTCACTGGCCACCAGTGAACTGTAAACCAGGCCTCAGTCACTGGCCACCAGTGTACTCTACACCAGGCTCCTGTCACTGGCCACCAGTGTACTCTAAACCAGTCCTCAGTCACTGGCCACCAGTGTACTCTATACCAGGCCTGTCACTGACTACCGGTGTACTCTATACCAGGCCTCAGTCACTGGCCACCAGTGTACTCTAAACCAGGCCTCGGTCACTGGCCACCAGTGTACTCTAAACCAGGCCTCAGTCACAGGCCACCAGTGTACTCTATACCAGGCCTGTCACTGACTACCGGTGTACTCTAAACCAGGCCTCAGTCACTGGTCACCGGTGTACTCTACAGCAGGCCTCAGTCACTGGTCACCAGTGTACTCTACACCAGGCCTCAGTCATCGACTACCGGTGTACTCTAAATCATGCCTCAGTCACTGGTCAGCGGTGTACTCCACAGCAGGCCTCAGTCACTGGTATACTCTTCAGCAGGCCTCAGTCACTGGTCACTGGTGTACTCTTCAGCAGGCCCCAGTCACTGGTCACTGGTGTACTCTAAACCAGGCCTCAGTCACTGACCAATAGTGTACTCTATACCAGGCCTCAGTCACCGACTACCGGTGTACTGTATACCAGGCCTCAGTCACTGGTCAGCGGTGTACTCTATACCAGGCCTCAGTCACTGGTCACCGGTGTACTCTGCAGCAGGCCTCAGTCACTGGTCACCAGTGTACTCTAAACCAGGCCTCGGTCACTGGCCACCAGTGTACTCTAAACCAGGCCTCAGTCACAGGTCACCAGTGTACTCTAAACCAGGCCTCAGTAACAGGCCACCAGTGTACTCTAAACCAGGCCTCAGTCACTGGCCACCAGTGTACTCTAAACCAGGCCTCAGTCACAGGCCACCAGTGTACTCTAAACCAGGCCTCAGTCACTGGTCATCGTGAACTCTAAACCAGGCCTCAGTCACAGGCCACCAGTGTACTCTAAACCAGGCCTCAGTCACTGGCCACCGGTGTACTCTAGACCAGGCCTCAGTCACCGGCCACCGGTGTATTCTAAACCAGGCCTCAGTCACCGACCACCAGTGTACTCTAAACCAGGCCTCAGTCACTGGTGAGCGTGTACTCTAAACCAGGCCTCAGTCACTGGCCACCAGTGTACTCTAAGCCAGGCCTCAGTCATTGACCACGAGTATACTCTAAACCAGGCCCCAGTCACAGGCCACCCGTGTACTCTAAACCAGGCCTCAGTCACTGGCCACCAGTGTACTCTAAACCAGGCCTCAGTCACTGGCCACTAGTGTACTCTAAAACAGGCCTCAGTCACTGGCCACCAGTGTACTCTAAGCCAGGCCTCAGTCACTGCCCACCAGTGTACTCTAAACCAGGCCTCAGTCACTGGCCACCAGTGTACTCTAAGCCAGGCCTCAGTCATTGACCACGAGTATACTCTAAACCAGGCCCCAGTCACAGGCCACCAGTGTACTCTGAACCAGGCCTCAGTCACTGGCCCCCAGTGTACTCTAAACCAGGCCTCAGTCACTGGCCACCAGTGTTCTCTAAACCAGGCCTCAGTCATTAACCACGAGTGTACCCAAACCAGGCCTCAGTCACAGGCCACCAGTGTACTCTAAACCAGGCCTCAGTCACTGGCCACTAGTGTACTCTAAACCTGGCCTCAGTCATTGACCACGAGTGCACTCTAAACCAGGCTTCAGTCACAGGCCACCAGTGTACACTATACCAGGCCTCAGTCACAGGCCACCAGTGTACTCTAAACCAGGCCTCAGTCACAGGCCACCGGCCACCAGTGTACTCTAAACCAGGCCTCAGTCATTAACCACGAGTGTACCCAAACCAGGCCTCAGTCACAGGCCACCAGTGTACTCTAAACCAGGCCTCAGTCACTGGCCACTAGTGTACTCTAAACCAGGCCTCAGTCATTGACCACGAGTGTACTCTAAACCATGCCTCAGTCACAGGCCACCAGTGTACACTATACCAGGCCTCAGTCACAGGCCACCAGTGTACTCTAAACCAGGCCTCAGTCACTGGCCACCAGAGTACTCTAAACCAGGCCTCAGTCACTGGCAACCAGTGTACCCAAACCAGGCCTCAGTCACAGGCCACCAGTGTACTCTAAACCAGGCCTCAGTCACTGGCCACTAGTGTACTCTAAACCTGGCCTCAGTCATTAACCACGAGTGTACCCAAACCAGGCCTCAGTCACAGGCCACCAGTGTACTCTAAACCAGGCCTCAGTCACTGGCCACTAGTGTACTCTAAACCTGGCCTCAGTCATTGACCACGAGTGCACTCTAAACCAGGCTTCAGTCACAGGCCACCAGTGTACACTATACCAGGCCTCAGTCACAGGCCACCAGTGTACTCTAAACCAGGCCTCAGTCACAGGCCACCGGCCACCAGTGTACTCTAAACCAGGCCTCAGTCATTAACCACGAGTGTACCCAAACCAGGCCTCAGTCACAGGCCACCAGTGTACTCTAAACCAGGCCTCAGTCACTGGCCACTAGTGTACTCTAAACCAGGCCTCAGTCATTGACCACGAGTGTACTCTAAACCATGCCTCAGTCACAGGCCACCAGTGTACACTATACCAGGCCTCAGTCACAGGCCACCAGTGTACTCTAAACCAGGCCTCAGTCACTGGCCACCAGAGTACTCTAAACCAGGCCTCAGTCACTGGCAACCAGTGTACTGTAAACCAGGCCTCAGACACTGGCCACCAGTGTATTCTAAACCAGGCCTCAGTCACTGACCCCGAGTGTACTCTAAACCAGGCCTCAGTCACTTGCCACCAGTGTACTCTAAACCGGGCCTCAGTCACAGGCCACCAGTGTACTCTAAACCGGGCCTCAGTCACTGGCCACCAGTGTACTCTAAACCAGGCCTCAGTCACTGGCCACCAGTGTACTCTAAACCAGGCCTCAGTCACTGGCCACCAGTGTACTCTAAACCAGGCCTCAGTCACTGACCACCAGTGTACTCTAAACCAGGCCTCAGTCACTGGCCACCAGTGTACTCTAAACCAGGCCTCAGTCACTGACCACCAGTGTACTCTAAACCAGGCCTCAGTCACTGGCCACCAGTGTACTCTAAACCAGGCCTCAGTCACTGGCCACTGATGTACTCTAAACCCGGCCTCAGTCATTGACCACGAGTGTACTCTAAACCAGGCCTCAGTCACTGGCCACCAGTGTACTCTAAACCAGGCCTCAGTCACTGGCGTTGGTGTACTATCAACCAGGCCTCAGTCACTGGCCACTAAAGTACTCTAATCCAGGCCTCAGTCACTGGCCACCAGTGTACTCTAAACCAGGCCTCAGTCACTGGTGTTGGTGCACTCTAAACCAGGCCTCAGTCACAGGCCACCAGTGTACTCTAAACCAGGCCTCAGTCACTGGCCACCAGTGTACTCTAAACCAGGCCTCAGTTACTGACCACCAGTGTACTCTAAACCAGGCCTCAGTTACTGGCCACCAGTGTACTCTAAACCAGGCCACAGCCACTGGCGTTGGTGAACTCTAAACCAGGCCTCAGTCACTGGCCACTAGAGTACTCTAAACCAGGCCTCAGTCACTGACCACAAGTGTACTCTAAACTAGGCCTCTGTCATTGACCACCAGTGTTCTGTAAACCAGTCGTAAGTCACTGGCCACCAGTGTACTCTAAACCAGGCCTCAGTCACAGGCCACCAGTGTACTCTAAACCAGGCCTCAGTCACTGGCTACCAGTATACTCTAAACCAGGCCTCAGTCACTGGTCATCGTGTACTCTAAACCAGGCCTCAGACACTGGCCACCAGTGTACTCTAAACCAGGCCTCAGTCACTGGCCACCAGTATACTCTAAACCAGGCCTCAGTCACTGGTCATCGTGTACTCTAAACCAGGCCTCAGTCACTGGCCACCAGTGTACTCTAAACCATGCCTCAGTCGCTGACCACCAGTGTACTCTATACCAGGCCTCAGTCACCGACTACAGATGTACTGTATACCAGGCCTCAGTCACTGGTCACCGGTGTACTTTACACCAGCCCTCAGTCATCGACTACCGGTGTACTCTAAACCAGGCCTCAGTCACTGACCACTAGTGTACTCTATACCAGGCCTCAGTCACCGACTACCGGTGTACTGTATACCAGGCCTCAGTCACTGGTCACCGGTGTACTTTACACCAGCCCTCAGTCATCGACTACCGGTGTACTCTATACCAGGCCTCAGTCACCGACTACCGGTGGAATGTATACCAGGCCTCAGTCACTGGTCACTGGTGTACTCTACAGCAGGCCTCAGTCACTGGTCACCGGTGTACTCTACAGCAGGCCTCAGTCACTGGTCACCAGTGTACTCTACACCAGGCCTCAGTCATTGACTACAGGTGTACTCTAAACCATGCCTCAGTCACTGCTCAGCGGTGTACTCCACAGCAGGCCTCAGTCACTGGTATACTCTTCAGCAGGCCTCAGTCAGTGGTCACTGTTGTACTCTTCAGCAGGCCTCAGTCACTGACCACCAGTGTACTCTATACCAGGCCTGTCACTGACTACCGGTGTACTCTATACCAGGCCTCAGTCACTGGTCAGCAGAGTACACTACAGCAGGCCTCAGTCACTGGTCACCGGTGTACTCTACAGCAGGCCTCAGTCACTGGTCACTGGTGTACTCTTCAGCAGGCCCCAGTCACTGGTCACCGGTGTACTCTAAACCAGGCCTCAGTCACTGACCACCAGTGTACTCTATACCAGGCCTCAGTCACTGACTACCGGTGTACTCTATACCAGGCCTCGGTCACTGGTCAGCGGTGTACTCTTCAGCAGGCCTCAGTCACTGGTTACCGGTGTACTCTAAACCAGGGCTCAGTCACTGACCACCAGTGTACTCTATACCAGGCCTGTCACTGACTACCGGTGTACTCTATACCAGGCCTCAGTCACTGGTCAGCAGAGTACACTACAGCAGGCCTCAGTCACTGGTCACCGGTGTACTCTACAGCAGGCCTCAATCACTGGTCACCGGTGTACTCTACAGCAGGCCTCAGTCACTGGTCACCAGTGTACTCTACCCCAGGCCTCAGTCATCGACTACCGGTGTACTCTAAATCATGCCTCAGTCACTGGTCAGCTGTGTACTCTAAACCAGGCCTCAGTCACTGACCAATAGTGTACTCTATACCAGGCCTCAGTCACCGACTACCGGTGTACTGTATACCAGGCCTCAGTCACTGGTCAGCGGTGTACTCTATACCAGGCCTCAGTCACTGGTCACCGGTGTACTCTACAGCAGGCCTCAGTCACTGGTCACCGGTGTACTCTAAACCAGGCCTCAGTCACTGACCAATAGTGTACTCTATACCAGGCCTCAGTCACCGACTACCGGTGTACTGTATACCAGGCCTCAGTCACTGGTCAGCGGTGTACTCTATACCAGGCCTCAGTCACTGGCCACCGGTGTACTCTACAGTAGGCCTCAGTCACTGGTCACCAGTGTACTCTACACCAGGCCTCAGTCATCGACTACCGGTGTACTCTAAACCATGCCTCAGTCACTGACCACCAGTGTACTCTATACCAGGCCTCAGTCACTGACTACCGGTGTACTGTATACCAGGCTTCAGTCACTGGTCACCGGTGTACTCTACACCAGGCCTCAGTCATCGACTACCGGTGTATTCTAAACCAGGCCTCAGTCACTGACCACCAGTGTACTCTATACCAGGCCTCAGTCACCGACTACCGGTGGACTGTATACCAGGCCTCAGTCACTGGTCACCGGTGTACTCTACAGCAGGCCACAGTCACTGGTCACCGGTGTACTCTACAGCAGGCCTCAGTCACTTGTCACCAGTGTACTCTACACCAGGCCTCAGTCATTGACTACCGATGTACTCTAAACCATGCCTCAGTCACTGGTCAGCGGTGTACTCCACAGCAGGCCTCAGTCACTGGTATACTCTTCAGCAGGCCTCAGTCACTGGTCACTGTTGTACTCTTCAGCAGGCCTCAGTCACTGGTCACCGGTGTACTCTAAACCAGGCCTCAGTCACTGACCACCAGTGTACTCTATACCAGGCCTCAGTCACTGACTACCGGTGTATTCTATATCAGGCCTCAGTCACTGGTCAGCGGTGTACTCTTCAGCAGGCCTCAGTCACTGGTTAGCGGTGTACTCTAAACCAGGGCTCAGTCACTGACCACCAGTGTACTCTATACCAGGCCTGTCACTGACTACCGGTGTACTCTATACCAGGCCTCAGTCACTGGTCAGCAGAGTACACTACAGCAGGCCTCAGTCACTGGTCACCGGTGTACTCTACAGCAGGCCTCAGTCACTGGTCACCGGTGTACTCTACAGCAGGTCTCAGTTACTGGTCATCAGTGTACTCTAAGCCAGGCCTCAGTCACTGGCCACCAGTGTACTCTAAGCCAGGCCTCAGTCATTGACCACAAGTATACTCTAAACCAGGCCCCAGTCACAGGCCACCAGTGTACTCTAAACCAGACCTCAGTCACTGGTCATCGTGTACTCTAAACTAGGCCTCAGTCACTGGCCACCAGCGTACTCTAAGCCAGGCCTCAGTCACAGGCCACCAGTGTACTCTACACCAGGCCTCGGTCACAGGCCTCCAGTGTACTCTAAACCAGGCCTCGGTCACTGGCCACCAGTGTACTCTATACCAGGCCTCAGTCACAGGCCACCAGTGTACTCTACACCAGGCCTCAGTCACTGGCCACCAGTGTACTCTAAACCAGGCCTCAATCACTGGCCACCAGTGTACTCTAAACCAGGCCTCAGTCACTGGCCACCAGTGTACTCTAAACCAGGCCTCAGTCACTGGCCACCAGTGTACTCTAAACCAGGCCTCAGTCACTTGCCACTGTTGTACTCTAAACCAGGCCTCAGTCACTGGCCACCAGTGCACTCTAAACCAGTCCTCAGTCACTGGCCACCAGTGTACTCTAAACCAGGCCTAAGTCACAGGTCACAAGTGTACTCTAAACCAGGCCTCAGTCACTGGCCACCAGTGTACTCTAAACCAGGCCCCAGTCACTGACCACCAGTGTACTCTAAACCAGGCCTCAGTCACAGGCCACCAGTGTACTCTAAACCAGGCCTCAGTCACTGGTCATCGTGTTCTCTAAACCAGGCCTCAGTCACTGGCCACCAGTGTACTCTAAACCAGTCCTCAGTCACTGGCCACCAGTGTACTCTAAACCAGGCCTAAGTCACAGGCCACGAGTGTACTCTAAACCAGGCCTCAGTCACTGGCCACCAGTGTACTTTAAACCAGGCCTCAGTCACTAACCACCAGTGTACTCTAAACCAGGCCTCAGTCACTGGCCACCAGTGTACTCTAAACCAGGCCTCAGTCACTGACCAACAGTGTACTCTAAACCAGGCCTCAGTCAACGGCCACCGGTGTACTCTAAACCAGGCCTTAGTCACCAACCACCGGTGTACTCTAAACCAGGCCTCAATCACTGACCACCAGTGTACTCTAAACCAGGCCTCAGTCACAGGCCACCAATGTACTCTACACCAGGCCTCAGTCACAGGCCACCAGTGTACTCTAAACCAGGCCTCGGTCACTGGCCACCAGTGTACTCTATACCAGGCCTCGGTCACAGGCCACCAGTGTACTCTAAACCAGGCCTCAGTCACTGGCCACCACGGTACTCTAAACCAGGCCTCAGTCACTGGCCACCAGTGTACTGTAAACCAGGTCTCAGTCACTGGCCACCAGTGAACTGTAAACCAGGCCTCAGTCACTGGCCACCAGTGTACTCTAAACCTGGTCTCAGTCATTGACCACAAGTGTACTCTAAACCAGGCCTCAGTCACTGGTCACCAGTGTACTCTAAACCAATCCTCAGTCACTGGCCACCAGTGTACTCTAAACCAGGCCTCAGTTACAGGCCACCAGTGTACTCTAAACCAGGCCTCAGTCACTGGCCACCAGTGTACTCTAAACCAGGCCTAAGTCACAGGTCACAAGTGTACTCTAAACCAGGTCTCAGTCACTGGCCACCAGTGTACTCTAAACCAGGCCCCAGTCACTGACCACCAGTGTACTCTAAACCAGGCCTCAGTCACAGGCCACCAGTGTACTCTAAACCAGGCCTCAGTCACTGGTCATCGTGTACTCTAAACCAGGCCTCAGTCACTGGCCACCAGTGTACTCTAAACCAGTCCTCAGTCACTGGCCACCAGTGTACTCTAAACCAGGCCTAAGTCACAGGCCACCAGTGTACTCTAAACCAGGCCTCAGTCACTGGCCACCAGTGTGCTTTAAACCAGGCCTCAGTCACTAACCACCAGTGTACTCTAAACCAGGCCTCAGTCACTGGCCACCAGTGTACTCTAAACCAGGCCTCAGTCACTGACCACCAGTGTACTCTAAACCAGGCCTCAGTCAACGGCCACCGGTGTACTCTAAACCAGGCCTTAGTCACCAACCACCACTGTACTCTAAACCAGGCCTCAGTCACTGACCACCAGTGTACTCTACACCAGGCCTCAGACACAGGCCACCAGTGTACTCTACACCAGGCCTCAGTCACAGGCCACCAGTGTACTCTAAACCAGGCCTCGGTCACTGGTCACCAGTGTACTCTATACCAGGCCTCGGTCACAGGCCACCAGTGTACTCTAAACCAGGCCTCAGTCACTGGCCACCACTGTACTCTAAACCAGGCCTCAGTCACTGGCCACCAGTGTACTGTAAACCAGGCCTCAGTCACTGGCCACCAGTGAACTGTAAACCAGGCCTCAGTCACTGGCCACCAGTGTACTCTAAACCAGGTCTCAGTCATTGACCACAAGTGTACTCTAAACCAGGCCTCAGTCACTGGCCACCAGTGTACTCTAAACCAGTCCTCAGTCACTGGCCACCAGTGTACTCTAAACCAGGCCTCAGTTACAGGCCACGAGTGTACTCTAAACCAGGCCTCAGTCACTGGCCACCAGTGTACTCTAAACCAGGCCTCAGTCACTGACCACCAGTGTACTCTAAACCATGCCTCAGTCACAGGCCACCAGTGTACTCTATACCAGGCCTGTCACTGACTACCGGTGTACTCTATACCAGGCCTCAGTCACTGGCCACCAGTGTACTCTAAATCAGGCCTCGGTCACTGGCCACCAGTGTACTCTAAACCAGGCCTCAGTCACAGGCCACCAGTGTACTCTATACCAGGCCTCAGTCACAGGCCACCAGTGTACTCTGAACCAGGCCTTAGTCACTGGCCACCAGTGTACTCTAAACCAGGCCTCAGTCACTGGCCACCAGTGTACTCTAAACCAGGCCTCAGTCACTGGCCACCAGTCTACTGTAAACCAGGCCACAGTCACTGGCCACCACTGAACTGTAAACCAGGCCGCAGTCACTGGCCACCAGTGTACTCTACACCATGCCCCAGTCACTGGCCACCAGTGTACTCTAAACCAGTCCTCAGTCACTGGCCACCAGTGTACTCTATACCAGGCCTGTCACTGACTACCGGTGTACTCTATACCAGGCCTCAGTCACTGGCCACCATTGTACTCTAAACCAGGCCTCGGTCACTGGCCACCAGTGTACTCTAAACCAGGCCTCAGTCACAGGCCACCAGTGTACTCTATACCAGGCCTGTCACTGACTACCGGTGTACTCTAAACCAGGCCTCAGTCACTGGTCACCGGTGTACTCTACAGCAGGCCTCAGTCACTGGTCACCAGTGTACTCTACACCAGGCCTCAGACATCGACTACCGGTGTACTCTAAATCATGCCTCAGTCACTGGTCAGCGGTGTACTCCACAGCAGGCCTCAGTCACTGGTATACTCTTCAGCAGGCCTCAGTCACTGGTCACTGGTGTACTCTTCAGCAGGCCCCAGTCACTGGTCACTGGTGTACTCTAAACCAGGCCTCAGTCACTGACCAATAGTGTACTCTATACCAGGCCTCAGTCACCGACTACCGGTGTACTGTATACCAGGCCTCAGTCACTGGTCAGCGGTGTACTCTAAACCAGGCCTCAGTCACTGGCCACCAGTGTACTCTACACCAGGCCCCAGTCACTGGCCACCAGTGTACTCTAAACCAGTCCTCAGTCACTGGCCACCAGTGTACTCTATACCAGGCCTGTCACTGACTACCGGTGTACTCTATACCAGGCCTCAGTCACTGGCCACCATTGTACTCTAAACCAGGCCTCGGTCACTGGCCACCAGTGTACTCTAAACCAGGCCTCAGTCACAGGCCACCAGTGTACTCTATACCAGGCCTGTCACTGACTACCGGTGTACTCTAAACCAGGCCTCAGTCACCGGTCACCGGTGTACTCTACAGCAGGCCTCAGTCACTGGTCACCAGTGTACTCTACACCAGGCCTCAGTCATCGACTACCGGTGTACTCTAAATCATGCCTCAGTCACTGGTCAGCGGTGTACTCCACAGCAGGCCTCAGTCACTGGTATACTCTTCAGCAGGCCTCAGTCACTGGTCACTGGTGTACTCTTCAGCAGGCCCCAGTCACTGGTCACTGGTGTACTCTAAACCAGGCCTCAGTCACTGACCAATAGTGTACTCTATACCAGGCCTCAGTCACCGACTACCGGTGTACTGTATACCAGGCCTCAGTCACTGGTCAGCGGTGTACTCTAAACCAGGCCTCAGTCACTGGACACCAGTGTACTCTAAACCAGGCCTCGGTCACTGGCCACCAGTGTACTCTAAACCAGGCCTCAGTCACAGGTCACCAGTGTACTCTAAACCAGGCCTCAGTCACTGGTCATCGTGAACTCTAAACCAGGCCTCAGTCACAGGCCACCAGTGTACTCTAAACCAGGCCTCAGTCACTGGCCACCGGTGTACTCTAGACCAGGCCTCAGTCACCGGCCACCGGTGTATTCTAAACCAGGCCTCAGTCACCGACCACCAGTGTACTCTAAACCAGGCCTCAGTCACTGGTGATCGTGTACTCTAAACCAGGCCTCAGTCACTGGCCACCAGTGTACTCTAAGCCAGGCCTCAGTCATTGACCACGAGTATACTCTAAACCAGGCCCAAGTCACAGGCCACCAGTGTACTCTAAACCAGGCCTCAGTCACTGGCCACCAGTGTACTCTAAACCAGGCCTCAGTCACTAACCACCAGTGTACTCTAAAACAGGCCTCAGTCACTGGCCACCAGTGTACTCTACGCCAGGCCTCAGTCACAGGCCACCAGTGTACTCCAAACCAGGCCTCAGTCACTGGCCACCAGTGTACTCTAAGCCAGGCCTCAGTCATTGACCACGAGTATACTCTAAACCAGGCCCCAGTCACAGGCCACCAGTGTACTCTAAACCAGGCCTCAGTCATTAACCACGAGTGTACCCAAACCAGGCCTCAGTCACAGGCCACCAGTGTACTCTAAACCAGGCCTCAGTCACTGGCCACTAGTGTACTCTAAACCTGGCCTCAGTCATTGACCACGAGTGCACTCTAAACCAGGCTTCAGTCACAGGCCACCAGTGTACACTATACCAGGCCTCAGTCACAGGCCACCAGTGTACTCTAAACCAGGCCTCAGTCACAAGCCACTGGCCACCAGTGTACTCTAAACCAGGCCTCAGTCATTAACCACGAGTGTACCCAAACCAGGCCTCAGTCACAGGCCACCAGTGTACTCTAAACCAGGTCTCAGTCACTGGCCACTAGTGTACTATAAACCAGGCCTCAGTCATTGACCACGAGTGTACTCTAAACCAGGCCTCAGTCACAGGCCACCAGTGTACACTATACCAGGCCTCAGTCACAGGCCACCAGTGTACTCTACACCAGGCCTCTGTCACTGGCCACCAGAGTACTCTAAACCAGGCCTCAGTCACTGGCAACCAGTGTACTGTAAACCAGGCCTCAGTCACTTGCCACCAGTGTACTCTAAACCTGGCCACAGTCACAGGCCACCAGTGTACTCTAAACCGGGCCTCAGTCACTGGCCACCAGTGTACTCTAAACCAGGCCTCAGTCACTGACCACCAGTGTACTCTAAACCAGGCCTCAGTCACTGGCCACCAGTGTACTCTAAACCAGGCCTCAGTCACTGGCCACTTGTGTACTCTAAACCAGGCCTCAGTCACTGACCACCAGTGTACTCTAAACCAGGCCTCAGTCACTGGCCACCAGTGTACTCTAAACCAGGCCTCAGTCACTGGCCACCAGTGTACTCTAAACCAGGCCTCAGTCACTGGCGTTGGTGTACTATCAACCAGGCCTCAGTCACTGGCCACTAAAGTACTCTAATCCAGGCCTCAGTCACTGGCCACCAGTGTACTCTAAACCAGGCCTCAGTCACTGGTGTTGGTGCACTCTAAACCAGGCCTCAGTCACAGGCCACCAGTGTACTCTAAACCAGGCCTCAGTTACTGGCCACCAGTGTACTCTAAACCAGGCCACAGCCACTGGCGTTGGTGAACTCTAAACCAGGCCTCAGTCACTGGCCACCAGTATACTCTAAACCAGGCCTCAGTCACTGGTCATCGTGTACTCTAAACCAGGCCTCAGACGCTGGCCACCAGTGTACTCTAAACCAGGCCTCAGTCACTGCCCACCAGTGTACTCTAAACCAGGCCTCAGTCACTGACCACCAGTGTACTCTATACCAGGCCTGTCACTGACTACCGGTGTACTCTATACCAGGCCTCAGTCACTGGTCACCGGTGTACTCTACAGCAGGCCTCAGTCACTGGTCACCAGTGTACTCTACACCAGGCCTCAGTCATCGACTACCGGTGTACTCTAAATCATGCCTCAGTCACTGATCAGCGGTGTACTCCACAGCAGGCCTCAGTCACTGGTATACTCTTCAGCAGGCCTCAGTCACTGGTCACTGGTGTACTCTTCAGCAGGCCCCAGTCACTGGTCACTGGTGTACTCTAAACCAGGCCTCAGTCACTGACCAACAGTGTACTCTATACCAGGCCTCAGTCACCGACTACCGGTGTACTGTATACCAGGCCTCAGTCACTGGTCAGCGGTGTACTCTATACCAGGCCTCAGTCACTGGTCACCGGTGTACTCTGCAGCAGGCCTCAGTCACTGGTCACCAGTGTACTCTAAACCAGGCCTCGGTCACTGGCCACCAGTGTACTCTAAACCAGGCCTCAGTCACAGGTCACCAGTGTACTCTAAACCAGGCCTCAGTAACAGGCCACCAGTGTACTCTAAACCAGGCCTCAGTCACTGGCCACCAGTGTACTCTAAACCAGGTCTCAGTCACTGGTCATCGTGTACTCTAAACCAGGCCTCAGTCACTGGCCACCAGTGTACTCTAAACCAGGCCTCAGTCACTGGCCACCGGTGTACTCTATACCAGGCCTCAGTCACCGGCCACCGGTGTATTCTAAACCAGGCCTAAGTCACCGACCACCAGTGTACTCTAAACCAGGCCTCAGTCACTGGTGATCGTGTACTCTAAACCAGGCCTCAGTCACAGGCCACCAGTGTACTCTAAACCAGGCCTCAGTCACTGGCCACTAGTGTACTCTAAACCTGGCCTCAGTCATTGACCACGAGTGCACTCTAAACCAGGCTTCAGTCACAGGCCACCAGTGTACACTATACCAGGCCTCAGTCACTGCCCACCAGTGTACTCTAAACCAGGCCTCAGTCACTGACCACCAGTGTACTCTTTACCAGGCCTGTCACTGACTACCGGTGTACTCTATACCAGGCCTCAGTCACTGGTCACCGGTGTACTCTACAGCAGGCCTCAGTCACTGGTCACCAGTGTACTCTACACCAGGCCTCAGTCATCGACTACCGGTGTACTCTAAACCAGGCCTCAGTCACTGGAGTTGGTGTACTATCACCCAGGCCTCAGTCGCTGGCCACTAAAGTACTCTAATCCAGGCTTCAGTCACTGGCCACCGGTGTATTCTAAACCAGGCCTCAGTCACCGACCACCAGTGTACTCTAAACCAGGCCTCAGTCACTGGTGATCGTGTACTCTAAACCAGGCCTCAGTCACTGGCCACCAGTGTACTCTAAGCCAGGCCTCAGTCATTGACCACGAGTATACTCTAAACCAGGCCCCAGTCACAGGCCACCAGTGTACTCTAAACCAGGCCTCAGTCACTGGCCACCAGTGTACTCTAAACCAGGCCTCAGTCACTGGCCACCAGTGTACTCTAAAACAGGCCTCAGTCACTGGCCACCAGTGTACTCTACGCCAGGCCTCAATCACTGGCCACCAGTGTACTCTAAACCAGGCCTCAGTCACTGGACACCAGTGTACTCTAAGCCAGGCCTCAGTCATTGATCACGAGTATACTCTAAACCAGGCCCCAGTCACAGGCCACCAGTGTACTCTAAACCAGGCCTCAGTCACTGGCCACCGGTGTACTCTAGACCAGGCCTCAGTCACCGGCCACCGGTGTATTCTAAACCAGGCCTCAGTCACCGACCACCAGTGTACTCTAAACCAGGCCTCAGTCACTGGTGATCGTGTACTCTAAATCAGGCCTCAGTCACTGGCCACCAGTGTACTCTAAGCCAGGCCTCAGATATTGACCACGAGTATACTCTAAACCAGGCCCTAGTCACAGGCCACCAGTGTACTCTAAACCAGGCCTCAGTCACTGGCCACCAGTGTACTCTAAACCAGGCCTCAGTCACTGGCCACCAGTGTACTCTACGCCAGGCCTCAGTCACTGGCCACCAGTGTACTCTAAATCAGGCCTCAGTCACTGGCCACCAGTGTACTCTAAGCCAGGCCTCAGTCATTGACCACGAGTATACTCTAAACAAGGCCCCAGTCACAGGCCACCAGTGTACTCTAAACCAGGCCTCAGTCATTAACCACGAGTGTACCCAAACCAGGCCTCAGTCACAGGCCACCAGTGTACTCTAAACCAGGCCTCAGTCACTGGCCACTAGTGTACTCTAAACCTGGCCTCAGTCATTGACCACGAGTGCACTCTAAACCAGGCTTCAGTCACAGGCCACCAGTGTACACTATACCAGGCCTCAGTCACTGCCCACCAGTGTACTCTAAACCAGGCCTCAGTCACTGACCACCAGTGTACTCTATACCAGGCCTGTCACTGACTACCGGTGTACTCTATACCAGGCCTCAGTCACTGGTCACCGGTGTACTCTAAACCAGGCCTCAGTCACTGGTGATCGTGTACTCTAAACCAGGCCTCAGTCACTGGCCACCAGTGTACTCTAAGCCAGGCCTCAGTCATTGACCACGAGTATACTCTAAACCAGGCCCCAGTCACAGGCCACCGGTGTATTCTAAACCAGGCCTCAGTCACCGACCACCAGTGTACTCTAAACCAGGCCTCAGTCACTGGTGATCGTGTACTCTAAACCAGGCCTCAGTCACTGGCCACCAGTGTACTCTAAGCCAGGCCTCAGTCATTGACCACGAGTATACTCTAAACCAGGCCCCAGTCACAGGCCACCAGTGTACTCTAAACCAGGCCTCAGTCACTGGCCACCAGTGTACTCTAAACCAGGCCTCAGTCACTGGCCACCAGTGTACTCTAAAACAGGCCTCAGTCACTGGCCACCAGTGTACTCTACGCCAGGCCTCAATCACTGGCCACCAGTGTACTCTAAACCAGGCCTCAGTCACTGGCCACCAGTGTACTCTAAAACAGGCCTCAGTCACTGGCCACCAGTGTACTCTAAGCCAGGCCTCAGTCATTGACCACGAGTATACTCTAAACCAGGCCCCAGTCACAGGCCACCGGTGTATTCTAAACCAGGCCTCAGTCACCGACCACCAGTGTACTCTAAACCAGGCCTCAGTCACTGGTGATCGTGTACTCTAAACCAGGCCTCAGTCACTGGCCACCAGTGTACTCTAAGCCAGGCCTCAGTCATTGACCACGAGTATACTCTAAACCAGGCCCCAGTCACAGGCCACCAGTGTACTCTAAACCAGGCCTCAGTCACTGGCCACCAGTGTACTCTAAACCAGGCCTCAGTCACTGGCCACCAGTGTACTCTAAAACAGGCCTCAGTCACTGGCCACCAGTGTACTCTAAGCCAGGCCTCAGTCATTGATCACGAGTATACTCTAAACCAGGCCCCAGTCACAGGCCACCAGTGTACTCTAAACCAGGCCTCAGTCACTGGCCACCGGTGTACTCTAGACCAGGCCTCAGTCACCGGCCACCGGTGTATTCTAAACCAGGCCTCAGTCACCGACCACCAGTGTACTCTAAACCAGGCCTCAGTCACTGGTGATCGTGTACTCTAAATCAGGCCTCAGTCACTGGCCACCAGTGTACTCTAAGCCAGGCCTCAGATATTGACCACGAGTATACTCTAAACCAGGCCCTAGTCACAGGCCACCAGTGTACTCTAAACCAGGCCTCAGTCACTGGCCACCAGTGTACTCTAAACCAGGCCTCAGTCACTGGCCACCAGTGTACTCTACGCCAGGCCTCAGTCACTGGCCACCAGTGTACTCTAAATCAGGCCTCAGTCACTGGCCACCAGTGTACTCTAAGCCAGGCCTCAGTCATTGACCACGAGTATACTCTAAACAAGGCCCCAGTCACAGGCCACCAGTGTACTCTAAACCAGGCCTCAGTCATTAACCACGAGTGTACCCAAACCAGGCCTCAGTCACAGGCCACCAGTGTACTCTAAACCAGGCCTCAGTCACTGGCCACTAGTGTACTCTAAACCTGGCCTCAGTCATTGACCACGAGTGCACTCTAAACCAGGCTTCAGTCACAGGCCACCAGTGTACACTATACCAGGCCTCAGTCACTGCCCACCAGTGTACTCTAAACCAGGCCTCAGTCACTGACCACCAGTGTACTCTATACCAGGCCTGTCACTGACTACCGGTGTACTCTATACCAGGCCTCAGTCACTGGTCACCGGTGTACTCTACAGCAGGCCTCAGTCACTGGTCACCAGTGTACTCTACACCAGGCCTCAGTCATCGACTACCGGTGTACTCTAAATCATGCCTCAGTCACTGGTCAGCGGTGTACTCCACAGCAGGCCTCAGTCACTGGTATACTCTTCAGCAGGCCTCAGTCACTGGTCACTGGTGTACTCTTCAGCAGGCCCCAGTCACTGGTCACTGGTGTACTCTAAACCAGGCCTCAGTCACTGACCAACAGTGTACTCTATACCAGGCCTCAGTCACCGACTACCGGTGTACTGTATACCAGGCCTCAGTCACTGGTCAGCGGTGTACTCTATACCAGGCCTCAGTCACTGGTCACCGGTGTACTCTGCAGCAGGCCTCAGTCACTGGTCACCAGTGTACTCTAAACCAGGCCTCGGTCACTGGCCACCAGTGTACTCTAAACCAGGCCTCAGTCACAGGTCACCAGTGTACTCTAAACCAGGCCTCAGTAACAGGCCACTAGTGTACTCTAAACCAGGCCTCAGTCACTGGCCACCAGTGTACTCTAAACCAGGCCTCAGTCACTGGTCATCGTGTACTCTAAACCAGGCCTCAGTCACTGGCCACCAGTGTACTCTAAACCAGGCCTCAGTCACTGGCCACCGGTGTACTCTAAACCAGGCCTCAGTCACTGGTGATCGTGTACTCTAAGCCAGGCCTCAGACATTGACCACGAGTATACTCTAAACCAGGCCCCAGTCACAGGCCACCAGTGTACTCTAAACCAGGCCTCAGTCACTGGCCACCAGTGTACTCTAAACCAGGCCTCAGTCACTGGCCACCAGTGTACTCTACGCCAGGCCTCAGTCACTGGCCACCAGTGTACTCTAAATCAGGCCTCAGTCACTGGCCACCAGTGTACTCTAAGCCAGGCCTCAGTCATTGACCACGAGTGAACCCAAACCAGGCCTCAGTCACAGGCCACCAGTGTACTCTAAACCAGGCCTCAGTCACTGGCCACTAGTGTACTCTAAACCTGGCCTCAGTCATTGACCACGAGTGCACTCTAAACCAGGCTTCAGTCACAGGCCACCAGTGTACATTATACCAGGCCTCAGTCACTGCCCACCAGTGTACTCTAAACCAGGCCTCAGTCACTGACCACCAGTGTACTCTATACCAGGCCTGTCACTGACTACCGGTGTACTCTATACCAGGCCTCAGTCACTGGTCACCGGTGTACTCTACAGCAGGCCTCAGTCACTGGTCACCAGTGTACTCTACACCAGGCCTCAGTCATCGACTACCGGTGTACTCTAAATCATGCCTCAGTCACTGGTCAGCGGTGTACTCCACAGCAGGCCTCAGTCACTGGTATACTCTTCAGCAGGCCTCAGTCACTGGTCACTGGTGTACTCTTCAGCAGGCCCCAGTCACTGATCACTGGTGTACTCTAAACCAGGCCTCAGTCACTGACCAACAGTGTACTCTATACCAGGCCTCAGTCACCGACTACCGGTGTACTGTATACCAGGCCTCAGTCACAGGCCACCAGTGTACTCTAAACCAGGCCTCAGTCACTGGCCACTAGTGTACTCTAAACCTGGCCTCAGTCATTGACCACGAGTGCACTCTAAACCAGGCTTCAGTCACAGGCCACCAGTGTACACTATACCAGGCCTCAGTCACAGGCCACCAGTGTACTCTAAACCAGGCCTCAGTCACAAGCCACCGGCCACCAGTGTACTCTAAACCAGGCTTCAGTCATTAACCACGAGTGTACCCAAACCAGGCCTCAGTCACAGGCCACCAGTGTACTCTAAACCAGGTCTCAGTCACTGGCCACTAGTGTACTATAAACCAGGCCTCAGTCATTGACCCTGAGTGTACTCTAAACCAGGCCTCAGTCACAGGCCACTAGTGTACACTATACCAGGCCTCAGTCACAGGCCACCAGTGTACTCTAAACCAGGCCTCAGTCACTGGCCACCAGAGTACTCTAAACCAGGCCTCAGTCACTGGCAACCAGTGTACTGTAAACCAGGCCTCAGACACTGGCCACCAGTGTACTCTAAACCAGGCCTCAGTCAATGACCACCAGTGTACTCTAAACCAGGCCTCAGTCACTTGCCACCAGTGTACTCTCAACCGGGCCACAGTCACAGGCCACCAGTGTACTCTAAACCGGGCCTCAGTCACTGGCCACCAGTGTACTCTAAACCAGGCCTCAGTCACTGACCACCAGTGTACTCTAAACCAGGCCTCAGTCACTGACCGGGAGTGTACTCTAAACCAGGCCTCAGTCACTTGCCACCAGTGTACTCTCAACTGGGCCACAGTCACAGGCCACCAGTGTACTCTAAACCGGGCCTCAGTCACTGGCCACCAGTGTACTCTAAACCAGGCCTCAGTCACTGACCACCAGGGTACTCTAAACCAGGCCTCAGTCACTGGCCACCAGTGTACTCTAAACCAGGCCTCAGTCACTGACCACCAGTGTACTCTAAACCAGGCCTCAGTCACTGGCCACCAGTGTACCCTAAACCAGGCCTAAGTCACTGACCACCAGTGTACTCTAAACCAGGCCTCCGTCACTGGCCACCAGTGTACTCTAAACCAGGCCTCAGTCACTGGCGTTGGTGTACTATCACCCAGGCCTCAGTCGCTGGCCACTAAAGTACTCTAATCCAGGCCTCAGTCACTGGCCACCAGTGTACTCTAAACCAGGCCTCAGTCACTGGTGTTGGTGCACTCTAAACCAGGCCTCAGTCACAGGCCACCAGTGTACTCTAAACCAGGCCTCAGTCACTGGCCACCAGTGTACTCTAAACCAGGCCTCAGTTACTGACCACCAGTGTACTCTAAACCAGACCTCAGTTACTGGCCACCAGTGTACTCTAATCCAGGCCACAGCCACTGGCGTTGGTGAACTCTAAACCAGGCCTCAGTCACTGGCCACTAGAGTACTCTAAACCAGGCCTCAGTCACTGACCACAAGTGTACTCTAAACTAGGCTTCAGTCATTGACTACCAGTGTACTGTAAACCAGTCGTAAGTCACTGGCCACCAGGGTACTCTAAACCAGGCCTCAGTCACAGGCCACCAGTGTACTCTAAACCAGGCCTCAGTCACTGGCCACCAGTATACTCTAAACCAGGCCTCAGTCACTGGTCATCGTGTACTCTAAACCAGGCCTCAGTCACTGGCCACCAGTGTACAATAAATCAGGCCTCAGTCACTGGCCACCAGTGTACTCTAAACCAGGCCTCAGTCACTGCCCACCAGTGTACTCTAAACCAGGCCTCAGTCACTGACCACAAGTGTACTCTATACCAGGCCTGTCACTGACTACCGGTGAACTCTATACCAGGCCTCAGTCACTGGTCACCGGTGTACTCTACAGCAGGCCTCAGTCACTGGTCACCAGTGTACTACCAGGCCTCAGTCATCGACTACCGGGGTACTCTAAATCATGCCTCAGTCACTGGTCAGCGGTGTACTCCACAGCAGGCCTCAGTCACTGGTATACTCTTCAGCAGGCCTCAGTCACTGGTCACTGGTGTACTCTTCAGCAGGCCCCAGTCACTGGTCACCGGTGTACTCTAAACCAGGCCTCAGTCACTGACCAATAGTGTATTCTATACCAGGCCTCAGTCACCGACTACCGGTGTACTGAATACCAGGCCTCAGTCACTGGTCAGCGGTGTACTCTATACCAGGCCTCAGTCACTGGTCACCGGTGTACTCTGCAGCAGGCCTTAGTCACTGGTCACCAGTGTACTCTACACCAGGCCTCAGTCATCGACTACCGGTGTACTCTAAACCATGCCTCAGTCACTGACTACCAGTGTACTCTATACCAGGCCTCAGTCACTGACTACCGGTGTACTGTATACCAGGCTTCAGTCACTGGTCACCGGTGTACTCTACACCAGGCCTCAGTCATCGACTACCGGTGTATTCTAAACCAGGCCTCAGTCACTGACCACCAGTGTACTCTATACCAGGCCTCAGTCACCGACTACCGGTGGACTGTATACCAGGCCTCAGTCACTGGTCACCGGTGTACTCTACAGCAGGCCACAGTCACTGGTCACCGGTGTACTCTACAGCAGGCCTCAGTCACTGGTCACCAGTGTACTCTACACCAGGCCTCAGTCATTGACTACCGATGTACTCTAAACCATGCCTCAGTCACTGGTCAGCGTTGTACTCCACAGCAGGCCTCAGTCACTGGTATACTCTTCAGCAGGCCTCAGTCACTGGTCACTGTTGTCCTCTTCAGCAGGCCTCAGTCACTGGTCACCGGTGTACTCTAAACCAGGCCTCAGTCACTGACCACCAGTGTACTCTATACCAGGCCTCAGTCACTGACTACCGGTGTATTCTATACCAGGCCTCAGTCACTGGTCAGAGGTGTACTCTTCAGCAGGCCTCAGTCACTGGTTACCGGTGTACTCTAAACCAGGGCTCAGTCACTGACCACCAGTGTACTCTATACCAGGCCTGTCACTGACTACCGGTGTACTCTATACCAGGCCTCAGTCACTGGTCAGCAGAGTACATTACAGCAGGCCTCAGTCACTGGTCACCGGTGTACTCTACAGCAGGCCTCAGTCACTGGTCACCGGTGTACTCTACAGCAGGCCTCAGTTACTGGTCACCAGTGTACTCTAAGCCAGGCCTCAGTCACTGGCCACCAGTGTACTCTAAGCCAGGCCTCAGTCATTGACCACAAGTATACTCTAAACCAGTCCCCAGTCACAGGCCACCAGTGTACTCTAAACCAGGCCTCAGTCACTGGCCACCAGTGTACTCTAGACCAGGCCTCAGTCACCGGCCACCGGTGTATTCTAAACCAGGCCTCAGTCACCGACCACCAGTGTACTCTAAACCAGGCCTCAGTCACTGGTCATCGTGTACTCTAAACTAGGCCTCAGTCACTGGCCACCAGCGTACTCTAAGCCAGGCCTCAGTCACAGGCCACCAGTGTACTCTACACCAGGCCTCGGTCACAGGCCACCAGTGTACTCTAAACCAGGCCTCGGTCACTGGCCACCAGTGTACTCTATACCAGGCCTCGGTCACAGGCCACCAGTGTACTCTAAACCAGGCCTCAGTCACTGGCCACCAGTGTACTCTAAACCAGGCCTCAATCACTGGCCACCAGTCTACTCTAAACCAGGCCTCAGTCACTGGCCACCAGTGTACTCTAAACCAGGCCTCAGTCACTGGCCACCAGTGTACTCTAAACCAGGCCTCAGTCACTTGCCACTGTTGTACTCTAAACCAGGCCTCAGTCACTGGCCACCAGTGTACTCTAAACCAGTCCTCAGTCACTGGCCACCAGTGTACTCTAAACCAGGCCTAAGTCACAGGTCACAAGTGTACTCTAAACCAGGCCTCAGTCACTGGCCACCAGTGTACTCTAAACCAGGCCCCAGTCACTGACCACCAGTGTACTCTAAACCAGGCCTCAGTCACAGGCCACCAGTGTACTCTAAACCAGGCCTCAGTCACTGGTCATCGTGTACTCTAAACCAGGCCTCAGACACTGGCCACCAGTGTACTCTAAACCAGGCCTCAGTCACTGGCCACCAGTATACTCTAAACCAGGCCTCAGTCACTGGTCATCGTGTACTCTAAACCAGGCCTCAGTCACTGGCCACAAGTGTACTCTAAACCAGTCCTCAGTCACTGGCCACCAGTGTACTCTATACCAGGCCTAAGTCACAGGCCACGAGTGTACTCTAAACCAGGCCTCAGTCACTGGCCACCAGTGTACTTTAAACCAGGCCTCAGTCACTGGTCACCGGTGTACTCTACAGCAGGCCACAGTCACTGGTCACCGGTGTACTCTACAGCAGGCCTCAGTCACTGGTCACCAGTGTACTCTACACCAGGCCTCAGTCATTGACTACCGATGTACTCTAAACCATGCCTTAGTCACTGGTCAGCGTTGTACTCCACAGCAGGCCTCAGTCACTGGTATACTCTTCAGCAGGCCTCAGTCACTGGTCACTGTTGTCCTCTTCAGCAGGCCTCAGTCACTGGTCACCGGTGTACTCTAAACCAGGCCTCAGTCACTGACCACCAGTGTACTCTATACCAGGCCTCAGTCACTGACTACCGGTGTATTCTATACCAGGCCTCAGTCACTGGTCAGCGGTGTACTCTTCAGCAGGCCTCAGTCACTGGTTACCGGTGTACTCTAAACCAGGGCTCAGTCACTGACCACCAGTGTACTCTATACCAGGCCTGTCACTGACTACCGGTGTACTCTATACCAGGCCTCAGTCACTGGTCAGCAGAGTACATTACAGCAGGCCTCAGTCACTGGTCACCGGTGTACTCTACAGCAGGCCTCAGTCACTGGTCACCGGTGTACTCTACAGCAGGCCTCAGTTACTGGTCACCAGTGTACTCTAAGCCAGGCCTCAGTCACTGGCCACCAGTGTACTCTAAGCCAGGCCTCAGTCATTGACCAAAAGTATACTCTAAACCAGGCCCCAGTCACAGGCCACCAGTGTACTCTAAACCAGGCCTCAGTCACTGGCCACCAGTGTACTCTAGACCAGGCCTCAGTCACCGGCCACCGGTGTATTCTAAACCAGGCCTCAGTCACCGACCACCAGTGTACTCTAAACCAGGCCTCAGTCACTGGTCATCGTGTACTCTAAACTAGGCCTCAGTCACTGGCCACCAGCGTACTCTAAGCCAGGCCTCAGTCACAGGCCACCAGTGTACTCTAAACCAGGCCTCGGTCACTGGCCACCAGTGTACTCTATACCAGGCCTCGGTCACAGGCCACCAGTGTACTCTAAACCAGGCCTCAGTCACTGGCCACCAGTGTACTCTAAACCAGGCCTCAATCACTGGCCACCAGTCTACTCTAAACCAGGCCTCAGTCACTGGCCACCAGTGTACTCTAAACCAGGCCTCAGTCACTGGCCACCAGTGTACTCTAAACCAGGCCTCAGTCACTTGCCACTGTTGTACTCTAAACCAGGCCTCAGTCACTGGCCACCAGTGTACTCTAAACCAGTCCTCAGTCACTGGCCACCAGTGTACTCTAAACCAGGCCTAAGTCACAGGTCACAAGTGTACTCTAAACCAGGCGTCAGTCACTGGCCACCAGTGTACTCTAAACCAGGCCCCAGTCACTGACCACCAGTGTACTCTAAACCAGGCCTCAGTCACTGGTCATCGTGTACTCTAAACCAGGCCTCAGACACTGGCCACCAGTGTACTCTAAACCAGGCCTCAGTCACTGGCCACCAGTATACTCTAAACCAGGCCTCAGTCACTGGTCATCGTGTACTCTAAACCAGGCCTCAGTCACTGGCCACAAGTGTACTCTAAACCAGTCCTCAGTCACTGGCCACCAGTGTACTCTATACCAGGCCTAAGTCACAGGCCACGAGTGTACTCTAAACCAGGCCTCAGTCACTGGCCACCAGTGTACTTTAAACCAGGCCTCAGTCACTAACCACCAGTGTACTCTAAACCAGGCCTCAGACACTGGCCACCAGTGTACTCTAAACCAGGCCTCAGTCACTGACCAACAGTGTACTCTAAACCAGGCCTCAGTCAACGGCCACCGGTGTACTCTAAACCAGGCCTTAGTCACCAACCACCGGTGTACTCTAAACCAGGCCTCAGTCACTGACCACCAGTGTACTCTAAACCAGGCCTCAGTCAGATGCCACCAGTGTACTCTACACCAGGCCTCAGTCACAGGCCACCAGTGTACTCTAAACCAGGCCTCGGTCACTGGCCACCAGTGTACTCTAAACCAGGCCTCAGTCATTAACCACGAGTGTACCCAAACCAGGCCTCAGTCACAGGCCACCAGTGTACTCTAAACCAGGCCTCAGTCACTGGCCACTAGTGTACTCTAAACCTGGCCTCAGTCATTGACCACGAGTGCACTCTAAACCAGGCTTCAGTCACAGGCCACCAGTGTACACTATACCAGGCCTCAGTCACAGGCCACCAGTGTACTCTAAACCAGGCCTCAGTCACAGGCCACCGGCCACTAGTGTACTCTAAACCAGGCCTCAGTCATTAACCACGAGTCTACCCAAACCAGGCCTCAGTCACAGGCCACCAGTGTACTCTAAACCAGGCCTCAGTCACTGGCCACTAGTGTACTCTAAACCAGGCCTCAGTCATTGACCACGAGTGTACTCTAAACCATGCCTCAGTCACAGGCCACCAGTGTACACTATACCAGGCCTCAGTCACAGGCCACCAGTGTACTCTAAACCAGGCCTCAGTCACTGGCCACCAGAGTACTCTAAACCAGGCCTCAGTCACTGGCAACCAGTGTACTGTACACCAGGCCTCAGACACTGGCCACCAGTGTACTCTAAACCAGGCCTCAGTCACTGACCACGAGTGTACTCTAAACCAGGCCTCAGTCACTTGCCACCAGTGTACTCTAAACCGGGCCTCAGTCACAGGCCACCAGTGTACTCTAAACCGGGCCTCAGTCACTGGCCACCAGTGTACTCTAAACCAGGCCTCAGTCACTGACCACCAGTGTACTCTAAACCAGGCCTCAGTCACTGGCCACCAGTGTACTCTAAACCAGGCCTCAGTCACTGACCACCAGTGTACTCTAAACCAGGCCTCAGTCACTGGCCACCAGTGTACTCTAAACCAGGCCTCAGTCACTGGCCACTGATGTACTCTAAACCCGGCCTCAGTCATTGACCACGAGTGTACTCTAAACCAGGCCTCAGTCACTGGCCACCAGTGTACTCTACACCAGGCCTCAGTCATTGACTACCGATGTACTCTAAACCATGCCTTAGTCACTGGTCAGCGTTGTACTCCACAGCAGGCCTCAGTCACTGGTATACTCTTCAGCAGGCCTCAGTCACTGGTCACTGTTGTCCTCTTCAGCAGGCCTCAGTCACTGGTCACCGGTGTACTCTAAACCAGGCCTCAGTCACTGACCACCAGTGTACTCTATACCAGGCCTCAGTCACTGACTACCGGTGTATTCTATACCAGGCCTCAGTCACTGGTCAGCGGTGTACTCTTCAGCAGGCCTCAGTCACTGGTTACCGGTGTACTCTAAACCAGGGCTCAGTCACTGACCACCAGTGTACTCTATACCAGGCCTGTCACTGACTACCGGTGTACTCTATACCAGGCCTCAGTCACTGGTCAGCAGAGTACATTACAGCAGGCCTCAGTCACTGGTCACCGGTGTACTCTACAGCAGGCCTCAGTCACTGGTCACCGGTGTACTCTACAGCAGGCCTCAGTTACTGGTCACCAGTGTACTCTAAGCCAGGCCTCAGTCACTGGCCACCAGTGTACTCTAAGCCAGGCCTCAGTCATTGACCACAAGTATACTCTAAACCAGGCCCCAGTCACAGGCCACCAGTGTACTCTAAACCAGGCCTCAGTCACTGGCCACCAGTGTACTCTAGACCAGGCCTCAGTCACCGGCCACCGGTGTATTCTAAACCAGGCCTCAGTCACCGACCACCAGTGTACTCTAAACCAGGCCTCAGTCACTGGTCATCGTGTACTCTAAACTAGGCCTCAGTCACTGGCCACCAGCGTACTCTAAGCCAGGCCTCAGTCACAGGCCACCAGTGTACTCTACACCAGGCCTCGGTCACAGGCCACCAGTGTACTCTAAACCAGGCCTCGGTCACTGGCCACCAGTGTACTCTATACCAGGCCTCAGTCACTGACTACCGGTGTACTCTATACCAGGCCTCGGTCACTGGTCAGCGGTGTACTCTTCAGCAGGCCTCAGTCATCGACTACCGGTGTACTCTATACCAGGCCTCAGTCACCGACTACCGGTGGACTGTACACCAGGCCTCAGTCACTGGTGTACTCTACAGCAGAACTCAGTCACTGGTCACCGGTGTACTCTACAGCAGGCCTCAGTCACTGGTCACCAGTGTACTCTACACCAGGCCTCAGTCATTGACTACAGGTGTACTCTAAACCATGCCTCAGTCACTGCTCAGCGGTGTACTCCACAGCAGGCCTCAGTCACTGGTATACTCTTCAGCAGGCCTCAGTCAGTGGTCACTGTTGTACTCTTCAGCAGGCCTCAGTCACTGGTCACCGGTGTACTCTAAACCAGGCCTTAGTCACTGACCACCAGTGTACTCTATACCAGGCCTGTCACTGACTACCGGTGTACTCTATACCAGGCCTCAGTCACTGGTCAGCAGAGTACACTACAGCAGGCCTCAGTCACTGGTCACCGGTGTACTCTACAGCAGGCCTCAGTCACTGGTCACCGGTGTACTCTACAGCAGGCCTCAGTCACTGGTCACCAGTGTACTCTACACCAGGCTTCAGTCATCGACTACCGGTGTACTCTAAATCATGCCTCAGTCACTGGTCAGCTGTGTACTCCACAGCAGGCCTCAGTCACTGGTATACTCTTCAGCAGGCCTCAGTCACTGGTCACTGGTGTACTCTTCAGCAGGCCCCAGTCACTGGTCACCGGTGTACTCTAAACCAGGCCTCAGTCACTGACCACCAGTGTACTCTATACCAGGCCTCAGTCACTGACTACCGGTGTACTCTATACCAGGCCTCGGTCACTGGTCAGCGGTGTACTCTTCAGCAGGCCTCAGTCACTGGTTACCGGTGTACTCTAAACCAGGGCTCAGTCACTGACCACCAGTGTACTCTATACCAGGCCTGTCACTGACTACCGGTGTACTCTATACCTGGCCTCAGTCACTGGTCAGCAGAGTACACTACAGCAGGCCTCAGTCACTGGTCACCGGTGTACTCTACAGCAGGCCTCAATCACTGGTCACCGGTGTACTCTACAGCAGGCCTCAGTCACTGGTCACCAGTGTACTCTACACCAGGCCTCAGTCATCGACTACCGGTGCACTCTAAATCATGCCTCAGTCACTGGTCAGCTGTGTACTCTAAACCAGGCCTCAGTCACTGACCAATAGTGTACTCTATACCAGGCCTCAGTCACAGACTACCGGTGTACTGTATACCAGGCCTCAGTCACTGGTCAGCGGTGTACTCTATACCAGGCCTCAGTCACTGGTCACCGGTGTACTCTACAGCAGGCCTCAGTCACTGACCAATAGTGTACTCTATACCAGGCCTCAGTCACCGACTACCGGTGTACTGTATACCAGGCCTCAGTCACTGGTCAGCGGTGTACTCTATACCAGGCCTCAGTCACTGGCCACCGGTGTACTCTACAGCAGGCCTCAGTCACTGGTCACCAGTGTACTCTACACCAGGCCTCAGTCATCGACTACCGGTGTACTCTAAACCATGCCTCAGTCACTGACCACCAGTGTACTCTATACCAGGCCTCAGTCACTGACTACCGGTGTACTGTATACCAGGCTTCAGTCACTGGTCACCGGTGTACTCTACACCAGGCCTCAGTCATCGACTACCGGTGTATTCTAAACCAGGCCTCAGTCACTGACCACCAGTGTACTCTATACCAGGCCTCAGTCACCGACTACCGGTGGACTGTATACCAGGCCTCAGTCACTGGTCACCGGTGTACTCTACAGCAGGCCACAGTCACTGGTCACCGGTGTACTCTACAGCAGGCCTCAGTCACTGGTCACCAGTGTACTCTACACCAGGCCTCAGTCATTGACTACCGATGTACTCTAAACCATGCCTCAGTCACTGGTCAGCGGTGTACTCCACAGCAGGCCTCAGTCACTGGTATACTCTTCAGCAGGCCTCAGTCACTGGTCACTGTTGTACTCTTCAGCAGGCCTCAGTCACTGGTCACCGGTGTACTCTAAACCAGGCCTCAGTCACTGACCACCAGTGTACTCTATACCAGGCCTCAGTCACTGACTACCGGTGTATTCTATACCAGGCCTCAGTCACTGGTCAGCGGTGTACTCTTCAGCAGGCCTCAGTCACTGGTTAGCGGTGTACTCTAAACCAGGACTCAGTCACTGACCACCATTGTACTATATACCAGGCCTGTCACTGACTACCGGTGTACTCTATACCAGGCCTCAGTCACTGATCAGCAGAGTACACTACAGCAGGCCTCAGTCACTGGTCACCGGTGTACTCTACAGCAGGCCTCAGTCACTGGTCACCGGTGTACTCTACAGCAGGTCTCAGTTACTGGTCACCAGTGTACTCTAAGCCAGGCCTCAGTAACTGGCCACCAGTGTACTCTAAGCCAGGCCTCAGTCATTGACCACAAGTATACTCTAAACCAGGCCCCAGTCACAGGCCACCAGTGTACTCTAAACCAGGCCTCAGTCACTGGCCACCAGTGTACTCTACAGCAGGCCTCAGTCACTGGTCACCAGTGTACTCTACACCAGGCCTCAGTCATCGACTACCGGTGTACTCTAAATCATGCCTCAGTCACTGATCAGCGGTGTACTCCACAGCAGGCCTCAGTCACTGGTATACTCTTCAGCAGGCCTCAGTCACTGGTCACTGGTGTACTCTTCAGCAGGCCCAGTCACTGGTCACTGGTGTACTCTAAACCAGGCCTCAGTCACTAACCAACAGTGTACTCTATACCAGGCCTCAGTCACCGACTACCGGTGTACTGTATACCAGGCCTCAGTCACTGGTCAGCGGTGTACTCTATACCAGGCCTCAGTCACTGGTCACCGGTGTACTCTGCAGCAGGTCTCAGTCACTGGTCACCAGTGTACTCTAAACCAGGCCTCGGTCACTGGCCACCAGTGTACTCTAAACCAGGCCTCAGTCACAGGTCACCAGTGTACTCTAAACCAGGCCTCAGTAACAGGCCACCAGTGTACGCTAAACCAGGCCTCAGTCACTGGCCACCAGTGTACTCTAAACCAGGCCTCAGTCACTGGTCATCGTGTACTCTAAACCAGGCCTCAGTCACTGGCCACCAGTGTACTCTAAACCAGGCCTCAGTCACTGGCCACCGGTGTACTCTAGACCAGGCCTTAGTCACCGGCCACCGGTGTATTCTAAACCAGGCCTCAGTCACCGACCACCAGTGTACTCTAAACCAGGCCTCAGTCACTGGCCACCAGTGTACTCTAAGCCAGGCCTCAGTCATTGACCACGAGTATACTCTAAACCAGGCCCCAGTCACAGGCCACCAGTGTACTCTAAACCAGGCCTCAGTCACTGGCCACCAGTGTACTCTAAACCAGGCCTCAGTCACTGGCCACCAGTGTACTCTAAAACAGGCCTCAGTCACTGGCCACCAGTGTACTCTAAACCAGGCCTCAGTCACTGGCCACCAGTGTACTCTAAGCCAGGCCTCAGTCATTGACCACGAGTATACTCTAAACCAGGCCCCAGTCACAGGCCACCAGTGTACTCTAAACCAGGCCTCAGTCACTGGCCACCGGTGTATTCTAAACCAGGCCTCAGTCACCGACCACCAGTGTACTCTAAACCAGGCCTCAGTCACTGGCGATCGTGTACTCTAAATCAGGCCTCAGTCACTGGCCACCAGTGTACTCTAAGCCAGGCCTCAGACATTGACCAGGAGTATACTCTAAACCAGGCCCCAGTCACAGGCCACCAGTGTACTCTAATCCAGGCCTCAGTCACTGGCCACCAGTGTACTCTAAACCAGGCCTCAGTCACTGGCCACCAGTGTACTCTACGCCAGGCCTCAGTCACTGGCCACCAGTGTACTCTAAATCAGGCCTCAGTCACTGGCCACCAGTGTACTATAAGCCAGGCCTCAGTCATTGACCACGAGTATACTCTAAACCAGGCCCCAGTCACAGGCCACCAGTGTACTCTAAACCACGCCTCAGTCATTAACCACGAGTGTACCCAAACCAGGCCTCAGTCACAGGCCACCAGTGTACTCTAAACCAGGCCTCAGTCACTGGCCACTAGTGTACTCTAAACCTGGCCTCAGTCATTGACCACGAGTGCACTCTAAACCAGGCTTCAGTCACAGGCCACCAGTGTACACTATACCAGGCCTCAGTCACTGCCCACCAGTGTACTCTAAACCAGGCCTCAGTCACTGACCACCAGTGTACTCTATACCAGGCCTGTCACTGACTACCGGTGTACTCTATACCAGGCCTCAGTCACTGGTCACCGGTGTACTCTACAGCAGGCCTCAGTCACTGGTCACCAGTGTACTCTACACCAGGCCTCAGTCATCGACTACCGGTGTACTCTAAATCATGCCTCAGTCACTGGTCAGCGGTGTACTCCACAGCAGGCCTCAGTCACTGGTATACTCTTCAGCAGGCCCCAGTCACTGGTCACTGGTGTACTCTTCAGCAGGCCCCAGTCACTGGTCACTGGTGTACTCTAAACCAGGCCTCAGTCACTGACCAACAGTGTACTCTATACCAGGCCTCAGTCACCGACTACCGGTGTACTGTATACCAGGCCTCAGTCACTGGTCAGCGGTGTACTCTATACCAGGCCTCAGTCACTGGTCACCGGTGTACTCTGCAGCAGGCCTCAGTCACTGGTCACCAGTGTACTCTAAAGCAGGCCTCGGTCACTGGCCACCAGTGTACTCTAAACCAGGCCTCAGTCACAGGTCACCAGTGTACTCTAAACCAGGCCTCAGTAACAGGCCACCAGTGTACTCTAAACCAGGCCTCAGTCACTGGCCACCAGTGTACTCTAAACCAGGCCTCAGTCACTGGTCATCGTGTACTCTAAACCAGGCCTCAGTCACTGGCCACCAGTGTACTCTAAGCCAGGCCTCAGTCATTGACCACGAGTATACTCTAAACCAGGCCCCAGTCACAGGCCACCAGTGTACTCTAAACCAGGCCTCAGTCACTGGCCACCGGTGTACTCTAGACCAGGCCTCAGTCACCGGCCACCGGTGTATTCTAAACCAGGCCTCAGTCACCGACCACCAGTGCACTCTAAACCAGGCCTCAGTCACTGGTGATCGTGTACTCTAAATCAGGCCTCAGTCACTGGCCACCAGTGTACTCTAAGCCAGGCCTCAGACATTGACCACGAGTATACTCTAAACCAGGCCCCAGTCACAGGCCACCAGTGTACTCTAAACCAGGCCTCAGTCACTGGCCACCAGTGTACTCTAAACCAGGCCTCAGTCACTGGCCACCAGTGTACTCTACGCCAGGCCTCAGTCACTGGCCACCAGTGTACTCTAAATCAGGCCTCAGTCACTGGCCACCAGTGTACTCTAAGCCAGGCCTCAGTCATTGACCACGAGTATACTCTAAACCAGGCCCCAGTCACAGGCCACCAGTGTACTCTAAACCAGGCCTCAGTCATTAACCACGAGTGTACCCAAACCAGGCCTCAGTCACAGGCCACCAGTGTACTCTAAACCAGGCCTCAGTCACTGGCCACTAGTGTACTCTAAACCTGGCCTCAGTCATTGACCACGAGTGCACTCTAAACCAGGCTTCAGTCACAGGCCACCAGTGTACACTATACCAGGCCTCAGTCACAGGCCACCAGTGTACTCTAAACGAGGCCTCAGTCACAAGCCACCGGCCACCAGTGTACTCTAAACCAGGCCTCAGTCATTAACCACGAGTGTACCCAAACCAGGCCTCAGTCACAGGCCACCAGTGTACTCTAAACCAGGTCTCAGTCACTGGCCACTAGTGTACTATAAACCAGGCCTCAGTCATTGACCATGAGTGTACTCTAAACCAGGCCTCAGTCACAGGCCACTAGTGTACACTATACCAGGCCTCAGTCACAGGCCACCAGTGTACTCTAAACCAGGCCTCAGTCACTGGCCACCAGAGTACTGTAAACCAGGCCTCAGTCACTGGCAACCAGTGTACTGTAAACCAGGCCTCAGACACTGGCCACCAGTGTACTCTAAACCAGGCCTCAGTCACTGACCACGAGTGTACTCTAAACCAGGCCTCAGTCACTTGCCACCAGTGTACTCTAAACCGGGCCACAGTCACAGGCCACCAGTGTACTCTAAACCGGGCCTCAGTCACTGGCCACCAGTGTACTCTAAACCAGGCCTCAGTCACTGACCACCAGTGTACTCTAAACCAGGCCTCAGTCACTGGCCACCAGTGTACTCTAAACCAGGCCTCAGTCACTGACCACCAGTGTACTCTAAACCAGGCCTCAGTCACTGGCCACCAGTGTACTCTAAACCAGGCCTCAGTCACTGACCACCAGTGTACTCTAAACCAGGCCTCAGTCACTGGCCACCAGTGTACTCTAAACCAGGCCTCAGTCACTGGCGTTGGTGTACTATCAACCAGGCCTCAGTCACTGGTCACCGGTGTACTCTACAGCAGGCCTCAGTCACTGACCAATAGTGTACTCTATACCAGGCCTCAGTCACCGACTACCGGTGTACTGTATACCAGGCCTCAGTCACTGGTCAGCGGTGTACTCTATACCAGGCCTCAGTCACTGGCCACCGGTGTACTCTACAGCAGGCCTCAGTCACTGGTCACCAGTGTACTCTACACCAGGCCTCAGTCATCGACTACCGGTGTACTCTAAACCATGCCTCAGTCACTGACCACCAGTGTACTCTATACCAGGCCTCAGTCACTGACTACCGGTGTACTGTATACCAGGCTTCAGTCACTGGTCACCGGTGTACTCTACACCAGGCCTCAGTCATCGACTACCGGTGTATTCTAAACCAGGCCTCAGTCACTGACCACCAGTGTACTCTATACCAGGCCTCAGTCACCGACTACCGGTGGACTGTATACCAGGCCTCAGTCACTGGTCACCGGTGTACTCTACAGCAGGCCACAGTCACTGGTCACCGGTGTACTCTACAGCAGGCCTCAGTCACTGGTCACCAGTGTACTCTACACCAGGCCTCAGTCATTGACTACCGATGTACTCTAAACCATGCCTCAGTCACTGGTCAGCGGTGTACTCCACAGCAGGCCTCAGTCACTGGTATACTCTTCAGCAGGCCTCAGTCACTGGTCACTGTTGTACTCTTCAGCAGGCCTCAGTCACTGGTCACCGGTGTACTCTAAACCAGGCCTCAGTCACTGACCACCAGTGTACTCTATACCAGGCCTCAGTCACTGACTACCGGTGTATTCTATACCAGGCCTCAGTCACTGGTCAGCGGTGTACTCTTCAGCAGGCCTCAGTCACTGGTTAGCGGTGTACTCTAAACCAGGACTCAGTCACTGACCACCAGTGTACTATATACCAGGCCTGTCACTGACTACCGGTGTACTCTATACCAGGCCTCAGTCACTGATCAGCAGAGTACACTACAGCAGGCCTCAGTCACTGGTCACCGGTGTACTCTACAGCAGGCCTCAGTCACTGGTCACCGGTGTACTCTACAGCAGGTCTCAGTTACTGGTCACCAGTGTACTCTAAGCCAGGCCTCAGTAACTGGCCACCAGTGTACTCTAAGCCAGGCCTCAGTCATTGACCACAAGTATACTCTAAACCAGGCCCCAGTCACAGGCCACCAGTGTACTCTAAACCAGGCCTCAGTCACTGGCCACCAGTGTACTCTACAGCAGGCCTCAGTCACTGGTCACCAGTGTACTCTACACCAGGCCTCAGTCATCGACTACCGGTGTACTCTAAATCATGCCTCAGTCACTGATCAGCGGTGTACTCCACAGCAGGCCTCAGTCACTGGTATACTCTTCAGCAGGCCTCAGTCACTGGTCACTGGTGTACTCTTCAGCAGGCCCAGTCACTGGTCACTGGTGTACTCTAAACCAGGCCTCAGTCACTAACCAACAGTGTACTCTATACCAGGCCTCAGTCACCGACTACCGGTGTACTGTATACCAGGCCTCAGTCACTGGTCAGCGGTGTACTCTATACCAGGCCTCAGTCACTGGTCACCGGTGTACTCTGCAGCAGGTCTCAGTCACTGGTCACCAGTGTACTCTAAACCAGGCCTCGGTCACTGGCCACCAGTGTACTCTAAACCAGGCCTCAGTCACAGGTCACCAGTGTACTCTAAACCAGGCCTCAGTAACAGGCCACCAGTGTACGCTAAACCAGGCCTCAGTCACTGGCCACCAGTGTACTCTAAACCAGGCCTCAGTCACTGGTCATCGTGTACTCTAAACCAGGCCTCAGTCACTGGCCACCAGTGTACTCTAAACCAGGCCTCAGTCACTGGCCACCGGTGTACTCTAGACCAGGCCTTAGTCACCGGCCACCGGTGTATTCTAAACCAGGCCTCAGTCACCGACCACCAGTGTACTCTAAACCAGGCCTCAGTCACTGGCCACCAGTGTACTCTAAGCCAGGCCTCAGTCATTGACCACGAGTATACTCTAAACCAGGCCCCAGTCACAGGCCACCAGTGTACTCTAAACCAGGCCTCAGTCACTGGCCACCAGTGTACTCTAAACCAGGCCTCAGTCACTGGCCACCAGTGTACTCTAAAACAGGCCTCAGTCACTGGCCACCAGTGTACTCTAAACCAGGCCTCAGTCACTGGCCACCAGTGTACTCTAAGCCAGGCCTCAGTCATTGACCACGAGTATACTCTAAACCAGGCCCCAGTCACAGGCCACCAGTGTACTCTAAACCAGGCCTCAGTCACTGGCCACCGGTGTATTCTAAACCAGGCCTCAGTCACCGACCACCAGTGTACTCTAAACCAGGCCTCAGTCACTGGCGATCGTGTACTCTAAATCAGGCCTCAGTCACTGGCCACCAGTGTACTCTAAGCCAGGCCTCAGACATTGACCAGGAGTATACTCTAAACCAGGCCCCAGTCACAGGCCACCAGTGTACTCTAATCCAGGCCTCAGTCACTGGCCACCAGTGTACTCTAAACCAGGCCTCAGTCACTGGCCACCAGTGTACTCTACGCCAGGCCTCAGTCACTGGCCACCAGTGTACTCTAAATCAGGCCTCAGTCACTGGCCACCAGTGTACTATAAGCCAGGCCTCAGTCATTGACCACGAGTATACTCTAAACCAGGCCCCAGTCACAGGCCACCAGTGTACTCTAAACCACGCCTCAGTCATTAACCACGAGTGTACCCAAACCAGGCCTCAGTCACAGGCCACCAGTGTACTCTAAACCAGGCCTCAGTCACTGGCCACTAGTGTACTCTAAACCTGGCCTCAGTCATTGACCACGAGTGCACTCTAAACCAGGCTTCAGTCACAGGCCACCAGTGTACACTATACCAGGCCTCAGTCACTGCCCACCAGTGTACTCTAAACCAGGCCTCAGTCACTGACCACCAGTGTACTCTATACCAGGCCTGTCACTGACTACCGGTGTACTCTATACCAGGCCTCAGTCACTGGTCACCGGTGTACTCTACAGCAGGCCTCAGTCACTGGTCACCAGTGTACTCTACACCAGGCCTCAGTCATCGACTACCGGTGTACTCTAAATCATGCCTCAGTCACTGGTCAGCGGTGTACTCCACAGCAGGCCTCAGTCACTGGTATACTCTTCAGCAGGCCCCAGTCACTGGTCACTGGTGTACTCTTCAGCAGGCCCCAGTCACTGGTCACTGGTGTACTCTAAACCAGGCCTCAGTCACTGACCAACAGTGTACTCTATACCAGGCCTCAGTCACCGACTACCGGTGTACTGTATACCAGGCCTCAGTCACTGGTCAGCGGTGTACTCTATACCAGGCCTCAGTCACTGGTCACCGGTGTACTCTGCAGCAGGCCTCAGTCACTGGTCACCAGTGTACTCTAAAGCAGGCCTCGGTCACTGGCCACCAGTGTACTCTAAACCAGGCCTCAGTCACAGGTCACCAGTGTACTCTAAACCAGGCCTCAGTAACAGGCCACCAGTGTACTCTAAACCAGGCCTCAGTCACTGGCCACCAGTGTACTCTAAACCAGGCCTCAGTCACTGGTCATCGTGTACTCTAAACCAGGCCTCAGTCACTGGCCACCAGTGTACTCTAAGCCAGGCCTCAGTCATTGACCACGAGTATACTCTAAACCAGGCCCCAGTCACAGGCCACCAGTGTACTCTAAACCAGGCCTCAGTCACTGGCCACCGGTGTACTCTAGACCAGGCCTCAGTCACCGGCCACCGGTGTATTCTAAACCAGGCCTCAGTCACCGACCACCAGTGCACTCTAAACCAGGCCTCAGTCACTGGTGATCGTGTACTCTAAATCAGGCCTCAGTCACTGGCCACCAGTGTACTCTAAGCCAGGCCTCAGACATTGACCACGAGTATACTCTAAACCAGGCCCCAGTCACAGGCCACCAGTGTACTCTAAACCAGGCCTCAGTCACTGGCCACCAGTGTACTCTAAACCAGGCCTCAGTCACTGGCCACCAGTGTACTCTACGCCAGGCCTCAGTCACTGGCCACCAGTGTACTCTAAATCAGGCCTCAGTCACTGGCCACCAGTGTACTCTAAGCCAGGCCTCAGTCATTGACCACGAGTATACTCTAAACCAGGCCCCAGTCACAGGCCACCAGTGTACTCTAAACCAGGCCTCAGTCATTAACCACGAGTGTACCCAAACCAGGCCTCAGTCACAGGCCACCAGTGTACTCTAAACCAGGCCTCAGTCACTGGCCACTAGTGTACTCTAAACCTGGCCTCAGTCATTGACCACGAGTGCACTCTAAACCAGGCTTCAGTCACAGGCCACCAGTGTACACTATACCAGGCCTCAGTCACAGGCCACCAGTGTACTCTAAACGAGGCCTCAGTCACAAGCCACCGGCCACCAGTGTACTCTAAACCAGGCCTCAGTCATTAACCACGAGTGTACCCAAACCAGGCCTCAGTCACAGGCCACCAGTGTACTCTAAACCAGGTCTCAGTCACTGGCCACTAGTGTACTATAAACCAGGCCTCAGTCATTGACCATGAGTGTACTCTAAACCAGGCCTCAGTCACAGGCCACTAGTGTACACTATACCAGGCCTCAGTCACAGGCCACCAGTGTACTCTAAACCAGGCCTCAGTCACTGGCCACCAGAGTACTGTAAACCAGGCCTCAGTCACTGGCAACCAGTGTACTGTAAACCAGGCCTCAGACACTGGCCACCAGTGTACTCTAAACCAGGCCTCAGTCACTGACCACGAGTGTACTCTAAACCAGGCCTCAGTCACTTGCCACCAGTGTACTCTAAACCGGGCCACAGTCACAGGCCACCAGTGTACTCTAAACCGGGCCTCAGTCACTGGCCACCAGTGTACTCTAAACCAGGCCTCAGTCACTGACCACCAGTGTACTCTAAACCAGGCCTCAGTCACTGGCCACCAGTGTACTCTAAACCAGGCCTCAGTCACTGACCACCAGTGTACTCTAAACCAGGCCTCAGTCACTGGCCACCAGTGTACTCTAAACCAGGCCTCAGTCACTGACCACCAGTGTACTCTAAACCAGGCCTCAGTCACTGGCCACCAGTGTACTCTAAACCAGGCCTCAGTCACTGGCGTTGGTGTACTATCAACCAGGCCTCAGTCACTGGCCACTAAAGTACTCTAATCCAGGCCTCAGTCACTGGCCACCAGTGTACTCTAAACCAGGCCTCAGTCACTGGTGTTGGTGCACTCTAAACCAGGCCTCAGTCACAGGCCACCAGTGTACTCTAAACCAGGCCTCAGTCACTGGCCACCAGTGTACTCTAAACCAGGCCTCAGTTACTGACCACCAGTGTACTCTAAACCAGACCTCAGTTACTGGCCACCAGTGTACTCTAAACCAGGCCACAGCCACTGGCGTTGGTGAACTCTAAACCAGGCCTCAGTCACTGGCCACTAGAGTACTCTAAACCAGGCCTCAGTCACTGACCACAAGTGTACTCTAAACTAGGCTTCAGTCATTGACTACCAGTGTACTGTAAACCAGTCGTAAGTCACTGGCCACCAGGGTACTCTAAACCAGGCCTCAGTCACAGGCCACCAGTGTACTCTAAACCAGGCCTCAGTCACTGGCCACCAGTATACTCTAAACCAGGCCTCAGTCACTGGTCATTGTGTACTCTAAACCAGGCCTCAGTCACTGGCCACCAGTGTACAATAAATCAGGCCTCAGTCACTGGCCACCAGTGTACTCTAAACCAGGCCTCAGTCACTGCCCACCAGTGTACTCTAAACCAGGCCTCAGTCACTGACCACCGGTGTACTCTATACCAGGCCTGTCACTGACTACCGGTGTACTCGATACCAGGCCTCAGTCACTGGTCACCGGTGTACTCTACAGCAGGCCTCAGTCACTGGTCACCAGTGTACTACCAGGCCTCAGTCATCGACTACCGGGGTACTCTAAATCATGCCTCAGTCACTGGTCAGCGGTGTACTCCACAGCAGGCCTCAGTCACTGGTATACTCTTCAGCAGGCCTCAGTCACTGGTCACTGGTGTACTCTTCAGCAGGCCCCAGTCACTGGTCACCGGTGTACTCTAAACCAGGCCTCAGTCACTGACCAATAGTGTATTCTATACCAGGCCTCAGTTACCGACTACCGGTGTACTGAATACCAGGCCTCAGTCACTGGTCAGCGGTGTACTCTATACCAGGCCTCAGTCACTGGTCACCGGTGTACTCTGCAGCAGGCCTTAGTCACTGGTCACCAGTGTACTCTACACCAGGCCTCAGTCATCGACTACCTGTGTACTCTAAACCATGCCTCAGTCACTGACCACCAGTGTACTCTATACCAGGCCTCAGTCACTGACTACCGGTGTACTGTATACCAGGCTTCAGTCACTGGTCACCGGTGTACTCTACACCAGGCCTCAGTCATCGACTACCGGTGTATTCTAAACCAGGCCTCAGTCACTGACCACCAGTGTACTCTATACCAGGCCTCAGTCACCGACTACCGGTGGACTGTATACCAGGCCTCAGTCACTGGTCACCGGTGTACTCTACAGCAGGCCACAGTCACTGGTCACTGGTGTACTCTACAGCAGGCCTCAGTCACTGGTCACCAGTGTACTCTACACCAGGCCTCAGTCATTGACTACGGATGTACTCTAAACCATGCCTCAGTCACTGGTCAGCGGTGTACTCCACAGCAGGCCTCAGTCACTGGTATACTCTTCAGCAGGCCTCAGTCACTGGTCACTGTTGTACTCTTCAGCAGGCCTCAGTCACTGGTCACCGGTGTACTCTAAACCAGGCCTCAGTCACTGACCACCAGTGTACTCTATACCAGGCCTCAGTCACTGACTACCGGTGTATTCTATACCAGGCCTCAGTCACTGGTCAGCGGTGTACTCTTCAGCAGACCTCAGTCACTGGTTACCGGTGTACTCTAAACCAGGGCTCAGTCACTGACCACCAGTGTACTCTATACCAGGCCTGTCACTGACTACCGGTGTACTCTATACCAGGCCTCAGTCACTGGTCAGCAGAGTACATTACATCAGGCCTCAGTCACTGGTCACCGGTGTACTCTACAGCAGGCCTCAGTCACTGGTCACCGGTGTACTCTACAGCAGGCCTCAGTTACTGGTCACCAGTGTACTCTAAGCCAGGCCTCAGTCACTGGCCACCAGTGTACTCTAAGCCAGGCCTCAGTCATTGACCACAAGTATACTCTAAACCAGGCCCCAGTCACAGGCTACCAGTGTACTCTAAACCAGGCCTCAGTCACTGGCCACCAGTGTACTCTAGACCAGGCCTCAGTCACCGGCCACCGGTGTATTCTAAACCAGGCCTCAGTCACCGACCACCAGTGTACTCTAAACCAGGCCTCAGTGACTGGTCATCGTGTACTCTAAACTAGGCCTCAGTCACTGGCCACCAGCGTACTCTAAGCCAGGCCTCAGTCACAGGCCACCAGTGTACTCTACACCAGGCCTCGGTCACAGGCCACCAGTGTACTCTAAACCAGGCCTCGGTCACTGGCCACCAGTGTACTCTATACCAGGCCTCGGTCACAGGCCACCAGTGTACTCTAAACCAGGCCTCAGTCACTGGCCACCAGTGTACTCTAAACCAGGCCTCAATCACTGGCCACCAGTGTACTCTAAACCAGGCCTCAGTCACTGGCCACCAGTGTACTCTAAACCAGGCCTCAGTCACTGGCCACCAGTGTACTCTAAACCAGGCCTCAGTCACTTGCCACTGTTGTACTCTAAACCAGGCCTCAGTCACTGGCCACCAGTGTACTCTAAACCAGGCCCCAGTCACTGACCACCAGTGTACTCTAAACCTGGCCTCAGTCACAGGCCACCAGTGTACTCTAAACCAGGCCTCAGTCACTGGTCATCGTGTACTCTAAACCAGGCCTCAGTCACTGGCCACCAGTGTACTCTAAACCAGTCCTCAGTCACTGGCCACCAGTGTACTCTAAACCAGGCCTAAGTCACAGGCCACGAGTGTACTCTAAACCAGGCATCAGTCACTGGCCACCAGTGTACTTTAAACCAGGCGTCAGTCACTAACCACCAGTGTACTCTAAACCAGGCCTCAGTCACTGGCCACCAGTGTACTCTAAACCAGGCCTCAGTCACTGACCAACAGTGTACTCTAAACCAGGCCTCAGTCAACGGCCACCGGTGTACTCTAAACCAGGCCTTAGTCACCAACCACCGGTGTACTCTAAACCAGGCCTCAGTCACTGACCACCAGTGTACTCTAAACCAGGCCTCAGTCAGATGCCACCAGTGTACTCTACACCAGGCCTCAGTCACAGGCCACCAGTGTACTCTAAACCAGGCCTCGGTCACTGGCCACCAGTGTACTCTATACCAGGCCTCGGTCACAGGCCACCAGTGTACTCTAAACCAGGCCTCAGTCACTGGCCACCACTGTACTGTAAACCAGGCCTCAGTCACTGGCCACCAGTGTACTGTAAACCAGGCCTCAGTCACTGGCCACCAGTGAACTGTAAACCAGGCCTCAGTCACTGGCCACCAGTGTACTCTAAACCAGGTCTCAGTCATTGACCACAAGTGTACTCTAAACCAGGCCTCAGTCACTGGCCACCAGTGTACTCTAAACCAATCCTCAGTCACTGGCCATCAGTGTACTCTAAACCAGGCCTCAGTTACAGGCCACGAGTGTACTCTAAACCAGGCCTCAGTCACAGGCCACCAGTGTACTCTAAACCAGGCCTAAGTCACAGGTCACAAGTGTACTCTAAACCAGGTCTCAGTCACTGGCCACCAGTGTACTCTAAACCAGGCCCCAGTCACTGACCACCAGTGTACTCTAAACCAGGCCCCAGTCACAGGCCACCAGTGTACTCTAAACCAGGCCTCAGTCACTGGTCATCGTGTACTCTAAACCAGGCCTCAGTCACTGGCCACCAGTGTACTCTAAACCAGTCCTCAGTCACTGGCCACCAGTGTACTCTAAACCAGGCCTAAGTCACAGGCCACGAGTGTACTCTAAACCAGGCCTCAGTCACTGGCCACCAGTGTACTTTAAAGCAGGCCTCAGTCACTAACCACCAGTGTACTCTAAACTAGGCCTCAGTCACTGGCCACCAGTGTACTCTAAACCAGGCCTCAGTCACTGACCACCAGCGTACTCTAAACCAGGCCTCAGTCAACGGCCACCGGTGTACTCTAAACCAGGCCTTAGTCACCAACCACCACTGTACTCTAAACCAGGCCTCAGTCACTGACCACCAGTGTACTCTAAACCAGGCCTCAGTCACAGGCCACCAGTGTACTCTACACCAGGCCTCAGTCACAGGCCACCAGTGTACTCTAAACCAGGCCTCGGTCACTGGTCACCAGTGTACTCTATACCAGGCCTCGGTCACAGGCCACCAGTGTACTCTAAACCAGGCCTCAGTCACTGGCCACCACTGTACTCTAAACCAGGCCTCAGTCACTGGCCACCAGTGTACTGTAAACCAGGCCTCAGTCACTGGCCACCAGTGAACTGTAAACCAGGCCTCAGTCACTGGCCACCAGTGTACTCTAAACCAGGTCTCAGTCATTGACCACTAGTGTACTCTAAACCAGGCCTCAGTCACTGGCCACCAGTGTACTCTAAACCAGTCCTCAGTCACTGGCCACCAGTGTACTCTAAACCAGGCCTCAGTTACAGGCCACGAGTGTACTCTAAACCAGGCCTCAGTCACTGGCCACCAGTGTACTCTAAACCAGGCCTCAGTCACTGACCACCAGTGTACTCTAAACCATGCCTCAGTCACAGGCCACCAGTGTAATCTATACCAGGCCTGTCACTGACTACCGGTGTACTCTATACCAGGCCTCAGTCACTGGCCACCAGTGTACTCTAAACCAGGCCTCGGTCACTGGCCACCAGTGTAATCTAAACCAGGCCTCAGTCACAGGCCACCAGTGTACTCTATACCAGGCCTCAGTCACAGGCCACCAGTGCACTCTGAACCAGGCCTCAGTCACTGGCCACCAGTGTACTCTAAACCATGCCTCAGTCACTGGCCACCAGTGTACTCTAAACCAGGCTTCAGTCACTGGCCACCAGTCTACTGTAAACCAGGCCTCAGTCACTGGCCACCACTGAACTGTAAACCAGGCCTCAGTCACTGGCCACCAGTGTACTCTACACCAGGCCCCAGTCACTGGCCACCAGTGTACTCTAAACCAGTCCTCAGTCACTGGCCACCAGTGTACTCTATACCAGGCCTGTCACTGACTACCGGTGTACTCTATACCAGGCCTCAGTCACTGGCCACCATTGTACTCTAAACCAGGCCTCGGTCACTGGCCACCAGTGTACTCTAAACCAGGCCTTAGTCACAGGCCACCAGTGTACTCTATACCAGGCCTGTCACTGACTACCGGTGTACTCTAAACCAGGCCTCAGTCACTGGTCACCGGTGTACTCTACAGCAGGCCTCAGTCACTGGTCACCAGTGTCATCTACACCAGGCCTCAGTCATCGACTACCGGTGTACTCTAAATCATGCCTCAGTCACTGGTCAGCGGTGTACTCCACAGCAGGCCTCAGTCACTGGTATACTCTTCAGCAGGCCTCAGTCACTGGTCACTGGTGTACTCTTCAGCAGGCCCCAGTCACTGGTCACTGGTGTACTCTAAACCAGGCCTCAGTCACTGACCAACAGTGTACTCTATACCAGGCCTCAGTCACCGACTACCGGTGTACTGTATACCAGGCCTCAGTCACTGGTCAGCGGTGTACTCTATACCAGGCCTCAGTCACTGGTCACCGGTGTACTCTGCAGCAGGCCTCAGTCACTGGTCACCAGTGTACTCTAAACCAGTCCTCGGTCACTGGCCACCAGTGTACTCTAAACCAGGCCTCAGTCACAGGTCACCAGTGTACTCTAAACCAGGCCTCAGTAACAGGCCACCAGTGTACTCTAAACCAGGCCTCAGTCACAGGCCACCAGTGTACTCTAAACCAGGCCTCAGTCACAGGCCACCAGTGTACTCTAAACCAGGCCTCAGTCACTGGTCATTGTGTACTCTAAACCAGGCCTCAGTCACTGGCCACCAGTGTACTCTAAACCAGGCCTCAGTCACTGGCCACCGGTGTACTCTAGACCAGGCCTCAGTCACCGGCCACCGGTGTATTCTAAACCAGGCCTCAGTCACCGACCACCAGTGTACTCTAAACCAGGCCTCAGTCACTGGTGATCGTGTACTCTAAACCAGGCCTCAGTCACTGGCCACCAGTGTACTCTAAGCCAGGCCTCAGTCATTGACCACGAGTATACTCTAAACCAGGCCCCAGTCACAGGCCACCAGTGTACTCTAAACCAGGCCTCAGTCACTGGCCACCAGTGTACTCTAAACCAGGCCTCAGTCACTGGCCACCAGTGTACTCTAAAACAGGCCTCAGTCACTGGCCACCAGTGTACTCTACGCCAGGCCTCAGTCACTGGCCACCAGTGTACTCTAAACCAGGCCTCAGTCACTGGCCACCAGTGTACTCTAAGCCAGGCCTCAGTCATTGACCACGAGTATACTCTAAACCAGGCCCCAGTCACAGACCACCAGTGTACGCTAAACCAGGCCTCAGTCATTAACCACGAGTGTACTCAAACCAGGCCTCAGTCACAGGCCACCAGTGTACTCTAAACCAGGCCTCAGTCACTGGCCACTAGTGTACTCTAAACCTGGCCTCAGTCATTGACCACGAGTGCACTCTAAACCAGGCTTCAGTCACAGGCCATCAGTGTACACTATACCAGGCCTCAGTCACAGGCCACCAGTGTACTCTAAACCAGGCCTCAGTCACTGGCCACCAGTATACTCTAAACCAGGCCTCAGTCACTGATCATCGTGTACTCTAAACCAGGCCTCAGTCACTGGCCACCAGTGTACTCTAAACCAGGCCTCAGACGCTGGCCACCAGTGTACTCTAAACCAGGCCTCAGTCACTGCCCACCAGTGTACTCTAAACCAGGCCTCAGTCACTGACCACCAGTGTACTCTATACCAGGCCTGTCACTGACTACCGGTGTACTCTATACCAGGCCTCAGTCACTGGTCACCGGTGTACTCTACAGCAGGCCTCAGTCACTGGTCACCAGTGTACTCCACAGCAGGCCTCAGTCACTGGTATACTCTTCAGCAGGCCTCAGTCACTGGTCACTGGTGTACTCTTCAGCAGGCCCCAGTCACTGGTCACTGGTGTACTCTAAACCAGGCCTCAGTCACTGACCAACAGTGTACTCTATACCAGGCCTCAGTCACCGACTACCGGTGTACTGTATACCAGGCCTCAGTCACTGGTCAGCGGTGTACTCTATACCAGGCCTCAGTCACTGGTCACCGGTGTACTCTGCAGCAGGCCTCAGTCACTGGTCACCAGTGTACTCTAAACCAGGCCTCGGTCACTGGCCACCAGTGTACTCTAAACCAGGCCTCAGTCACAGGTCACCAGTGTACTCTAAACCAGGCCTCAGTAACAGGCCACCAGTGTACGCTAAACCAGGCCTCAGTCACTGGCCACCAGTGTACGCTAAACCAGGCCTCAGTCACTGGTCATCGTGTACTCTAAACCAGGCCTCAGTCACTGGCCACCAGTGTACTCTAAACCAGGCCTCAGTCACTGGCCACGGGTGTACTCTAGACCAGGCCTCAGTCACCGGCCACCGGTGTATTCTAAACCAGGCCTCAGTCACTGGCCACCAGTGTACTCTAAGCCAGGCCTCAGTCATTGACCACGAGTATACTCTAAACCAGGCCCCAGTCACAGGCCACCAGTGTACTCTAAACCAGGCCTCAGTCACTGGCCACCAGTGTACTCTAAACCAGGCCTCAGTCACTTGCCACCAGTGTACTCTAAAACAGGCCTCAGTCACTGGCCACCAGTGTACTCTACGCCAGGCCTCAGTCACTGGCCACCAGTGTACTCTAAACCAGGCCTCAGTCACTGGCCACCAGTGTACTCTAAGCCAGGCCTCAGTCATTGACCACGAGTATACTCTAAACCAGGCCCCAGTCACAGGCCACCAGTGTACTCTAAACCAGGCCTCAGTCACTGGCCACCGGTGTATTCTAAACCAGGCCACAGTCACCGACCACCAGTGTACTCTAAACCAGGCCTCAGTCACTGGTGATCGTGTACTCTAAATCAGGCCTCAGTCACTGGCCACCAGTGTACTCTAAACCAGGCCCCAGTCACAGGCCACCAGTGTACTCTAAACCAGGCCTCAGTCACTGGCCACCAGTGTACTCTAAACCAGGCCTCAGTCACTGGCCACCAGTGTACTCTACGCCAGGCCTCAGTCACTGGCCACCAGTGTACTCTAAATCAGGCCTCAGTCACTGGCCACCAGTGTACTCTAAGCCAGGCCTCAGTCATTGACCACGAGTATACTCTAAACCAGGCCCCAGTCACAGGCCACCAGTGTACTCTAAACCACGCCTCAGTCATTAACCACGAGTGTACCCAAACCAGGCCTCAGTCACAGGCCACCAGTGTACTCTAATCCAGGCCTCAGTCACTGGCCACTAGTGTACTCTAAACCTGGCCTCAGTCATTGACCACGAGTACACTCTAAACCAGGCTTCAGTCACAGGCCACCAGTGTACACCATACCAGGCCTCAGTCACTGCCCACCAGTGTACTCTAAACCAGGCCTCAGTCACTGACCACCAGTGTACTCTATACCAGGCCTGTCACTGACTACCGGTGTACTCTATACCAGGCCTCAGTCACTGGTCACCGGTGTACTCTACAGCAGGCCTCAGTCACTGGTCACCAGTGTACTCTACACCAGGCCTCAGTCATCGACTACCGGTGTACTCTAAATCATGCCTCAGTCACTGGTCAGCGGTGTACTCCACAGCAGGCCTCAGTCACTGGTATACTCTTCAGCAGGCCTCAGTCACTGGTCACTGGTGTACTCTTCAGCAGGCCCCAGTCACTGGTCACTGGTGTACTCTAAACCAGGCCTCAGTCACTGACCAACAGTGTACTCTATACCAGGCCTCAGTCACCGACTACCGGTGTACTGTATACCAGGCCTCAGTCACTGGTCAGCGGTTTACTCTATACCAGGCCTCAGTCACTGGTCACCGGTGTACTCTGCAGCACGCCTCAGTCACTGGTCACCAGTGTACTCTAAACCAGGCCTCGGTCACTGGCTACCAGTGTACTCTAAACCAGGCCTCAGTCACAGGTCACCAGTGTACTCTAAACCAGGCCTCAGTAACAGGCCACCAGTGTACTCTAAACCAGGCCTCAGTCACTGGCCACCAGTGTACTCTAAACCAGGCCTCAGTCACTGGTCATCGTGTACTCTAAACCAGGCCTCAGTCACTGGCCACCGGTGTACTCTAGACCAGGCCTCAGTCACCGGCCACCGGTGTATTCTAAACCAGGCCTCAGTCACCGACCACCAGTGTACTCTAAACCAGGCCTCAGTCACTGGTGATCGTGTACTCTAAACCAGGCCTCAGTCACTGGCCACCAGTGTACTCTAAGCCAGGCCTCAGTCACTGGCCACCAGTGTACTCTAAACCAGGCCTCAGTCACTGGCCACCAGTGTACTCTAAAACAGGCCTCAGTCACTGGCCACCAGTGTACTCTACGCCAGGCCTCAGTCACTGGCCACCAGTGTACTCTAAACCAGGCCTCAGTCACTGGCCACCAGTGTACTCTAAGCCAGGCCTCAGTCATTGACCACGAGTATACTCTAAACCAGGCCCCAGTCACAGGCCACCAGTGTACTCTAAACCAGGCCTCAGTCACTGGCCACCGGTGTATTCTAAACCAGGCCTCAGTCACCGACCACCAGTGTACTCTAAACCAGGCCTCAGTCACTGGTGATCGTGTACTCTAAATCAGGCCTCAGTCACTGGCCACCAGTGTACTCTAAGCCAGGCCTCAGACATTGACCACGAGTATACTCTAAACCAGGCCCCAGTCACAGGCCACCAGTGTACTCTAAACCAGGCCTCAGTCACTGGCCACCAGTGTACTCTAAACCAGGCCTCAGTCACTGGCCACCAGTGTACTCTACGCCAGGCCTCAGTCACTGGCCACCAGTGTACTCTAAATCAGGCCTCAGTCACTGGCCACCAGTGTACTCTAAGCCAGGTCTCAGTCATTGACCACGAGTATACTCTAAACCAGGCCCCAGTCACAGGCCACCAGTGTACTCTAAACCAGGCCTCAGTCATTAACCACGAGTGTACCCAAACCAGGCCTCAGTCACAGGCCACCAGTGTACTCTAAACCAGGCCTCAGTCACTGGCCACTAGTGTACTCTAAACCTGGCCTCAGTCATTGACCACGAGTGCACTCTAAACCAGGCTTCAGTCACAGGCCACCAGTGTACACTGTACCAGGACTCAGTCACAGGCCACCAGTGTACTCTAAACCAGGCCTGAGTCACAAGCCACCGGCCACCAGTGTACTCTAAACCAGGCCTCAGTCATTAACCACGAGTGTACCCAAACCAGGCCTCAGTCACAGGCCACCAGTGTACTCTAAACCAGGTTTCAGTCACTGGCCACTAGTGTACTATAAACCAGGCCTCAGTCATTGACCATGAGTGTACTCTAAACCAGGCCTCAGTCACAGGCCACTAGTGTACACTATACCAGGCCTCAGTCACAGGCCACCAGTGTACTCTAAACCAGGCCTCAGTCACTGGCCACCAGAGTACTCTAAACCAGGCCTCAGTCACTGGCAACCAGTGTACTGTAAACCAGGCCTCAGACACTGGCCACCAGTGTACTCTAAACCAGGCCTCAGTCACTGACCACGAGTGTACTCTAAACCAGGCCTCAGTCACTTGCCACCAGTGTACTCTAAACCGGGCCACAGTCACAGGCCACCAGTGTACTCTAAACCGGGCCTCAGTCACTGGCCACCAGTGTACTCTAAACCAGGCCTCAGTCACTGACCACCAGTGTACTCTAAACCAGGCCTCAGTCACTGGCCACCAGTGTACTCTAAACCAGGCCTCAGTCACTGACCACCAGTGTACTCTAAACCAGGCCTCAGTCACTGGCCACCAGTGTACTCTAAACCAGGCCTCAGTCACTGACCACCAGTGTACTCTAAACCAGGCCTCAGTCACTGGCCACCAGTGTACTCTAAACCAGGCCTCAGTCACTGGCGTTGGTGTACTATCAACCAGGCCTCAGTCACTGGCCACTAAAGTACTCTAATCCAGGCCTCAGTCACTGGCCACCAGTGTACTCTAAACCAGGCCTCAGTCACTGGTGTTGGTGCACTCTAAACCAGGCCTCAGTCACAGGCCACCAGTGTACTCTAAACCAGGCCTCAGTCACTGGCCACCAGTGTACTCTAAACCAGGCCTCAGTTACTGACCACCAGTGTACTCTAAACCAGACCTCAGTTACTGGCCACCAGTGTACTCTAAACCAGGCCACAGCCACTGGCGTTGGTGAACTCTAAACCAGGCCTCAGTCACTGGCCACTAGAGTACTCTAAACCAGGCCTCAGTCACTGACCACAAGTGTACTCTAAACTAGGCTTCAGTCATTGACTACCAGTGTACTGTAAACCAGTCGTAAGTCACTGGCCACCAGGGTACTCTAAACCAGGCCTCAGTCACAGGCCACCAGTGTACTCTAAACCAGGCCTCAGTCACTGGCCACCAGTATACTCTAAACCAGGCCTCGGTCACTGGTCATTGTGTACTCTAAACCAGGCCTCAGTCACTGGCCACCAGTGTACAATAAATCAGGCCTCAGTCACTGGCCACCAGTGTACTCTAAACCAGGCCTCAGTCACTGCCCACCAGTGTACTCTAAACCAGGCCTCAGTCACTGACCACCGGTGTACTCTATACCAGGCCTGTCACTGACTACCGGTGTACTCGATACCAGGCCTCAGTCACTGGTCACCGGTGTACTCTACAGCAGGCCTCAGTCACTGGTCACCAGTGTACTACCAGGCCTCAGTCATCGACTACCGGGGTACTCTAAATCATGCCTCAGTCACTGGTCAGCGGTGTACTCCACAGCAGGCCTCAGTCACTGGTATACTCTTCAGCAGGCCTCAGTCACTGGTCACTGGTGTACTCTTCAGCAGGCCCCAGTCACTGGTCACCGGTGTACTCTAAACCAGGCCTCAGTCACTGACCAATAGTGTATTCTATACCAGGCCTCAGTTACCGACTACCGGTGTACTGAATACCAGGCCTCAGTCACTGGTCAGCGGTGTACTCTATACCAGGCCTCAGTCACTGGTCACCGGTGTACTCTGCAGCAGGCCTTAGTCACTGGTCACCAGTGTACTCTACACCAGGCCTCAGTCATCGACTACCGGTGTACTCTAAACCATGCCTCAGTCACTGACCACCAGTGTACTCTATACCAGGCCTCAGTCACTGACTACCGGTGTACTGTATACCAGGCTTCAGTCACTGGTCACCGGTGTACTCTACACCAGGCCTCAGTCATCGACTACCGGTGTATTCTAAACCAGGCCTCAGTCACTGACCACCAGTGTACTCTATACCAGGCCTCAGTCACCGACTACCGGTGGACTGTATACCAGGCCTCAGTCACTGGTCACCGGTGTACTCTACAGCAGGCCACAGTCACTGGTCACTGGTGTACTCTACAGCAGGCCTCAGTCACTGGTCACCAGTGTACTCTACACCAGGCCTCAGTCATTGACTACGGATGTACTCTAAACCATGCCTCAGTCACTGGTCAGCGGTGTACTCCACAGCAGGCCTCAGTCACTGGTATACTCTTCAGCAGGCCTCAGTCACTGGTCACTGTTGTACTCTTCAGCAGGCCTCAGTCACTGGTCACCGGTGTACTCTAAACCAGGCCTCAGTCACTGACCACCAGTGTACTCTATACCAGGCCTCAGTCACTGACTACCGGTGTATTCTATACCAGGCCTCAGTCACTGGTCAGTGGTGTACTCTTCAGCAGACCTCAGTCACAGGCCACCAGTGTACTCTAAACCAGGCCTCAGTCACTGGCCACCAGTGTACTCTAACCCAGGCCTCAGTCACTGGCCACCAGTGTACTCTACGCAAGGCCTCAGTCACTGGCCACCAGTGTACTCTAAATCAGGCCTCAGTCACTGGCCACCAGTGTACTCTAAGCCAGGCCTCAGTCATTGACCACGAGTATACTCTAAACCAGGCCCCAGTCACAGGCCACCAGTGTACTCTAAACCACGCCTCAGTCATTAACCACGAGTGTACCCAAACCAGGCCTCAGTCACAGGCCACCAGTGTACTCTAATCCAGGCCTCAGTCACTGGCCACTAGTGTACTCTAAACCTGGCCTCAGTCATTGACCACGAGTACACTCTAAACCAGGCTTCAGTCACAGGCCACCAGTGTACACCATACCAGGCCTCAGTCACTGCCCACCAGTGTACTCTAAACCAGGCCTCAGTCACTGACCACCAGTGTACTCTATACCAGGCCTGTCACTGACTACCGGTGTACTCTATACCAGGCCTCAGTCACTGGTCACCGGTGTACTCTACAGCAGGCCTCAGTCACTGGTCACCAGTGTACTCTACACCAGGCCTCAGTCATCGACTACCGGTGTACTCTAAATCATGCCTCAGTCACTGGTCAGCGGTGTACTCCACAGCAGGCCTCAGTCACTGGTATACTCTTCAGCAGGCCTCAGTCACTGGTCACTGGTGTACTCTTCAGCAGGCCCCAGTCACTGGTCACTGGTGTACTCTAAACCAGGCCTCAGTCACTGACCAACAGTGTACTCTATACCAGGCCTCAGTCACCGACTACCGGTGTACTGTATACAAGGCCTCAGTCACTGGTCAGCGGTTTACTCTATACCAGGCCTCAGTCACTGGTCACCGGTGTACTCTGCAGCACGCCTCAGTCACTGGTCACCAGTGTACTCTAAACCAGGCCTCGGTCACTGGCCACCAGTGTACTCTAAACCAGGCCTCAGTCACAGGTCACCAGTGTACTCTAAACCAGGCCTCAGTAACAGGCCACCAGTGTACTCTAAACCAGGCCTCAGTCACTGGCCACCAGTGTACTCTAAACCAGGCCTCAGTCACTGGTCATCGTGTACTCTAAACCAGGCCTCAGTCACTGGCCACCGGTGTACTCTAGACCAGGCCTCAGTCACCGGCCACCGGTGTATTCTAAACCAGGCCTCAGTCACCGACCACCAGTGTACTCTAAACCAGGCCTCAGTCACTGGTGATCGTGTACTCTAAACCAGGCCTCAGTCACTGGCCACCAGTGTACTCTAAGCCAGGCCTCAGTCACTGGCCACCAGTGTACTCTAAACCAGGCCTCAGTCACTGGCCACCAGTGTACTCTAAAACAGGCCTCAGTCACTGGCCACCAGTGTACTCTACGCCAGGCCTCAGTCACTGGCCACCAGTGTACTCTAAACCAGGCCTCAGTCACTGGCCACCAGTGTACTCTAAGCCAGGCCTCAGTCATTGACCACGAGTATACTCTAAACCAGGCCCCAGTCACAGGCCACCAGTGTACTCTAAACCAGGCCTCAGTCACTGGCCACCGGTGTATTCTAAACCAGGCCTCAGTCACCGACCACCAGTGTACTCTAAACCAGGCCTCAGTCACTGGTGATCGTGTACTCTAAATCAGGCCTCAGTCACTGGCCACCAGTGTACTCTAAGCCAGGCCTCAGACATTGACCACGAGTATACTCTAAACCAGGCCCCAGTCACAGGCCACCAGTGTACTCTAAACCAGGCCTCAGTCACTGGCCACCAGTGTACTCTAAACCAGGCCTCAGTCACTGGCCACCAGTGTACTCTACGCCAGGCCTCAGTCACTGGCCACCAGTGTACTCTAAATCAGGCCTCAGTCACTGGCCACCAGTGTACTCTAAGCCAGGTCTCAGTCATTGACCACGAGTATACTCTAAACCAGGCCCCAGTCACAGGCCACCAGTGTACTCTAAACCAGGCCTCAGTCATTAACCACGAGTGTACCCAAACCAGGCCTCAGTCACAGGCCACCAGTGTACTCTAAACCAGGCCTCAGTCACTGGCCACTAGTGTACTCTAAACCTGGCCTCAGTCATTGACCACGAGTGCACTCTAAACCAGGCTTCAGTCACAGGCCACCAGTGTACACTGTACCAGGACTCAGTCACAGGCCACCAGTGTACTCTAAACCAGGCCTGAGTCACAAGCCACCGGCCACCAGTGTACTCTAAACCAGGCCTCAGTCATTAACCACGAGTGTACCCAAACCAGGCCTCAGTCACAGGCCACCAGTGTACTCTAAACCAGGTTTCAGTCACTGGCCACTAGTGTACTATAAACCAGGCCTCAGTCATTGACCATGAGTGTACTCTAAACCAGGCCTCAGTCACAGGCCACTAGTGTACACTATACCAGGCCTCAGTCACAGGCCACCAGTGTACTCTAAACCAGGCCTCAGTCACTGGCCACCAGAGTACCCTAAACCAGGCCTCAGTCACTGGCAACCAGTGTACTGTAAACCAGGCCTCAGACACTGGCCACCAGTGTACTCTAAACCAGGCCTCAGTCACTGACCACGAGTGTACTCTAAACCAGGCCTCAGTCACTTGCCACCAGTGTACTCTAAACCGGGCCACAGTCACAGGCCACCAGTGTACTCTAAACCGGGCCTCAGTCACTGGCCACCAGTGTACTCTAAACCAGGCCTCAGTCACTGACCACCAGTGTACTCTAAACCAGGCCTCAGTCACTGGCCACCAGTGTACTCTAAACCAGGCCTCAGTCACTGACCACCAGTGTACTCTAAACCAGGCCTCAGTCACTGGCCACCAGTGTACTCTAAACCAGGCCTCAGTCACTGACCACCAGTGTACTCTAAACCAGGCCTCAGTCACTGGCCACCAGTGTACTCTAAACCAGGCCTCAGTCACTGGCGTTGGTGTACTATCAACCAGGCCTCAGTCACTGGCCACTAAAGTACTCTAATCCAGGCCTCAGTCACTGGCCACCAGTGTACTCTAAACCAGGCCTCAGTCACTGGTGTTGGTGCACTCTAAACCAGGCCTCAGTCACAGGCCACCAGTGTACTCTAAACCAGGCCTCAGTCACTGGCCACCAGTGTACTCTAAACCAGGCCTCAGTTACTGACCACCAGTGTACTCTAAACCAGACCTCAGTTACTGGCCACCAGTGTACTCTAAACCAGGCCACAGCCACTGGCGTTGGTGAACTCTAAACCAGGCCTCAGTCACTGGCCACTAGAGTACTCTAAACCAGGCCTCAGTCACTGACCACAAGTGTACTCTAAACTAGGCTTCAGTCATTGACTACCAGTGTACTGTAAACCAGTCGTAAGTCACTGGCCACCAGGGTACTCTAAACCAGGCCTCAGTCACAGGCCACCAGTGTACTCTAAACCAGGCCTCAGTCACTGGCCACCAGTATACTCTAAACCAGGCCTCAGTCACTGGTCATTGTGTACTATAAACCAGGCCTCAGTCACTGGCCACCAGTGTACAATAAATCAGGCCTCAGTCACTGGCCACCAGTGTACTCTAAACCAGGCCTCAGTCACTGCCCACCAGTGTACTCTAAACCAGGCCTCAGTCACTGACCACCGGTGTACTCTATACCAGGCCTGTCACTGACTACCGGTGTACTCGATACCAGGCCTCAGTCACTGGTCACCGGTGTACTCTACAGCAGGCCTCAGTCACTGGTCACCAGTGTACTACCAGGCCTCAGTCATCGACTACCGGGGTACTCTAAATCATGCCTCAGTCACTGGTCAGCGGTGTACTCCACAGCAGGCCTCAGTCACTGGTATACTCTTCAGCAGGCCTCAGTCACTGGTCACTGGTGTACTCTTCAGCAGGCCCCAGTCACTGGTCACCGGTGTACTCTAAACCAGGCCTCAGTCACTGACCAATAGTGTATTCTATACCAGGCCTCAGTTACCGACTACCGGTGTACTGAATACCAGGCCTCAGTCACTGGTCAGCGGTGTACTCTATACCAGGCCTCAGTCACTGGTCACCGGTGTACTCTGCAGCAGGCCTTAGTCACTGGTCACCAGTGTACTCTACACCAGGCCTCAGTCATCGACTACCGGTGTACTCTAAACCATGCCTCAGTCACTGACCACCAGTGTACTCTATACCAGGCCTCAGTCACTGACTACCGGTGTACTGTATACCAGGCTTCAGTCACTGGTCACCGGTGTACTCTACACCAGGCCTCAGTCATCGACTACCGGTGTATTCTAAACCAGGCCTCAGTCACTGACCACCAGTGTACTCTATACCAGGCCTCAGTCACCGACTACCGGTGGACTGTATACCAGGCCTCAGTCACTGGTCACCGGTGTACTCTACAGCAGGCCACAGTCACTGGTCACTGGTGTACTCTACAGCAGGCCTCAGTCACTGGTCACCAGTGTACTCTACACCAGGCCTCAGTCATTGACTACGGATGTACTCTAAACCATGCCTCAGTCACTGGTCAGCGGTGTACTCCACAGCAGGCCTCAGTCACTGGTATACTCTTCAGCAGGCCTCAGTCACTGGTCACTGTTGTACTCTTCAGCAGGCCTCAGTCACTGGTCACCGGTGTACTCTAAACCAGGCCTCAGTCACTGACCACCAGTGTACTCTATACCAGGCCTCAGTCACTGACTACCGGTGTATTCTATACCAGGCCTCAGTCACTGGTCAGCGGTGTACTCTTCAGCAGACCTCAGTCACTGGTTACCGGTGTACTCTAAACCAGGGCTCAGTCACTGACCACCAGTGTACTCTATACCAGGCCTGTCACTGACTACCGGTGTACTCTATACCAGGCCTCAGTCACTGGTCAGCAGAGTACATTACATCAGGCCTCAGTCACTGGTCACCGGTGTACTCTACAGCAGGCCTCAGTCACTGGTCACCGGTGTACTCTACAGCAGGCCTCAGTTACTGGTCACCAGTGTACTCTAAGCCAGGCCTCAGTCACTGGCCACCAGTGTACTCTAAGCCAGGCCTCAGTCATTGACCACAAGTATACTCTAAACCAGGCCCCAGTCACAGGCTACCAGTGTACTCTAAACCAGGCCTCAGTCACTGGCCACCAGTGTACTCTAGACCAGGCCTCAGTCACCGGCCACCGGTGTATTCTAAACCAGGCCTCAGTCACCGACCACCAGTGTACTCTAAACCAGGCCTCAGTGACTGGTCATCGTGTACTCTAAACTAGGCCTCAGTCACTGGCCACCAGCGTACTCTAAGCCAGGCCTCAGTCACAGGCCACCAGTGTACTCTACACCAGGCCTCGGTCACAGGCCACCAGTGTACTCTAAACCAGGCCTCGGTCACTGGCCACCAGTGTACTCTATACCAGGCCTCGGTCACAGGCCACCAGTGTACTCTAAACCAGGCCTCAGTCACTGGCCACCAGTGTACTCTAAACCAGGCCTCAATCACTGGCCACCAGTGTACTCTAAACCAGGCCTCAGTCACTGGCCACCAGTGTACTCTAAACCAGGCCTCAGTCACTGGCCACCAGTGTACTCTAAACCAGGCCTCAGTCACTTGCCACTGTTGTACTCTAAACCAGGCCTCAGTCACTGGCCACCAGTGTACTCTAAACCAGGCCCCAGTCACTGACCACCAGTGTACTCTAAACCTGGCCTCAGTCACAGGCCACCAGTGTACTCTAAACCAGGCCTCAGTCACTGGTCATCGTGTACTCTAAACCAGGCCTCAGTCACTGGCCACCAGTGTACTCTAAACCAGTCCTCAGTCACTGGCCACCAGTGTACTCTAAACCAGGCCTAAGTCACAGGCCACGAGTGTACTCTAAACCAGGCATCAGTCACTGGCCACCAGTGTACTTTAAACCAGGCGTCAGTCACTAACCACCAGTGTACTCTAAACCAGGCCTCAGTCACTGGCCACCAGTGTACTCTAAACCAGGCCTCAGTCACTGACCAACAGTGTACTCTAAACCAGGCCTCAGTCAACGGCCACCGGTGTACTCTAAACCAGGCCTTAGTCACCAACCACCGGTGTACTCTAAACCAGGCCTCAGTCACTGACCACCAGTGTACTCTAAACCAGGCCTCAGTCAGATGCCACCAGTGTACTCTACACCAGGCCTCAGTCACAGGCCACCAGTTTACTCTAAACCAGGCCTCGGTCACTGGCCACCAGTGTACTCTATACCAGGCCTCGGTCACAGGCCACCAGTGTACTCTAAACCAGGCCTCAGTCACTGGCCACCACTGTACTGTAAACCAGGCCTCAGTCACTGGCCACCAGTGTACTGTAAACCAGGCCTCAGTCACTGGCCACCAGTGAACTGTAAACCAGGCCTCAGTCACTGGCCACCAGTGTACTCTAAACCAGGTCTCAGTCATTGACCACAAGTGTACTCTAAACCAGGCCTCAGTCACTGGCCACCAGTATACTCTAAACCAATCCTCAGTCACTGGCCATCAGTGTACTCTAAACCAGGCCTCAGTTACAGGCCACGAGTGTACTCTAAACCAGGCCTCAGTCACAGGCCACCAGTGTACTCTAAACCAGGCCTAAGTCACAGGTCACAAGTGTACTCTAAACCAGGTCTCAGTCACTGGCCACCAGTGTACTCTAAACCAGGCCCCAGTCACTGACCACCAGTGTACTCTAAACCAGGCCCCAGTCACAGGCCACCAGTGTACTCTAAACCAGGCCTCAGTCACTGGTCATCGTGTACTCTAAACCAGGCCTCAGTCACTGGCCACCAGTGTACTCTAAACCAGTCCTTAGTCACTGGCCACCAGTGTACTCTAAACCAGGCCTAAGTCACAGGCCACGAGTGTACTCTAAACCAGGCCTCAGTCACTGGCCACCAGTGTACTTTAAAGCAGGCCTCAGTCACTAACCACCAGTGTACTCTAAACTAGGCCTCAGTCACTGGCCACCAGTGTACTCTAAACCAGGCCTCAGTCACTGACCACCAGCGTACTCTAAACCAGGCCTCAGTCAACGGCCACCGGTGTACTCTAAACCAGGCCTTAGTCACCAACCACCACTGTACTCTAAACCAGGCCTCAGTCACTGACCACCAGTGTACTCTAAACCAGGCCTCAGTCACAGGCCACCAGTGTACTCTACACCAGGCCTCAGTCACAGGCCACCAGTGTACTCTAAACCAGGCCTCCGTCACTGGTCACCAGTGTACTCTATACCAGGCCTCGGTCACAGGCCACCAGTGTACTCTAAACCAGGCCTCAGTCACTGGCCACCACTGTACTCTAAACCAGGCCTCAGTCACTGGCCACCAGTGTACTGTAAACCAGGCCTCAGTCACTGGCCACCAGTGAACTGTAAACCAGGCCTCAGTCACTGGCCACCAGTGTACTCTAAACCAGGTCTCAGTCATTGACCACTAGTGTACTCTAAACCAGGCCTCAGTCACTGGCCACCAGTGTACTCTAAACCAGTCCTCAGTCACTGGCCACCAGTGTACTCTAAACCAGGCCTCAGTTACAGGCCACGAGTGTACTCTAAACCAGGCCTCAGTCACTGGCCACCAGTGTACTCTAAACCAGGCCTCAGTCACTGACCACCAGTGTACTCTAAACCATGCCTCAGTCACAGGCCACCAGTGTACTCTATACCAGGCCTGTCACTGACTACCGGTGTACTCTATACCAGGCCTCAGTCACTGGCCACCAGTGTACTCTAAACCAGGCCTCGGTCACTGGCCACCAGTGTACTCTAAACCAGGCCTCAGTCACAGGCCACCAGTGTACTCTATACCAGGCCTCAGTCACAGGCCACCAGTGCACTCTGAACCAGGCCTCAGTCACTGGCCACCAGTGTACTCTAAACCATGCCTCAGTCACTGGCCACCAGTGTACTCTAAACCAGGCTTCAGTCACTGGCCACCAGTCTACTGTAAACCAGGCCTCAGTCACTGGCCACCACTGAACTGTAAACCAGGCCTCAGTCACTGGCCACCAGTGTACTCTACACCAGGCCCCAGTCACTGGCCACCAGTGTACTCTAAACCAGTCCTCAGTCACTGGCCACCAGTGTACTCTATACCAGGCCTGTCACTGACTACCGGTGTACTCTATACCAGGCCTCAGTCACTGGCCACCATTGTACTCTAAACCAGGCCTCGGTCACTGGCCACCAGTGTACTCTAAACCAGGCCTTAGTCACAGGCCACCAGTGTACTCTATACCAGGCCTGTCACTGACTACCGGTGTACTCTAAACCAGGCCTCAGTCACTGGTCACCGGTGTACTCTACAGCAGGCCTCAGTCACTGGTCACCAGTGTCATCTACACCAGGCCTCAGTCATCGACTACCGGTGTACTCTAAATCATGCCTCAGTCACTGGTCAGCGGTGTACTCCACAGCAGGCCTCAGTCACTGGTATACTCTTCAGCAGGCCTCAGTCACTGGTCACTGGTGTACTCTTCAGCAGGCCCCAGTCACTGGTCACTGGTGTACTCTAAACCAGGCCTCAGTCACTGACCAACAGTGTACTCTATACCAGGCCTCAGTCACCGACTACCGGTGTACTGTATACCAGGCCTCAGTCACTGGTCAGCGGTGTACTCTATACCAGGCCTCAGTCACTGGTCACCGGTGTACTCTGCAGCAGGCCTCAGTCACTGGTCACCAGTGTACTCTAAACCAGTCCTCGGTCACTGGCCCCCAGTGTACTCTAAACCAGGCCTCAGTCACAGGTCACCAGTGTACTCTAAACCAGGCCTCAGTAACAGGCCACCAGTGTACTCTAAACCAGGCCTCAGTCACTGGCCACCAGTGTACTCTAAACCAGGCCTCAGTCACAGGCCACCAGTGTACTCTAAACCAGGCCTCAGTCACTGGTCATTGTGTACTCTAAACCAGGCCTCAGTCACTGGCCACCAGTGTACTCTAAACCAGGCCTCAGTCACTGGCCACCGGTGTACTCTAGACCAGGCCTCAGTCACCGGCCACCGGTGTATTCTAAACCAGGCCTCAGTCACCGACCACCAGTGTACTCTAAACCAGGCCTCAGTCACTGGTGATCGTGTACTCTAAACCAGGCCTCAGTCACTGGCCACCAGTGTACTCTAAGCCAGGCCTCAGTCATTGACCACGAGTATACTCTAAACCAGGCCCCAGTCACAGGCCACCAGTGTACTCTAAACCAGGCCTCAGTCACTGGCCACCAGTGTACTCTAAACCAGGCCTCAGTCACTGGCCACCAGTGTACTCTAAAACAGGCCTCAGTCACTGGCCACCAGTGTACTCTACGCCAGGCCTCAGTCACTGGCCACCAGTGTACTCTAAACCAGGCCTCAGTCACTGGCCACCAGTGTACTCTAAGCCAGGCCTCAGTCATTGACCACGAGTATACTCTAAACCAGGCCCCAGTCACAGACCACCAGTGTACGCTAAACCAGGCCTCAGTCATTAACCACGAGTGTACTCAAACCAGGCCTCAGTCACAGGCCACCAGTGTACTCTAAACCAGGCCTCAGTCACTGGCCACTAGTGTACTCTAAACCTGGCCTCAGTCATTGACCACGAGTGCACTCTAAACCAGGCTTCAGTCACAGGCCACCAGTGTACACTATACCAGGCCTCAGTCACAGGCCACCAGTGTACTCTAAACCAGGCCTCAGTCACTGGCCACCAGTATACTCTAAACCAGGCCTCAGTCACTGATCATCGTGTACTCTAAACCAGGCCTCAGTCACTGGCCACCAGTGTACTCTAAACCAGGCCTCAGACGCTGGCCACCAGTGTACTCTAAACCAGGCCTCAGTCACTGCCCACCAGTGTACTCTAAACCAGGCCTCAGTCACTGACCACCAGTGTACTCTATACCAGGCCTGTCACTGACTACCGGTGTACTCTATACCAGGCCTCAGTCACTGGTCACCGGTGTACTCTACAGCAGGCCTCAGTCACTGGTCACCAGTGTACTCCACAGCAGGCCTCAGTCACTGGTATACTCTTCAGCAGGCCTCAGTCACTGGTCACTGGTGTACTCTTCAGCAGGCCCCAGTCACTGGTCACTGGTGTACTCTAAACCAGGCCTCAGTCACTGACCAACAGTGTACTCTATACCAGGCCTCAGTCACCGACTACCGGTGTACTGTATACCAGGCCTCAGTCACTGGTCAGCGGTGTACTCTATACCAGGCCTCAGTCACTGGTCACCGGTGTACTCTGCAGCAGGCCTCAGTCACTGGTCACCAGTGTACTCTAAACCAGGCCTCGGTCACTGGCCACCAGTGTACTCTAAACCAGGCCTCAGTCACAGGTCACCAGTGTACTCTAAACCAGGCCTCAGTAACAGACCACCAGTGTACGCTAAACCAGGCCTCAGTCACTGGCCACCAGTGTACGCTAAACCAGGCCTCAGTCACTGGTCATCGTGTACTCTAAACCAGGCCTCAGTCACTGGCCACCAGTGTACTCTAAACCAGGCCTCAGTCACTGGCCACGGGTGTACTCTAGACCAGGCCTCAGTCACCGGCCACCGGTGTATTCTAAACCAGGCCTCAGTCACTGGCCACCAGTGTACTCTAAGCCAGGCCTCAGTCATTGACCACGAGTATACTCTAAACCAGGCCCCAGTCACAGGCCACCAGTGTACTCTAAACCAGGCCTCAGTCACTGGCCACCAGTGTACTCTAAACCAGGCCTCAGTCACTTGCCACCAGTGTACTCTAAAACAGGCCTCAGTCACTGGCCACCAGTGTACTCTACGCCAGGCCTCAGTCACTGGCCACCAGTGTACTCTAAACCAGGCCTCAGTCACTGGCCACCAGTGTACTCTAAGCCAGGCCTCAGTCATTGACCACGAGTATACTCTAAACCAGGCCCCAGTCACAGGCCACCAGTGTACTCTAAACCAGGCCTCAGTCACTGGCCACCGGTGTATTCTAAACCAGGCCTCAGTCACCGACCACCAGTGTACTCTAAACCAGGCCTCAGTCACTGGTGATCGTGTACTCTAAATAAGGCCTCAGTCACTGGCCACCAGTGTACTCTAAACCAGGCCCCAGTCACAGGCCACCAGTGTACTCTAAACCAGGCCTCAGTCACTGGCCACCAGTGTACTCTAAACCAGGCCTCAGTCACTGGCCACCAGTGTACTCTACGCCAGGCCTCAGTCACTGGCCACCAGTGTACTCTAAATCAGGCCTCAGTCACTGGCCACCAGTGTACTCTAAGCCAGGCCTCAGTCATTGACCACGAGTATACTCTAAACCAGGCCCCAGTCACAGGCCACCAGTGTACTCTAAACCACGCCTCAGTCATTAACCACGAGTGTACCCAAACCAGGCCTCAGTCACAGGCCACCAGTGTACTCTAAACCAGGCCTCAGTCACTGGCCACTAGTGTACTCTAAACCTGGCCTCAGTCATTGACCACGAGTACACTCTAAACCAGGCTTCAGTCACAGGCCACCAGTGTACACCATACCAGGCCTCAGTCACTGCCCACCAGTGTACTCTAAACCAGGCCTCAGTCACTGACCACCAGTGTACTCTATACCAGGCCTGTCACTGACTACCGGTGTACTCTATACCAGGCCTCAGTCACTGGTCACCGGTGTACTCTACAGCAGGCCTCAGTCACTGGTCACCAGTGTACTCTACACCAGGCCTCAGTCATCGACTACCGGTGTACTCTAAATCATGCCTCAGTCACTGGTCAGCGGTGTACTCCACAGCAGGCCTCAGTCACTGGTATACTCTTCAGCAGGCCTCAGTCACTGGTCACTGGTGTACTCTTCAGCAGGCCCCAGTCACTGGTCACTGGTGTACTCTAAACCAGGCCTCAGTCACTGACCAACAGTGTACTCTATACCAGGCCTCAGTCACCGACTACCGGTGTACTGTATACCAGGCCTCAGTCACTGGTCAGCGGTTTACTCTATACCAGGCCTCAGTCACTGGTCACCGGTGTACTCTGCAGCACGCCTCAGTCACTGGTCACCAGTGTACTCTAAACCAGGCCTCGGTCACTGGCCACCAGTGTACTCTAAACCAGGCCTCAGTCACAGGTCACCAGTGTACTCTAAACCAGGCCTCAGTAACAGGCCACCAGTGTACTCTAAACCAGGCCTCAGTCACTGGCCACCAGTGTACTCTAAACCAGGCCTCAGTCACTGGTCATCGTGTACTCTAAACCAGGCCTCAGTCACTGGCCACCGGTGTACTCTAGACCAGGCCTCAGTCACCGGCCACCGGTGTATTCTAAACCAGGCCTCAGTCACCGACCACCAGTGTACTCTAAACCAGGCCTCAGTCACTGGTGATCGTGTACTCTAAACCAGGCCTCAGTCACTGGCCACCAGTGTACTCTAAGCCAGGCCTCAGTCATTGACCACGAGTATACTCTAAACCAGGCCCCAGTCACAGGCCACC